>NC_061513.1:5925786-6006781 GCF_022539505.1 Lolium rigidum
TGTCCCGGCAATCGGTGCACGCCGACGGATGGGATGAGGAAGACGAAGGCGGCGACGCAATAAACTGGAAACAGGTAGTCGCGGCTAGGGTTGCGCAGAGTCTTATGTAGTGCGGTTCGGGAAGGTCGTGGGGCGCAGCCCACGTCCGAGTCGGCACAACCACGATCCAGAAAAACCAGAAGGCAAAACGGCTGAGTGTAAGGGTATATTGCCCCTATGTGTGGTTTTGGTAATTAATGACAACCCCTATGGACTAATGTTTTCATTGAGTTTATATGAAGGAATATTTCATAGGTACTACTTGTATTCCATGTGTTGGATTCAAGTATGGATGCCATGAAGATAAAGATACACCTTGTGTATTGGCATCAAGATCATCGATCAAGGTAGTATGATAGAGCATGAGAAGATACAAGGTCGACCAATACAAAGAGTGAAGAATAGATTCCAGTTTGGTCAACACATGAAGCATGAAGAATGTGCCACGTGAAGTCACATGGTATCTTTCCATGGGCATGCATGGGCATGCATCAAAAGTGAGATCTCATATAACCCGTGAGAGGATGATGGCAAGTGGTGATCGTCATCAAGGTTGTGTTGGGCCAGTTCAAGTTGAGCATCTCGAGAGGATCATATGCTTGAAGCTTGCCATCCATTTGGTGATAATGGACATGTGAAGATGTGCATCAATGGAGCTTTCCCATCATAATGTATGGGGGAGCATTTGTGAGTCTTTACGAAGCGACAATGATCAAGTGAGGCATTCCGGCTTGAGTGGAGCTTGAAGATCTATCATCAAGATCAAGCGGGATGCGCCAGGCAAAGGTATGGCCTTGCTAGGTTTTCCTTTTACCGGTCTCAAGGTGGTTGCTGGGAGACCAGATTATAGGATAGATAGCCGCACTATAAAGAGGGGCTTTCGGTTGGGTAACTTGATCGCATCGTCTTAGGGAGCTCAATCCTTTGCATACTTTGAATATCCCTATTGCTTCTTAGTGTTTCTCTGTGAGAGGCTCTTGAGCTTGTTGCTAGCTTTACAACAAGCCCAAGTTCATCGAAAACGGAATCCGCATGCATCTTCTATTGCGTTTTCGAGTTTGGACGGAGACTTCCTCTCTAAAAACATCTAAAAATATCTTTTTGTTGGGATTCTATTCATCGTTATCTTTCCAATAAAATTGGTTTCATGTCAATCGGGATTCGGACACAAAAGTTATCACAGTTTTTGTATAACATGTTTTTCCTGCTGGCCCGGTTTCTCACCCGGCGTGACCGGCCGTCCCACCGGCCGGCCCGGTTCAAACCGGCCCATAGACTGGTGCCAACCGGGCCATGTACTGTAAGACACAGAAGTGTCCCGGTCATGGCTCGGTCACAGGCCCGGTTTGGACCGGCCGGGTCCGGCCCCTCATCCGGTCTGACGGGCGGTGGACCGGCCTCCCCGGCGCAGGTTCTGCGCGACAAAGACCCGCCCCGGTCACGACCCGATGCCTGGTCCGGTTTGGACCGGTTGGTCCGGTCTATGGCCTGGTCTGACCGAGTCCTGCACCGGACGGCCCAGCCCTAGGCCCGGTTGACCGGCCTCCTCGACGGGTGACTCATCCCAACTTTTCCCCAACGGGTATATTTGCTCTTGGGCTATAAATAGCCCTTCTTCCACCTTGGGCTAGGCAAGTTCTTCCACTCTCTCTCCTCCATTGTTGTCTTTGAAGAACTTGCCCTCTCTCTTGATTTCCCCCCATGATTCTTGCTCATTCTTGAGGGATCTAAGAGAGGAGATCTAGATCTACAATTCCCACCAATCCATCTCTCCTCTAAGTGAGGGGAACCCTTTGGATCTAGATCTTGGAGTCATTTGTTTATTTCCTATTTGTTCTTCCTCTCCAATCTCATCCTAGCATTTGTAGCTTTGGTGGGATTTGAGTGTGAAGGATTTGAACACCTCTAGTGTTCTTACTTTGCAACATTGCATAGTGTTGAGCTCTCCACCACGATTAGTTCGAGTGAGAGACCGTGAGCTTGTTACTCTTGGAGGGAGACCTCGTAGTTGGCTTGGCGGTTGGTGCTCCGGTGATCTCTTCAAGGAAGATTGTGAAGAGGCCCGGGCTTCTCCTTCGTGGAGCTTGTGAAGTGGTTGTGGAGTTTGCCATCTCCGGAGTGGAGGAAAAGCTAACCATAAGGAAAGGGTCATTATCCTTCGTGGGTTTGGCTCGGAGAATAGGGTGAGCCTTCGTGGCGTTGGGTAATCCTTCGTGGGACCTCCACTCCTCCCGTGATGTACCTTCTTGCAAAGGAAGGGAACACGGGAATACACCCTCGTCTCCGCGTGCATCGGTTATTTCTATACCCGAGCTTTCTTTCCTTGTGATAGACATCGTGCTTGAAGTACATATATCTTGCTATCACTTGTGCTACATATATCTTGTGCCTATCTTGCTTAGCTCTAGTTGTTGTTGTTGCACTTAGTTGAGCCTAACATATTTAGGGGTTGTGCTTGTAAACTAAACGTTAGTTTAATTCCACATTCTTACAAGCCAAATCCGTAAGAGTTTTTAAATGCCTATTCACCCCCCTCTAGGCAACATCTCGTCTTTTCACCGAGTAACGTGTCCGTTAATGACTCAAAATTGATTACACAATTAATTTCCCAAACAACAAAAAGATAAGCTCGGCTCGGCGAGATTCCCGCAACCCACGTGTCGAGGCGAGGCGGGCGGCAGAGGAGGATGAGTGCGCGAGGAGGAGGAGGAGTGCGCAGGGGATCTCTCTCTTCTCACTCACTTACTAGTACTAGAACAACCCACCTTATATACCACTCCAACTCTCTCCCAACTAGCAATGTTGGACTAAACTTTAGCCCCCACTGGTGCTACCACTGATATTTGGAATGGGCCATGTGAGTTTCAGAATTTGATAATAGACCATGGGCCAAAGGCCAAATGCCCAAAAATTCCAGCAAGACATACCTCCGTCGCCACGAAACCCTCCTGCCCCCAACTCCGGTTCTGGCCATCGGAGTAGCTCCAGGAATGAAGGCGTGGTTTCGCTCCTCTGTTCGTCGGCCTCTGTCCATTCGGTCCCTATCCGTTCTACCGAAAGAGATACGCGGTGAAAACCACTTCAAAAAAAAATTGAGACAAAAAATAAAAAATGGAAAACAAGTCCAACGGGCTTACATCCAAAACCCAAAAACCCAACCCGCAGGCCGCAGGCCCGAACAAAAAACCATTGACGATAACTGCGCGTTCGACTCGAATCTTAAAGACAGATCGACATGCAGAAAAACGATTGTGGAAGAATTGCAAATCAGCTGGCTGTGAATTAGCAGAAATGTTGGTTTTTACTCCATGGTCTAGATTTAGTTGAAGTCAAATTTTATCAAATTTGATTAAAAATATACTTTCTCAGATCCATAAAAAATATCGATGATTTAGTACTACACTTATTATGAATCGGAGGGAGTAGAAAAGAATATGACCAATTCGTAATGCTACCTCGGTCTATAAAAGAATGTTGAAAATTTATCAAAATTCAGATGTATCTAAATATTTAGCTTTTACATTATACATGTGGTTATTGTTTTCTAAATATTTGATCAAATTTGACAAAGTTTGACTTTAATAATAAAATAACTGAACCTAAAAAAGCTAACTTCAGCCCTCTCTCTCGACTCGACTCGCCTCCTCCCCCAGCCAGGTTTCCGCCGCCGCCTGTTACTCCCCCGGCCGCCGGCCGCCGGCCGCCCACCGCTCACCAGGCCGCCCCTCCTTATCCCTCCTCCTCCACCGCCTCTTATCACCACTCCGCTCTAGCTTATTCCGCCGCCGCCGCCGCCTCTCCGCCTTATCCCAGCGAGATCCGCTTCACCGCCAGCGGTCGCCTCCAGCACCGCCCGACGGATCTGCAGCACATCCCAACGTCCGCGTCGTCAACCGCCTCCTCTCCCGTCCCCGGATCCTCCAGCTCGACTCTGCCGCCCAGCTCCACCTCCGGCTTCATCTGCCTCCCCCACACCGCTGTTCATCGAGGCATCGTCTAGCTCGACTTCAGCAAGCAAGCAGGACACCGCCGGCAGCCCTCCACTCCACTAAGTTGGTAAAACTATGATTAGCAATTTCCGTTTTTTTATTTCTCTCGTAATTTGATAATGCCCGTTATATCAACATGTGTGTGCAAACAAATACTAGTAGATATGTGTATGTACCCAGATACATGTATATTGTAGTGAAAGATTCTTTCTGTCCATGTTCTATTGATGCAGTGTAAAAGCTCTTGAATGTTTGTGTGGAATTTTTGCCATGTTCATTGTGTAGATCATTGGAGATGAATTAGAACCTGTGTGCATGTAAGCACCTCAACTGTTTCTACTTCTGCAATTGACTCTGAGTACTATTCTGGATGTTGTAATAGAGATGTCTAGTGGTCAGAGTATCCAACTTGTTGACCCTGAGTGTGAATTATCAAACTATAGAACCTTTTTTTTCCTTTTGAAAAAGCGATTATATAGAACTTGTGCATTTAGGTAACATGAATGATCATAGTAGAACATCTGTGACTGTTAATTGCATATCTTGGAATTCGATGTAAGCAAATCGTACGAGTGAATAACTAAATTATATGTTAATTGGTACGAAATTAATTTCATTGGAACCCATATTCTCGACAAGCTTAAGCTAAGAAGATGTGGCCCATATCTGTATTATAAATGTTTTGTGTGAGGAGTTATTCTGTTGTAGTTAATATGGCACGGTGAATTTTTTCATAATTTCAGGAAAGAAAATGAGCCATACGAACATACATCCGGTGGAGGTGGAGGTGGAGGGGCCAGCGGGGCTTCCAGTGGGCCCGCAGCCGGCGGTTAGGATGGAGGACGTGCCAGGGAAGCCTGGGACACTTCTCGGCCTCGTCTTCCGGTGTACACAGTTTGTTTGTGCAGTCATCACAGTGGCTGTGATGGCCAGCACCGACCTTACACCTGTCCTCGTCTCCGGGTTAGCAGTTCTTCTTTTCTAATCATGACACACTGCTTAATTCTTTTCTCATATCAAACATGGATTATGAGTAATGACTAGTCTAGACTAGTCGCCCAGCTAGTCTATGAGTCCTAACTTGACTGTCGACTAGCTTGTTCGACTCGACTAGTTCATAGAGTCCAGCGGTCGAGCGACTAGTCAATGACATTGACTAGTCATTGACTAGTCTAGACTAGTCGTGGTAATTCGACTCGATCGACTCACTTCGGGCATGAACAACTGTCCAGAGGTATCGGTGGATAACTGTCTAGGTTATAGCATTATTATCTTATGTAACTTATGTCGAACAAATGTCGATTTTAGTTACTAAATCTCCTATCTGGTTGCTATATATGATAGTATTTTGTACTAGACTAGTCACGATTAGTCTATGAGTCGGTACCCGAACGAGTCAGCTCAACTCTTCGACTCGTAATCCTATTCAAACTAATGGGTTACTGTTTTGGCCAGATTTCTTGCTGCAGCTGCCGCTTTGACGTGTCTGTGGAGTTTCCCGCTTGCCATTGTGGATTTGCACGCGCTGCTTGTCGGGCGTCGTTTACACAACCCTCGGCTCATTTGGTTCTTAACTATTGGAGATGCGGTAAGTGCATCTACTCTTCGGTGTAACCTTTTCACTTCATAGAATCTATTTGAGTTACTGATGTTGTTTTCTTTTCAGATCACGGGAGCCCTTCTTTTCACTGCAGCTTGCATGGCAGGCGGCCTTTCGAGGTTCATGTGCGAGCCAAGTGACTGTGTTAGAATCACGACTTCGACAATATTTGCATACTTATGCCTTGCTGTAGTTTCATTATCTTTCTTCCTGAACTTTAGTTCGTTGCCCTGATCATAGTGTCTAAATGGGAAAGAAATAGCTTTTTTTTGTAAATATGATGAACTCCTAGTTATTTGCATATGGCGACATTCATGAAATGCTACTATTTATGAAAAGCTTAATCTTCCCCTGCTAATGTTTCTTAGTCATGAAGTATCCAGGGTATGTAGAGAGAATTCTAGAATGAGGAATGTTCTAGAGTGAGATATTTAGGAGTAGTATGAAATATCTAGAGTTTCTAGAGTATTCTAGAAGTATGGTATAGGGTTTGGATTGTGCCACATGGCAACAATCTAAAGGGTCATGTACAAGTATAAATAGAGTATCACCCCTCCCATGTAAGTAAGCTTGGTACACTTGAGAAATCTAACAAAGCTTCCTATTAGTAGAAGCCCTGTGTGTATGTGCGTGTGTGAAGCACAAGCTTTCTAGTAGTATAAGCCCTCTGTGTACGTGTGTGAAGCACATCAAGATAGAGAGATGTGAGTGTGAAGATTATATCTTCAGATAGAGAGAGTCCAGGGAGAGCTAGATTGCATAGGTCCTACAATTGGCACCAGAGCCTCAAGATCCAAGGTGGTAGCGGCAGACGATGGCACAAGGTGGAGCTCACCGGCGGTGTCACTCTGCCAGCAGCTGGCAGTGCGATGCCACTAGAAAGTGATGGCAGTCTAAAACTGCCACGAGGATACGACAGTGCAATGATGTCGTGAGGCAGCGGTGTCGGCGCTGCAATGCTTTCGCGAGGTGATGGCGCCGGCGGTGCGATGCCGCTAGGTGCCAATAGGGGTGGTGTGATGCCATCGTCATTATGGAGAGTTGGTGCGAAGCCCACAAATGTTGCATCGTGAAGCTGCGGCAAGACAACTTGGTGAAGGCGTTGTGAGGGCGTCATCCGCGACAAGATAGTGGCGTGATGCTATCATCTTTAGGAGGATCGGTGATGCCGACGGCGGTGGTGTGATGCCATTGTCATCATGGAGAGAGTTGGTGTGAATGCAACAAATGTTGCAGTGTGATGCTGCGGCAAGATGTCGTGGGGACCGGCACTATGAGGGTGTCATCCACGACAAGATGAAATCGGAGTGTGCAAAAGCGGTGGTGTGATACCATCGTCTAGAGGGCGTCGGTGTGAGGTCGACCCCTATGGTGTGATGTTGTTGTCACTAGAAAGATTGGTGTGAAGCCAATGACGGTGGTGTGATGCCATTGTCAAGTGAAAGAGTCGGTGTGAGGCTGAGACCGTGGTGAGATGCCACTAGCACATGGAAGCTCGGTGTGAAACCGAATCGTTGGTGTGATGCCATCTTATATGGAGTCGGTGTGAGGCTAACAAGCAGGGTGCGGCGTCGTTGCTTGACGTGAGGCGGTGCGAAGCCATCACAAGATGAAGTGCATGGTCCATGTGATCTGGATTAGGGGATCTAGTTGATATGACAAGATTATGGAGGAGATTGTTAGTAGTAATCTTGTCAATGTAGTTGGCTAGTAGAAGGAGCTAGCTTAGTCATGAAGTATCCAGGGTATGTAGAGAGAATTCTAGAATGGGGAATGTTCTAGAGTGAGATATTTAGGAGTAGTATGAAATATCTAGAGTTTGTTGAGTATTCTAGAAGTATGGTATACGGTTTGGATTGTGCCATACAAGTATAAATAGAGTATCATCCCTCCCATGTAAGTAAGCTTGGTACACTTGAGATATCTAACAAAGCTTCATACTAGTAGAAGCCCTGTGTGTATGTGCGTTTGTGAAGCACAAGCTTCCTAGTAGTATTAAGCCCTGTGTGTACATGTGTGTTAAGCACACCAAGATAGAGAGATGTGAGTGTGAAGCTTATATCTTCAGATAGAGAGAGAGTCCAGGGAGAGCTAGATAGCATTGCTCCTACATCATCATCATTTGCATAACTTATTCGCTCATTTGATTAGAATTTTTTTCAATCATAAATTATTAAACCGGTAGATAGATCCAGCCAAAGTATGTCATATGTCTACACGGGCAGCTCTTGAGGTTCGCTGACATGGATGCTGTTTATCCTCAAACTTACTTTTTATTACCATAAATGAGCTTTCTTATCCTCCAACCTACCTCAATCTATGTCAAAACTGTATGGTCAATACTCCTGATGATTAGAACACTAACAAACTTTCTCATGTTGGCACATTGACTCAGATTAAACTTATCTTTGTCTCCTGTACCTGTTTACTACATATCTAATGTTCTTTGTCCTGAATTCTTTAGAAGTTTACAGCAAGTGTAAGGCATTTCTGGTGACAAGTGATTCAATAGGATAGCAGCAAGATGCCCCTGCATTTAAGAGCTTGGGCTAACAAATGCATTCCCAGCACAGCCAATGGAGGACTAGGTGTGACATGTGAGGGATGTGCGGTTAATGTGGCTGTATTTTCTACCTTACTCGGAGGCCTCTAAATGTGACCAGCTATCTTTGGGCCCATATCATCTAGATGAAATACTTCCCCTCATCGACAACTGGAGAGTATCAGGTAACCTCTCTGTAACATGGATATGGGATCGTTTAAATCATTTGACTAAATCAACGCAGTGGTAATTACTTATCTGGAAATATAGCTATCTGGAATGAGCCTACCTGTTTCATATGAACTAGTATATCCTCCTCCAGTTTCCTTAAAGTTCGTTTTGAACATCAAAATTGTCTTCAAATTACAGCTTTCACCACTATTTTCCTGGATTTATCATCTCCCAATGAAGCCATACACTGTGATTATAGTTTTTGAGACAAAGTTGCACATTATTTTGAAGCACCTATTTGGTAGTCGAAACTCTTGAATATTTCGATCTGTGAAAACAACAACTTTGAAGTGGATGGAGCATATGACCATCTTCTCCCAAACTCCAGGATCCAAATACCAGAAGAATTAAATAAACTTGGCTTAAAGAACCTAGGAGATGGAATGCACCCCTCCTCATTCAACTGTTTGGGGGATGCTTTTTAATTTGATTCTGCATGTACCTATTGGACAAACTTCTGTGCAGGTTCAACTACCATCTAAAAGACCTTTCTTCAGTGCAAATGAGTTATGTTTAGATACACATGACATCTTATATTGGACTCGCACCTACTCAGGTTTGTGTCTTACTGAAAATGTCTAGAGTTGTTCGTTAATCAAAAAGTGATAATTCTATTGCTAACATGAACCTAAACCAACTCAACCTGAACATTATTAACATGCAAAAGTAGAAATATTATTCCCAGAGTTTGTAGTTCCATCTGGTGCTTCCTTGCTGGAGTACTTCTCTTCCAGTGGCTACTAGATTGCAGTAATGATCGTCTTTTCTTCCTCTATCCTTGTTCAAAAGCTATCTGGTTCCAGTTCTTACTGGGACTTGGAAAAAGACCACTGTAATCTCCAGAATTACAACTCCCGACAATTTCTTCACCTCAGCATCTCTCTGATTCATTGCTCCACTATGGTTTGCTTTGCTCTCTTCTTTCGTATATTTTGAAATCTCACAAATATCCCAGCTAAAGAAATGAAGACACTCCTACTCTCTCTGTAATCCATCTAGCTAATATGTTCCTAGGACCAATTGAAAATCAATGTAACGCAAATCCTCGAGACTGCACTATCTCGTCATCACCATCATCATATCTGCAGCATCCACTACCAACACTGTAATTATAATGAACCCTTCAGCAAATAGGCAAGACTGTTCATTTACATATTTCTTTTAATATTAAGCATTGCTTCTAGGGCATGGTTTCACTCAAATAATAGTCTTCCATGTGGATTACAAAGTTCTCTTGCAATATCAAGCGCTAACACACTATCATTAACATTGAGAAACACTTGGAGAATGACCTCGCAACTCGAATTGTAATCTAGCATACAAAATCATTACTATCCTCTCAACCCTCACACTCAGTTTGAGTAATATGGGCATACTACAGCTTATAGCGGGCCTAGAATGCAAGTCTGCGGAGAAATCAGACCAGCCGACTACCCAGATTTCACCTCCATTGTCAACATATGTTATGCTCCTATTAGCCTCAGCTGCAGCGAATTTTGAACACATATTTTGAGACAAATGAAATTTCAGCACATGTTCTTGGCTTGTCAAAAAAAAATGAAAGATTAGTTGCCAAATGCTAACTTGTCTGTATATGTTTTGAATTCCAGTGAACAGAGAGGTGTAACAAGATTACCATAATGAATTTGTTTGTCCAGCAGGCTTTTGGTGGGAATGCATTTTTTTTCTCCTAGGCACCAGTGCATCTGGTATGGAAAAATATTTAAAAAAAATCATAGTATCACAAAAAAAATATGAAAACAATCGTGCATGCAGATTTCAATCTTCACTACCATCGGAAGAAGTTTCAAAAAATAATGTTAATATTTGCATTAGTAAAAGCAATAGGGTAAAAAAAAAATTTAAATTGTAAAAAACGTGGCTAGATATCTCATTTTTTCACAAGTTGCATTATTTTGAATTATTCTATGCAAATATATCTCTCCAACAGGCTCTAAGATTACCCGTGTGTAAATTATTTAGTGATTTTGAGACAAACATATGAATTTTTAAATTTTATTTTCTTGCCCCAGGAGCCTCGAGATCCAAAGTGCGTTGCTATTTTGGTGAGCACATAAATTTACTCTAAGGGATGATGATAAATCTAGAACATCCCCTATCACACAACATTAATTCAATTCCCATAATTTCCTAATATTCTAACTGAGTCGGACATTCTAGTTGCTGCAATAATATACATTCTGTATTTATATTTTAGCATTCAAAGAATGCTATTTCCTTTTAGTTTTGGACAACCGCATTAGACCAAGGGAGATAGATTGTATTTATATTTTAGCATTGAAAGATTGCTATTTTCTTTACTTTTGGACAATCGCATTACGCCAACCGAAAATTGGAAATGCATTAGGGTATATTGTATTTATATTTTAGTATTCAAAAATGTTATTTTTTTTATACATTGAGATGCGTATGTTATGGTTGTAATCCCATTGATATATTGCATGAAAATTGGAAATGTCTGCTTAATATATGCTCCCTAATACACTTGTGGAGCAATTTGAGCACCCGGGAGCCTTGAGAACCCACGAATTTCAGTACTGTCTGGAAGTGCAAGATATTGGTAATAACATGTTTTCGGGTTTGTAGAACTGTGCAGTACCAATATAAGAAGAGAGATATCATTAAGACCAATACATCACTAAACGCAATTGTATTTCCTTTTGGCTTCTCCATCCGCTTCCATTTGTCCATTTCCAAGAAATTACGTTTTGCTGTCAGTGTAATGCATGTGATAATTCTACTCACATGCACAAACCCAACACCGACGATCAGTGCCCTCTCATCACACACTATAACCATGTTAACTGATCATTTCCTCTTTTTTTCCTTTTTAAAGCAGTGAAGCACCTGAGGGCTAACTTCCGCTGATATTGCAGTAGATGGTAAATGTTGATCCTCTGGAGTCTTTTACATTGAGGCGTGCTCATTGCAGCTAGCAGTGCATCACAAGCGGCAGCGTGTAAAGGTTGTAGTACTTTCTTCGAGTCTGAAGACCTACCCTTGGATGTACATCTTTTGTTAGGTTACCTGCTATGAGATTCTTGCCCTTGTGAAGATGAAGAAACGGAATCTGGGATGTGTGAGCAGCCTCCAGTTTATCAATCTGTCTTCTGACTGTAAAGCTTTTCACCGGTTTGTTTGCTGTTATAGGAGATGACTGATGTATTGTTCCTGCAAGTAACTCATAATATGCACACCTAAGAAGCAGCCCTACTGCTTCAGCCTGAGAGGATGAATAGCTTCTAGTGCAGTTTTCTGGCTGGGGATGTAGGAATTCTGAAAGGCGGGATTGATAGATTACTAGCTATGAGGTGATGAAGGTGGCGAGTGATGACGAAGCTGTGTGTAAGGCATTGAGGTCGAGTTGATCGGAGAGGCGAACAACTGTTCTGCTGAGGTGGATTTTCTATAACGTAGGCATGCTCGTCCCATCTACATTTTCAGTTATGAATTCTAGCTGTGATCTGAAGCAAGCAGCACACCAGAATATGTTGATGTTTTCATCCATCTTCACTTTGATGCGGGTACCCGCTGAGTTAACGGGTGATGGGTACCCATCCGGATGCTCGTGCCATCCGCTTTTGGGATGAGTCGGGGCGTTGGGCCACGCAAACCTGATCCAGATTTGCGCGTGCCATCCGCTTTTGGGATGAGTCGGGGCGTTGGGCCACGACCCATTTGGACGTGTAGGCGCGGGATGGGTCGGCCGCGTTGGAGATGGCCTTAGGTCGAGTTTAACTGGTTTTGCTGGTTTTTGTTTTCCGATTTTAGTTATCTTTTCTGCGTGGGTTTTCCAAGGATTTTACTGGTTTTTCGGTCGGGTTTTCTTCCAAGTTTTGTATGTTTTCGTTTCCTGTTTTAATTTTTTTGAACATTTTCAAATTTGAACACTTTTTAAAAAATTGAACATTTTTTAGAATGAGTTTTTGAACTTTTTAAAATCTTAACATTTTTTAACATGAACCTTGAACTTTTTTTTCGAATCTGAACATTTTCAGATAAGAATTTTTCGAAATCTGATCTTTTTACGTAATTTGAACATTTTTTTGGATTTGAACATCTTCGAATTTCAAACATTTTTGAATCTGAACCTTTTTCGAATCTGAATTTTTTGAATTTTGAACAAATTTCGGATTTGAACATTTTTATGGTTTGAACAATTCTCGAATCTGAACTTATTTTTCTTTTTGAGTCTCAGCCGGTTTAGCTGTCCCGTACTTCTTTGGAGAGAGAATCTGTCCCATAGTTGAAATTGAAACATATATACACGACCAAAGGATCAATCGAACAGCCAGCAAATGAGTACACAGCGGAACTGGGCAATTGGGCCGGCCCACCCGGGAATGCGTTAACGCCATTTTAAGCGTGAAGTAGGGACACCCGGGAATGCGGCCCGATCATCGGCCCATCAGCGGAGCTGGGTGTTCCAGGTTTTTTTTTCTAGGTGGGCGTTGCTACAAAGTGCCACCGATTAGTCTTAGTGCGATTTACACAAAAATAACCCTTTTCTGAAACTATAGCACAAACTGACCCTCCGGCAAACTATTTCACCCATCTAACCCTTTTGTGTGACGCCCTGCACATCGGCGCCACACCTCACTGTGTGGCGCCGTCACTCTCCCAGCCGACGTGGTAACCTCGACGCTGAGCTATGCGTCGATCTGACGTGGCAGGATGTGTGGCGCCGCTCCCATCGGCGCCACACTACAAACCTGTGGCACCGCTCGGAAGGGTGCCACACATCCACTTAAGTGTGACGCCCGCGCCCGCCCCAGCCCGAGCTCTCCTCTTTCTCCTCTCTGTTTCGCGTGAAGACCTTGGGCGGCCGGCGGTTCCTCCTCCTTCCCCCTCTCCCCCCACCAAATCCACCACCAAATCATCAGATCTGTCCGGCCAATCTCTTCCCAATTCCTTCCTCAAGGTATTCTCCCTCGATCCCCTTCGTTTCATCCATGATTTTCTCGGATTTAATTCAATTTAGACATGGAACCCTAGATATGAAAATCTTAGAAATTGAATCAATGTGCTCATGTATGTGTTGAAATCCATATTATCATGTATCTATGTGTTGAAATCCTAGATTTGTTGAAACCCTAGACATCAAATTTTAGACGGTCTGCTTACCAGTTGAAGCCAAGGGGCAAGGCTCCAAACCGATACACTCCGGACGACTATGTCAACCGAGGAAAGAAGGTTGTCATTGAGGAGGATGAGGCGCCGCCGCGGAGATCATCATTGAGGATGAGGAACGATGAGCCATTATCTTCAGAGGAGGAGGAGCAGTAGGAGCAGGAGGAGGAGCAGCAACAAGAGCCACGGCAGCGGACGAAAAGGTTGGCCGTCCGGAAGCAGCCCGTGAGGAGGAGACGTCGCAGAGGATAGATGCATTTGCTACGTGTTGTTGTGAACTCTATCTTCATAAGTATCGTGTTGTGAACTCTATGTCATTTCGAACCATGTCTATTGATGCTACGTGTTGTTTGAATCTAGGGATTTCTATTTTCGTGCCCTCGGTTCCTTAGTTGTGCTCAGTTTTCCCCAACTCCTTAGTTTTTCCTCAGTTTTCCCCAAGTCTTTGTTCGAAACCCGAAGAAGCAGCTCAGACGGCAGGATTCCCGTTAAGTTGACCGTTCCGTGCTGACGTGTGGGGCCGCGTCGCGTGGGGCTGGTAGAAAGGGACTGCGTGGGACATGACGAGATAGCGTTTGGTTGCACGTGAGCAGGAGCTGGGTTTTGTCTCTATCGGCCCAAATTGGCATTTTTAAGAGCACCTTTTCCCCTCTTTCTCTCTGTCTTTTTCACCAAATTAGTATCAAATCTAGAGAAGCTTCTATTTCTGTCTTTCTTTAATTATTTATGCCTTTTGGCCCTCATTTTTTGCCCAATATGGCAGCAAATCTAGTAGCAAATCTAGAAGCTAGTATATGATAAATTCACAGGAGCATAATCAGAAAACTAAGTATAATACATAAACTGCATACAACA
The DNA here is from genome assembly GCF_022539505.1 of Lolium rigidum. NCBI lineage: Eukaryota > Viridiplantae > Streptophyta > Magnoliopsida > Poales > Poaceae > Lolium > Lolium rigidum. Next base: position 5,940,194 of record NC_061513.1, read on the forward strand.
GCTAAAAGCAGCCAATAACGTTGTTAATGTTCACGACAAACTAAGCTGAAAAAAATACAAGACGCACGTAATGTATGGACAACAAGAAGATTAGGATACCCCAGGATGAATGAATTTGTTCTTCATTCCTCATATATTTCTTCGTCGCTCCATTCGTGCATCACCCCAAGGAAATATTCATTGAACTCCTTCCGTCTGCAGTGTGCGGCCAATACATCCTCCAAACGGTATGGCCTGTGTTCATTTGTCATACTGTAGTTTCCTATTCTATCCACACATAGTGGCCACTCATCCCAGGCCTTTGTATCATAAGAGTACTCTTTGATATAACCCAAATCCGTGTAGTAGATGCAGCCAGGTCGAAGTGTCGGGTGCACTCTGGTGTCGACGGAGATACACCGGATATAATTCACGAAGAAGGCATTACTGCCAATGTTCTTGACCGGATGGAGAGAGCGGCTCTGAGTGTCCACACGGTACACCAATGGTTTGCCCGCCAAAGCCAGGTTGACCAACAACACAAGCAGCAGATCACCATCCGACTTCACAAGGTAGAACTTCTCATTTCCAAGTTTTGGAAATGAAATTAGTGTCTCCATCTTGACAGTGCTCGCACGCTGCTGCAACTGCACATTGGTGCCCACTATTCTTCCGGACTCAAAACTGTCCGCGACTACGCATACGATTCACCATTGAACGGGGTAATGCAACGCAGACAATGGTTCTCGATCGAAAATCTTTCTTCTCCCCCATCTTCATATATATCCTTAGTTGGAGTGCTCTCATTGACCCAATCAATTTCCGGCGGGTAATGTGCGGCAACGAAGACCATAGTCGGGGATTTGATTACAGCGACTGAATTCAGAAAAACAGATGGCATCTGCGCCTCAAACATAGTGTTCGATTTCTTTGTGAGTGGGTTCAGAAGCCGTATCTTGTGCGGCGGGTTCTTTTGGGCAAGCACGATGACGCCACGGCAAAAGCCGACGAAGTAGTATCTAAAATATATTGATGTAGATAACATTCAGCACTAAGATGTTTAAGATTGAAAATAAAAAGGTAGATTAACCCTATATATATGGAGGAATTTGAACCTTGCATGAACTTCCGATAGATCTATGGTGACGTAGCGTGATGTTGGAGGAAGGTGAACTCAGCGACGCGTGGAAGGGCGTGGTCTAGCATGATCCATTCGTGCAGGTGCACGTCGGGCTCAGGTAAATCTGAGCGCCAATTTCTACAGACTTGCCTCTGTTATCACCAGAATTTGACCGGATCAGAGGTGGGCCGCGATTGAAGATGGACTTGAAGAATATACACAAAAGAAGTGTATGAATCGGCCTTTTATACCAAGTTGGGCTAGTTAGCCCGTGTATCTTAATATAGTAGATCGCATCTTAGTTTAGAAGTTAGAGTTTTACCCGTGCACGGTTCGGTGCACGCCCACATTAGAAAGTCCCCTGGACTATAAATATGTATCTAGGGTTTATGGAATAAACAACAACTCACGTTCAACCCCAAAAACAAACCAATCTCGGCGCATCGCCAACTCCTTCGTCTCGAGGGTTTCTATCGAGTAAGCGACATGCTGCCTAGATCGCATCTTGCGATCTAGGCAGCACAAGCCCACGTTGTTCATGCGTTGCTCGTATCGAAGCGCTTTTGATGGCGAGCAACGTAGTTATCATTAGATGTGTTAGGGTTAGCATTGTTCTTTGTTTAAGCATGCTTACGTAGTGCAACCCTTGCATATCTAGCCGCCCTCACGCCTATCTCGGGCGTGGGGGCGGCACCCCGCTTGATCATTATTTAGTAGATCTGATCCGTTACGATTGCTCCTTGTTCTACAAGGATTAGTTTAATATCTGCAATAGTTAGGCCTTACAAAGGGGGAGGATCCAGTGGCACGTAGGGTGGCGTTCGCAAGTCCTAAACGGGATGTTCCGAGGATCAACATCATGTTGGTTTTTAGGCCTTGTTTAGGATCGGCTTACGAGCACCGTGCGTGGCCGCGAGGCCCAACCTGGAGTAGGATGATCCGATTATGCGGTGAAAACCCTAAATCGTCGTAGATCTCATTAGCTTCATCTTGATCAAGCAGGACCACCAAGTATTCGTGCATCCCGCACGGATCATGGGTGGATCGGCTCTTTGAGCCGATTCACGAGATAACCTCGAGAGCCGATCGAGGCTCGTATTTAATGTTTACATGTATGCCCTGCAGGAAACTAAGCGAGGCATCCCCATCACCTTCCCGGCCGGGTATAGGTCAGGTGGCACGCCCTTGCACTTCGCAACGCCGCGTGTGACCGGAAGAGCATTGCGGGCCGTTGCTCGGAGGGGTCTCAGCCAGCCGCAGCTCTAGGCTCTTCCCGGCTCTACGGTGTTGACAAGGCCGCCGCCCGCCGGTGGGTTTTGGCAGTCAACACATTCTGGCACGCCCGGTGGGACCAACGTCTACATCAACCACATCGCCATCTACATCTGAGATGGCGGACGGCACGCCAGTCACCTACGAGGAGCTGCCTGACGAGCTCAAGAAGCAATACAATGAGATCAAGGCCACCCTCGAAACCGATCTAATCGGCTCTTTCTCGAAGACCCGTTCTCATGGCATCAGGGGGAACGGCTTTACAGCCGAGGGTGCCCTCGACCAAGTAGATCCGTCCACCCCTTCAGAAGAACGGACCAGAGCTCTGCGCCAGGAAGTTGACTACATGGTAGCTCATTCTGTTTACCGCCATGGCAAAGACAGAGAAGAGAACAGTCGCTCTGGTGGCAAGGACAAAGGGGAGGCCGGTTCAAGCGATCGGCTTCGATATAATGATAAAAGGTACAATAATGAAGAAGGTATAGAGTCTTATAATGCTTTCAATATGTCTTTTATGTGAGTTTTGCTGTACCGGTTCATACTTGTGTTTGCTTTAAACAACCTTGCTAGCCTAAACCTTGTATCGAGAGGGAATACTTCTCATGCATCCAAAATCCTTGAGCCAAACACTATGCCACTTGTGTCCACCATACCTACCTACTACATGGTATTTATCCGCCATTCCAAAGTAAATTGCTTGAGTGCTACCTTTAAAATTCCATCATTCACCTTTGCAATATATAGCTCATGGGACAAATAGCTTAAAAACTATTGTGGTATTGAATATGTACTTATGCACTTTATCTCTTATTAAGTTGCTTGTTGTGCGATAACCATGTTTCGGGGACGCCATCAACTATTCCTTGTTGAATATCATGTGAGTTGCTATGCATGTCCGTCTTGTCTGAAGTAAGAGAGATCTACCACCTTAATGGTTGGAGCATGCATTTGTTAGAGAAGAACATTGGGCCGCTAGCTAAAGCCATGAATCATGGTGGAAGTTTCAGTTTTGGACATATATCCTCAATCTCATATGAGAATAATAATTGTTGCCACATGCTTATGCATTAAAGAGGAGTCCATTATCTGTTGTCCATGTTGTCCCAGGTATGGATGTCTAAGTTGAGAATAATCAAAAGCGAGAAATCCAAAATGCGAGCTTTCTCCTTAGACCTTTGTACAGGCGGCATGGAGGTACCCCATTGTGACACTTGGTTAAAACATGTGCATTGCAAAGATCCGGTAGTCCAAGCTAATTAGGACAAGGTGCGGGCACTATTAGTATACTATGCATGAGGCTTGCAACTTGTAAGATATAACTTTCATAACTCATATGCTTTATTACTACCGTTGACAAAATTGTTTCATGTTTTCAAAATAAAGCTCTAGCACAAATATAGCAATCCATGCTTCCCTCTGCGAAGGGCCTTTCTTCTACTTTTATTGTTGAGTCAGTTTACCCATTTCCTTCTGTCTAAAAAGCAAACACTTGTGTTAACTGTGCATTGATTCCTACATACTTGCATATTGCACTTGTTATATTACTTTATGTTGGCAATATCCAGAAGATATACACAAGACTGCATTCAGAGTACCAGGTTCAATGGGCTTGTTTGGATATGTAGTCATGACATTTGGACTGAAGAAACTCGGGGGGCAGCTCACCCCGAAGGCCCTCTCCTCTGGAGAGCCGATTTCGTTCAAATCGGCTGGCTCTGCATGATAGTGCCCTCAGACATGATCAAGCCCAGGTCCATTCGGCTAATTTGTGTATCCTCGTCTCTGTTTCGCCTTGACTGAGACTCGGGGGGCAACCGACCCGGTAAATATTCTCGTTTCTAGAAGCCAATTGGAGTATCATCGGCTGGTCCGTGTAGCAACCTTCTTCGAGGATGGTGAATTTTGCGGAGGAGTGTCACCAGGTCTCGGAGTCATCGGTCGAAGAAGATGAAGGACAGATTATGAGAGACCAATGCGTTGCTATCGGCTCATTGGGCGTCGATCCAGCTAACAATCGGCAGTTTACGCTCCGCCACGACATGACCCGACGAAGGAAAAGCATAATGATTTTGGAAATGTCATTTCCAAAACCAGGGGGCATGTGTTATCACCGAATTTGACCGGATCGGAGGTGGGCCGCGATTGAAGATGGACTTGAAGAATATACACAAAAGAAGTGTATGAATCGGCCTTTTATACCAAGTTGGGCTAGTTAGCCCGTGTATCTTAATATAGTAGATCGCATCTTAGTTTAGAAGTTAGAGTTTTACCCGTGCACGGTTCGAGTGCACGCCCACATTAGAAAGTCCCCTGGACTATAAATATGTATCTAGGGTTTATGGAATAAACAACAACTCACGTTCAACCCCAAAAACAAACCAATCTCGGCGCATCGCCAACTCCTTCGTCTCGAGGGTTTCTATCGGGTAAGCGACATGCTGCCTAGATCGCATCTTGCGATCTAGGCAGCACAAGCCCCACGTTGTTCATGCGTTGCTCGTACTGAAGCGCTTTTGATGGCGAGCAACGTAGTTATCATTAGATGTGTTAGGGTTAGCATTGTTCTTTGTTTAAGCATGCTTACGTAGTGCAACCCTTGCATATCTAGCCGCCCTCACGCCTATCTCAGGCGTGGGGGCGGCACCCCGCTTGATCATTATTTAGTAGATCTGATCCGTTACGATTGCTCCTTGTTCTACAAGGATTAGTTTAATATCTCGCAATAGTTAGGCCTTAGAAAGGGGGAGGATCCAGGTGGCACGTAGGGTGGCGTTCGCAAGTCCTAAACGGGATGTTCCGAGGATCAACATCATGTTGGTTTTTAGGCCTTGTTTAGGATCGGCTTACGAGCACCGTGCGTGGCCGCGAGGCCCAACCTCGGAGTAGGATGATCCGATTATGCGGTGAAAACCCTAAATCGTCGTAGATCTCATTAGCTTCATCTTGATCATGCAGGACCACCAAGTATTCGTGCATCCCGCACGGATCATGGGTGGATCGGCTCTTTGAGCCGATTCACAGGATAACCTGAGAGCCGATCGAGGCTCGTATTTAATGTTTACATGTATGCCCTGCAGGAAACTAAGCGAGGCATCCCCATCACCTTCCTGGCCAGGTATAGGTCAGGTGGCACGCCCTTGCACTTCGCAACGCCGCGTGTGACCAGAAGAGCATTGCGGGCCGTCGCTCGGAGGGGTCTCAGCCAGCCGCAGCTCTAGGCTCTTCCCGGCTCTACAGTGTTGACAAGGCCGCTGCCCGCCGGTGGGTTTTGGCAGTCAACAGCCTCATAGCAGAGTAGGTGTTCGCATACTCCTCGTTCGCCAGTAAGCATTCGCCGATCTTGTGAAGTGGTCCATCAGCCGAGAGAGAGGCCCAGTTCACGGAGGCGCCGCGCTTGGATGCGCCGCCCTCGGAGGCGACGGGCTCGGCGGCGACTGGCTCGGCGGCGACGGGCTCAGAGGCGATGGGCTCGGAGGCGACGGCCGCCGGCGCATTTTTCTTCTCCAACGCCGGCAGGGTAGCGCGCGTACGGCGGTTGGGTTTTTTTCGATTTGGAGAAGTTGATGGGACGTGAGATGCGTGGTTTCGTGCGTGAGCGACAATTAGACGTACTGTGTGCAGAGGGAGGGAGAGAGAGAGGGGCTTACGCGTCCTAAATGCGACCCGCGTCCTACGCGTCCACTATTGCACGTCTGCACCGCGACACGCGTCAACAATGGCATGTCTTCCACTTCTGCACCGCAACACGCGTCTTCGAGTCTAACCCTGGAAATTTAGATATACTCAGGTATACCCTCGAGTCATATACTAGCATTTTTTATATGCTCAGTTTTCACCTTGAGTGCTAATACTGGCTAGTGCAATATACTTAGTTTTACCCTCAAGTGGCTGGTCAACAAAGAGTCAACAAATGGGATTAACTAGTTAAATGTTATTTAATATGCAAAAAATTCCGAAAAAGAGTGGCACTTACTCATGGAGTCTTTACCACAAATTGCCACTTCTCAAATCATAGATAAATCAAGTTTTACCACAAATTGCCACTTCTCAAATCACCTAGTAGCTATGAAGGTTCATGGTTTTCCACAATAAGCCCTACCTAAAACAGCTTTTCCCAAAACATACTTTGTCTGAATGAGGCCATAATTTTCACACTCATGTATATTTGTATTGCAAATAGTTTGAGGTAGGCCAAGATGGGTTTCATTGTACAAAACACGCATTTTTCATTTTTTAAATCTCATATTTGAATCCCTTAGTCTGTTTACTACTCACTTGCCCTTGGTTTCTTGATACTACTCAGTTTTGCCCTCTTCCATCACAAATTCTCACAGACGCCCAACATTACCCTGATTGGTCTAGCCCATGTCACGCGGATCGTGCCCGCCGACCGTTCATCATATGATTTATCGGGCAGGATAACCCCTATCTCTCTCTGGTCGAGGCCACCACCCTCTCTCTCTCTCTCTGTCGGCGGTTAGCTTCCACCCTCTATGTATTCTAAAGGGCGGTTACCCAGTACGCTAAAGTTTGGTTTTCTGCATTATTTTTCACGAGCTAAATTATAAACTCTTTTAGGCATTATTTTTCACGCAAAAAATGATAAACCATCACCGATTTGTACTTTTCACGCAAAAAGTGATACACCATCACCCATTTGTTGTAGCCATTACTTTTCACGCAAAAAATGATACACCATCACCAATTTGTTGTAGCCATTACTTTCCACGCAAAAAATGATACACCATCACCCATTTCTTGTAGCCATTAGTTTCCACGCAAAAAATGATGAACAATCACCGATTTCTTGTAGCCATTACGGTAAAATGATGAACAATCACCGCATTACTTTTTTGATGAGATATACTCCCTCCATCCACAAATAAGTGTACTTTTAGCTTTTGTACTAAGTCAAATATTTTAAGTTTTGACCAACCGTAAATAAAAAAGTAGCAACATATATGATGAGATTTTGGTATAATTTGAAACTACATTTCAAAAATAATCTCGGGATACTAAATTAGTGTCATAAATGCTACTACTTTTTCCTATATATGTGGTCAAAGTTTAAAAAAACACAAAACCTAGATGACTACCCACACAACGGTCATGTCCTCCTTAATTTATAGAGGAGTTCTTCATCGTCGTCTATGAAGACCCTTTGGTCAAGAAGGTACGTACACGTTCTCACATATATGATGCATGTGATTAATTATGGGCATGTTATAAAAAACCTTTAATTTCAAACGATCGGCGCTCGATCTCTTTGCAGGCACTCCCAAAAAAGTTTGCGGACTATCTTGACGGCCAGGAGTCAGCTAAGGTGTATCTGCGAGCAGCTGACTGTGGTCCTCATCTCTGGATCGTGGAGGTCCTATTTGACGGTCAAGGCCGGATGTACCTCGACAAGGGCTGGGAGAATTTCGCCATCGCGCACGGTGTGAATTTCGTCTGCTTCGTACACTTCGCACGGTGCAGGAAGTACTACTACTCGGACGACGAAGATACCGACGATGAAAGCGACGACGACGTGAAGCCATGCATCCACCCCCTTTAGATAAGGGGATTATGACCAAGAATATATATGTAGCTTCATATGCATCGATTTAGAGATCTAGCTATTTTCCTATATATTATGCATTTAAAAAAGTATATCGCAATTTCCACCATGATTTGAGCACCACAACCTCCAAACGATGCCGATATCGGCATGGTCAGAACGGGTATGCTCGCCGCCACTGCTAGGTCACCGTCGGGAAGCACCATATTTAGCATAAGATTCACTTTAGATTAAGCTGCGAAAATAGTCACCTGCCATTGGCTGAGGCGGCCCCACAGAGCGGCTCTATATGATATTCTCTAAATAAATAGACGACCCTAGCGGTCATTGGCTACGGAGGCCCCACAGAGCGGGAATATATAATTTTCTCTAAATAAATAGAAGACCCCACTGGTCATTGGCTGTGGCAGCCCCACAGAGCGGCAATATATATCTTTTCCTGAAAAATAGACGATCCCACTGGTCATTGGCTGCGACAGCCCCACAGAGCGGTTATATATGTCTTTTCCTGAAAAATAGACAACCCCACTGGTCATTGGCTGCGGCAGCCCTATAGAGCGGCCCCATTTGTCATTGGCAGCACCGCGTATACAATCAGGAAATAAAACGGCCCACGCGTCAGCGACAGATGGATGGCTACCCGTCAGCACGAGACGGTCAGAGAGGAACTGCCCTCTGTGCAGCCCCACCCGTCAGATTAACGGTAACGGTAAGGCCTCTGACCTGACGGCAACCCTCCCGTCCGAGCGTCTACGAGGGAGGGAGGAGAAAACTGAGGAAAAGTTAAGATGCTGGGGAAAACTGAGCACAACTAACGAACCAGGGGCACGAAAATAGAAATCCATTGAATCTATGTGCTACGATGTGAGCTATGATGTGTGCTATGTGTATGATGTGTGTATGAAACTGCTGTTGAAAGTGCTATTGTTGTATTGAAAACTGTTGAAATAAGGTACAAAATTTCATGGATTAGCAAAATTCATTGTGTGGCGCCAACGTCATGGGCGCCACACTTCACAATGTGGCGCCGATGACACGGGGGCCACACAATGCAAGTTATATGTGGAAAACATCCAGGGGCTCCGGAAGTTTAGTCGTTAGCCGTTTTGGCGAGGCTGTTTGTGTGGCGCCCGTGGCGTCGGTGCCACACATACAGCCTCGCCAAAACGGCTAAGTCCCAGGAGAATTGTCTTACAGTATGTTTTGGCCAATTATAAGTGGATGTGTGGCGCCGATGGGAGTGCCGCCACACATCCTGTCACGTCAGATCGGCGCACAGCTCAGCGCCGAGGTTGCCACGTCGGTTGGGATAGTGGCTGAGATAGTGGCGCCGCCGGCACGGCGCCACACAGTGAGGTGTGACGCCGATGTGAGGGGCGCCACACAAAAGGGTTAGACGGGTGAAATAGTTTGGCCGGAGGGTCAGTCTGTGCTATAGTTGCAACAAAGAGTTATTTATGTGTAAATCCCCTAGTATTAGGGAGTGCGCCCACCCAAAAATAGAAATAAACTAGTCCGACATCCTCACATTCTAAAAATAGAAAGTTGTAATCCTACGCCTGAGATGGTCGTGGCAGTGTAAAATAAATACACCACGCGGTCGCAAATTCACGCCAAAAAATGCATCTCCCATCTCGTTCTTTTCTATCTTCAGAGCAAGTATTAGCATGTAAAAAGTTGGATTTTAACTACAGAAAGTTACATGCCATAAAATATACTAGTCTTTGTGATTTCAATAGAGGATGTATAAAAAAACAGCAGATGTAGAAAAAAAGAAAGAAATTACATCCAAAAAAATCTGGAAAAACCTATTATCTAGATCTTAGGGAAACTGCTATTTCAAGATTGTGGATGTAGAAAGAAATCCAAAAATACATCCAACTCCGGGCCGCCGGCCTCGACTCCGACGAGGAAGATGACGACTGAGCCTGGACGGAGCGGAAGAAGGCGAGGAGATCGGCTACCGCGGCTCAGAGCTTGGGGACGAACGCACGTGCCCCTGCCAGCACCGCACCCACACCCGCTCCCCTAAGTTCTATGCCTCACCTTCACCAGGGAGATCCTTTTCTCGCCTCGCCGGCAACAACGCGACTAGCCGAGTCCTCCCCATCACCGGCGAGATCGGGATATGCTCCGGCGGCCGTATCTCTCCTTCCATGCTTCTTGTCTCTGTCGCTAACGATGCTAAGAGCATCTTCAGCCGCGTCCCCCAAAGCGCCCCCCAAACCGCGCCGGATTGAGCGTTTGGGGGACGTGTTTTGTTCGTGCCGCGTTTGGGGGACGTCGCTCCCCAGCCGCGTCCCCCAAACATTTAAAATACTTTTTTTGACATTTTTATTTCAATTTCCACAAACTAATACATAATTGGGAACGTGATTTACACGAAGACATAGTTAGGAACATGGTTTCCACAAACTAATACATAGTTTGAACCATGGTGGACACAAATATAAAATATTGCAAAAAAACTAAACCTAAATAGGCCGTGCATCGAAGGTTTCGTGTGTTCGCTGCTAAGAAAGAACACTAGAGGGCACACCCAGTCACCCAAACTGGAAAATCCAGTGGGAGGATGGTGCCCTTGTTGCATCTACCGATGAGACGAACATCCAGAAACCTCGTGCACGTATTCGCTGCGAAGAAACAACACTCAGTCGTCCTCCTCGTCGGTGCTGTCGCCGTGGTAGTCCCGGTGGCAGCGCGTCTCGTCGAAGACCTTGACGCTCATGTCCCTGTCGCCGAAGTAGTAGAACAGGAGGATGAAGCCGGCGTCGAGGCTGGGGTGGCGCGCGAACTTCTCCCAGCCGATGTTGAGGTACATCTTGCCGCGCGCGTCGTAGATCGCATCGACGATCCACCGGTAGTAGCCGCACGAAGCCTCCCGCAGATGCATCGTGCGCGGGCGGTCGTCGCCGGCGACGTACTCGGCGAAGGAGTCCGACAGCCTCTGGATGCCTCGCGGGTCGCCCTTGAGGACGAGGACGAACTCGAACAGCACGTCCATCTCCACGTCCATCTCCGACGATGAAGACGACGGTGTGGGAGGCGACGGCGAGCGTTCAGCTCTGCTGCGGCCACGACCACGACCACGACCACGAGCACCACCACGGCCGCGAGGTCGGCCTCCGCCTCTACCAGACAAAGCGTCGAGTCTTGCTGAGATGGTGGCGGCTAGGGTTTGAGAGAGAGGCGCTAGGGTTTGTGTGTGAGAGGGACGATGAGAGGCGGCCCTTTTATAGGCCGGAGGGAGGCGGAGGAGCGGTGACGCTCATTAACGCCGGCACGCAGAGCTAGGCGCGACAGGACGCGTCGCTACGCCTCTGCGGGAACTGCACCGTCGCTGCAAAGCCAATAACTTCCGTCGCGAGGTAGGCGACGGTTAGGTTAAAATTTATTGTGCCGCTGACGGGTCGGCCCCGCCACTCCCCGCCTCGCTTTTCGGTGTGTCCGGCGTCCCCGGAGCGTCCCCTGTGGGACGGGGACGGGCTCGGGGCGCCGGACACCGTATAGGGCCGCGCCGAACAAAAATAGGCTTTGAAGGACGCGGCTGGAACAGATTTTTGGTGCGGCGCGCCCCAAATTACTTTAGGGGACGCGGCTGGAGATGCTCTAACATGGCCATGCCCATAATTAGCGAGAAGGAAAGGAGATGGTACGCGTGAGCTCGCTAACAGACGCAATAAGCGTCAATTAGGATTTACCGATGCCACATTGCGTCAAGCGAGGGGCCACATGAACATTTTTTCACTATATTAGTTTCACAAAATTATACTTAGTTTATATAGTCAACGATTGTAGTTCTGAATTAGTCCTTCGCATTTTTTCCAAACTATGAATGTGTTGGTGCACCGACCAGCTCACTTGCTAACTAACTCGTGATGCACATACATGTGCATGGATTTTGCGGCAAGGTGGGCCGACTGATACGAGGATGGATGCACGTGCATGAATTTAGCAGCAAGTCCTCTGATACAAGTATACAGCAAGCTACATCGATTGATACTAGCTGTGCATGAAGAGAGTACTTAGCGCTCACACCAATCAAGAGTCCAGAATCCACAACGAGACTTCAGAACGAAACAAATCGGTTTATATACCTGCCTCTGTCCAATGTCGTACGAGCGGATTCTCGATTGAATGAGCGACAACAAGGCGTCCGCGTCGCTGCCAGGGGCCACGCCGCACCCCACTCTCCTTCCACTCCGCGCCCCCTCACCGCCGCCGGGCGTAGCCGCCGGCCAAAAGGCCGTGTGGTAGCCGCCGGCGGCGGGTCTCCATCCCTCGCGCGTGGGGGTATTCGACGGCGGTGGTGCGACACCCTGGTCGGCGTGCTACTCGCGATGGAGCTAGGTCGCCGGGTGGCGGCCCCGGGTTTATTCGGCACGGATTCGACGACCATGGTGGCTGCTTGAGCAGCGTCTCGGGCGGTGCTCGGCCGGTCTTCTGCCGCAGCAGATCTGGCGGTTTGGGCGTCAAGGCGGCGTCTGCGACGCGGAGGGCGCCATGGGCGCGGAGGCAGAGGCTCGAGCTTGGCTGCGAGGCTAGATCCGGGTCTCAGCGGTCCCGATCTGGGCCTGGGCAGGCACGAGCTCTCGTCTTGCTGGCGAGGACGAAGTCCGGCGTGGCGAGGTTCTGCATGGATGCCGTCGTCGATCCACTTGGGGCTGCGACTCGGTGCCCTGGCTGGAGGTTTCTCCGATAGCAGTACAGCTCGAGCAAGGCCCCAGGGGTTTCCATTCGGGCGCAGAGGCAGTGTAGCGCAGGTTAGGGGTGGCGGGTGCCTCTCCTTGGCCCGGCGTGCCTCTGGCTGCGAGGAAGTTGGGGCGGCGGCCCCAAAATTGGCTTGGTGGTGTTGTGCGGGTGGCTGCAGTGTGAGGTGCTACAGCTGCTGCACGACAGCAAGGTAGCCGGGGCGGCGGCCCCGGATAGGTGGTCGTGCTACGGGAGGGGCAGCTCTGGCCTCCCGCAAGCATGGTGTCGTTGTCGCGCCGTGAGGTGACGCGACTACTGCAACATGTGGTCAGGATTGGTGGTCGGCGATGGAGCCACGCTGCGTGTTCTGCTTTGTTGTTCCTTAGCCTAGGCCCTTGGGCTTGGCGGTTGAGATCGCGCTCCAGGTGAAAGCCTCGCACTTACGTGCCGATGGCGGCGGCTCCCTAGGGTGTCGTTCTCCTTCTTGAATGCGTCGTTTGGGAGTTGCGATCCTCTACCGATGCGGGTGGCTTGTATTTCTCCGGGTGAAAACCTAAGCTCCTTTTGAGCGGGCAGCGGCGACGGAAACGTCGTTACCTTCTTGAAGGCGTCGCCTTGGAGCTTCTCAACCCTCGTGGTGCGATGGGCTTGCAGCTGACCGTGGGGTTGCTTCGTGGTCTGGGCGGAGGATGTCGGGGCGGCGGCCCCGGAAGGCGGTTGTAAGCCGAGGTGGCGGCCTCGGAAGCTTGGTGACCATGGCTCTATGAGGCAGGGCCGTGGCTTTGCGTTGCAAGGTGACGAATTAGTGCCATAAGGGTGGTTGGTTCGTCACCATAGTCTCCTTTTCCATTTCTTTCTCTTTTCTGTTCGTTTCCGGATGTACTTTCGTTCGGGCGACATATGTGTGTACGTTCCCTCTGCTTATCAATGAATGCTAGCAATTGCATGATCTTTCGGAAAAAAATATGAGCGACAACAAAATGCCAGCCCACACGGATAATTACTACTACATGAGTGTGATGACCCGGCATACCACTGCATGGTGTAGTATGCAAGTTTGACATAACACCAACGAAATACCGTTCCACTAGTATTATATCGCTCAGAGTGGTACAACAAAAACATATGCGGGTCCAAGGCATGTCTATAGAATTACAACACAGACTCTTTACAAAAGATCAGCATAGCCTCCTACTTTACTATGAGGTTAAACTGCAAATAAACTCCAGAAGAACGACTCGTAATCTAATCTTATCACGAACTCTATTTATAGAGTATTTGACTAGCTATAGAGGTTATGACTAGATTCTAGCTAAATATAAGCTAAGTTTAGGGAGCTAGATCCCTTCTACTGCTAATATAGGTTTTCTCCATGGTGGATATGATATCTGTAACATCCCAAATTTCAATAAATAAAGAAAATGAGTTTCCAAGAATGCAAAATTTAGAACCAACAAAAACTTTGTATTAATACCTGTGCTATGCATAGTACCCATGTTTAATTCTTGTACCATTGCCATGATTCTTGTATGTGTGACTATCAATGATGCTAAACCCTAATATATGATCCGGGGATCAAGAAAAGAGAAAGGAAAAAAGAAATAGAAAAATAACAAATTCACACATGCATATGCTTAGGGACATTTTGCCAAACTTTGATCTAGGCCACTTTGGCTTGTGCCCTTAGTTGTAGAATGTTAATAAACACTAATAACACTTATTGAATCAAAGAAACTCAAATCAAATCAAATTTGAAATCAAATTATGCTCACATAAGATAATGATCAAATCTTCCCATTTTAACATGACACCTACTTTGAGCCTTTTTATTTGGAGATTTCGAAACTAAACAAAGCCAACTCTTTGCACCTCATCCAAGACCACATCAAGGAGACCAACTTTCCTCAAATACACCCCTGCAAATTCGTGCTAGATTTCAAATGAGGATCAAGCAAAGTAGCAACCTTGACACAAAAACAAGATCATACACTTCTTGGAATTTTGCAATTCAACTAAATTTTGGGCACCACCACCACCATTATGCTTGAAATATTATATGAATCCAACCCACAAAAATTCACTGAAAATTTCCAAACTGAATTTCTTGTGACCATATGATCAAACACCTTATGTGCATAATGCTGCCAACCCTATACAACCAAATATCCACTGGACCAATGCCTCATCCATCAAGCCTATGTCATCTGGAGTACCTCTAGCAGCCCCTTGCACGATGCTAGTACTGGAGACGCCTTTGTTTGTGCCAAATATGCATGAACTATGTCATGTCGTGGCATGCATGACACACACACATGCCACTCTCCTCTCTGATCGAATCCATCGTGCACAACCATGTCACACAGCCTCCCCTTGCTCTACTGGACACGCTAGACATGGCTATCGACGAAGTGGAGCTTGCCACGCACCGGCACGAGCGCGTCCAGTGACGCACGCGCACGCCAGAGCGTGCACAGACACGCACCAGAGCATGCCCGGCAACGACGTCGCCCCACTCACCTACGCCACCCCGTGCCCTCTCTCTGCGCCACCAGCTCCGCCACGCCACCAGCAACGCCGTAGACACGCCCACTGGCCCGCGGAAACCCCGTACACGACGACACGGTCAACGCCATCTGCCGGTACCCGCGACGGAGACAACACGCGCCCGTCCTCGTCTCTGCATCTTTTCCCCCCGCAATCAAGCCCTACGTCACCGCCGTGACGTCGCCGAACTGCCTGCATCAGCGCCAGTGCCACTGCGCCCCTGTAGCGATGTAGCCATAGACGACTTCACCGCCGCGCCTCAGACCCTTGAGCCGCTATAAAAGGGGCACTCCCCTCGCTCAATCCACCACACCAGCAGCCTCCTCTCCTCTCCCTGACCCTTCTCCACCCTCTCCACCTCGACATTGCACACCAGCACCGCCCAATTTCATCACCGGAGCCGTGGCGCCGCCGCGGAAGGAGGAGACGCCAGGAGCCACCCCCGGAGCTGCCGTTTGTTCGAGGAGCCCCGCCGTCATCCCCAACGCCACCGCAACACATCGCCGATGATCGCCGCGCCGCCGGTGAGCCGCCGACTCCCTGCCCGTGCCGCTCCAGTACCTACCTCTCGCCGTCGACGATGATGAACCTGATCCGTTGGATCTTGTTTTAATCGTGCATCTCAGAACGCGCGTACCATTTCGCCGTTTTAAGTGAGACTGACGCATGGGTCCCAGTGTCAGGCGGCCCACTCGCGCGATATACGTAGCTGGGCCGGCCCATTTTATTTTCGCTGTGTAGCCCAACTTGCTTTCCCGCCTAAGCCCAAATATTCAAATTAAAAAATTTCGAATTAATGATTTTGCTCACAGATGCCATGTTCAGATTGAAATAAATATAAATCTACTTGGCCAAATTTAATAAATTTTATATATTTGGAAAGCTTATAAAATTATCTAAATAACTACACTAATCTCAACCCTAGAGTCATTGTAGAATTACTGTGACAAAAATAACAAGGCAGGGACTTTTCAAACTTCAAACATTTATTAAAAATCAATCAAAAATGCTTTTGAGTTGATTTCAACTCTGAAAAATCACATTGCATATTGTCTATCAGAATATGTAAAAATATGACATAGTTGTTTGGATGATCATGGTCTAGATTAAATAATGGCTCTATGGCTATTTGTAGTCCATTTAAATTATCCAAAAATATTTATTAAATCATATGGGAGATATTCTCTCAATTAAATCTTGTTCCAAATAGCTCAACATGAGGTAGTGACCATGGTCCACATAATATCATCTTCAATTATTTGATGATATTAAATTATGAGTATAGTAGTATTAAATTGCATGAGGTACATCACCTCATTTAAATCATTTTCCCGAAAGGTGATTATGAAGTATTGACCTTGGTCAACCTAGGATCATATATTATTATTTGAGGAGATTAACTCTTAACAAGATTCAATGAGAGGAAATTATTTCTCCAACGAATTAAATAGCAACCCTAATCAATATTTGTAATGAGAGGAAATTATTTTTCTTTAAAGGAAAACAAAGTCAACCAACATGTTAATAATGTTGTGATGCTAGAATAGCCTGTGTGAACCAATTGTGTGCTTAGTCTAGCTCTTATGATTTGCTTGGTGATTATGTACATCGTATCCGTTTTTAGACGCTAGTACCAAGGAGTACCAGGAGGAGGAGGAGGTCTACTTCTAAGGAGAAGAAGACCACTTTGATCAGTACAACAACCAAGGCAAGCTAATATTCTTGCAAGTGCAAAGCTCTAATGGAGCAAGGCACCACTACATCGTACTTCTTGTTTAATGATCCTATCCCAAGTTTTTTACTTTACAAGTTATCAAGTTTTGTTTATCAAAGTTTACTGTTTTATTCATTATTCACTTGGTCTAGATATAGAGTAGAACAAGAGCGTCAATTTAGCCTAAAAGCAATCAAAGCTAGTTAGCACCCCTCATGACTAGTTGCTAGTGCTAATTAACAAATAAAATTGACTACTCTAGATGAGAACTGGTGAAATGAAATGACTTTGAAAGATTTTGAAGGTGAATGTGACTTGAATGACTTGATGAATTTGATAAAAACTGATTGTTGGGTTCGGATGCGATACCTTTCCAATTTACAAGTACCCCCACAATACCTGATTATGGGTAGGGCTTAACTGGAAGTTTATGTGTCTTAGTATGGATTCCCTCTAAACAAGCGTCATAGGGGTTATGCCGAGGCTGCCTCCATTGAAAGTGAAATGATGTGAAATGAGGTGAATGTCCGGCCCAAGCCCTGTGCAGTTCCCATGCTGACGGTTTGTCTTCACTGGGAGGCCAAGCTCATGGGGAGAGGTGCATATACTAGGATATGTAAGTGAAAGGTTATGGTTGATGATCCGCGTACTGAGTTACGATTATTCAGGGTTATCCCTGACGGATGTAATCAAATGTTGTGGCAGTGTGCAACCTCTGCAGAGTGTAAACCTATTCGAATAGCCGTGTCCACAGTTACGAACGATTGGAAAGGCCATACTGTTCCGTTGTCATATGTTTTACTTAAAAAGGAATGATGAATTGAATGGTGAACTTGACTTGAATCACAACTGAGTTGTGAGAATGACACTAATGTCCCCACTTGAGTTAGTTAGAAAATGAGGAATCTTTTACTAAATGTTTATGAACTAAAATTGGCTTTATGCAAATAAACCTAGAGCTTAGCACCCCCCAACTAAAATTGATAAGTACTTACATTAGTATTAGTTTGCGAGTACTTTAAAAGTACTCACGGCTGTGTCCCTGGCTATTCAAATGGCCAGAATATGAAGGGGAGCAGCATTATGAAGATGACGGCCAGCAGGACGTCTACAACAACTAGGAGTTCTTCTAACGTTGAGCGTTTGCCTGTGGATTAGATAGTCCACTACTACTATGCTTCCGCTATGTAATGTGTTCGTTGATCATTAGATCAACTATTTGTGTAATATGGGATCTTGTGATCTATTATTGTAAGACGACTATGGTTTGTAATGAATGATGACTTATGATATCAACTGTTATGTCTCGCAACAATAATCTTCCTGGGATTGCGACGTATGGCATAATAGGCATCTGGACTTAAAAATCCGGGTGTTGACAAGTTGGTATCAGAGCCATTGTTTGACCTTAGGAGACCCTAGTTAGAATGGACGTTCTGAAAAACTTAATTTCAAGAACAAATGAAGTGAATATTTCTGAAAAACTAAGTCACTTTCTTCTCTTTGAGATCTTTTTGAAATAAGAAGTTATGCTCTTCCTTATAAATATACATAAAATTTTGCCACACTTGTTCACATCTCTAATTTACTCATCCAATTCACTTTCAGATGGAGCCAGCCAACACCAAGTTTTACCAGCTGGGCAATGGTGGGAGCCTGGTTTTCGAGAGGGACTTGGACGCCCTGTCTGACTTTCTCGGACGCCCGCACCCAGAGTTTCACGGAGTCGAAGTCAACGACCAGACCGGAGGGGAACTTCAGTGGGTTATCACCGCTGATCTGAGGGGCAAGATGGAGCCTCCTACCTCTGGGAGGATCCTCTTTTCCATCAGGGAAAGCAACTGGCTGGATGGACTCGCTCGTGCTCTTCAGGAAGCACTTGCCCGTCTTTGCGGGCAGAATGTGATTGGGATTGATACGTCTCCGACGTATCGATAAGTTCTTATGTTCCATGCCACATTATTGATGATATCTACATGTTTTATGCACACTTTATGTCATAATTATGCGTTTTCTGGAACTAACCTATTGACGAGATGCCGAAAGGCCGATTCTTGCTTTCGCTGTTTTTGGTTTCGTAAATCCTAGTAACGAAATATTCTCGGAATCGGACGAAATCAACGCCCAACATCCTATTTTTCCACGAAGCTTCCAGAACACCCGGGAAGGACCAGAGGGGGGACACTGGGCCCCCAGACCATAGGCCGGCGCGGCCCAGGCCCTGGCCACGCCGCCCTATAGTGTCGTCGCCCCTTCGACCTTCTGACGCCGCCTCTTCGCCTATTTAAGGGTCCTCGACCTAAAACCTCGAGACGGGAAAAGCCACGGTACGAGAAACCTTCCAGAGCCGCCGCCATCGCGAAGCCAAGATCTGGGGGACAGGAGTCTCTATTCCGGCACGCCGCCGGGACGGGGAAGTGCCCCCGGAAGGCTCCTCCATCGACACCACCACCATCTTCATCAACGCTGCTGTCTCCCATGAGGAGGGAGTAGTTCTCCATCGAGGCTCGGGGCTGTACCGGTAGCTATGTGGTTCATCTCTCTCCTATGTACTTCAATACAATAATCTCATGAGCTGCCTTACATGATTGAGATTCATATGATGATGCTTGTAATCTAGATGTCGTTATGCTAGTCAAGTGAATTTTACTTATGTGATCTCCGGAGACTCCTTGTCCCACGTGTGTAAAGGTGACAAGTGTGTGCACCGTGTGGGTCTCTTAGGCTATATTTCACGGATACTTATTCACCGTTATGAATGGCATAGTGAAGTGCTTATTTATATCTCTTTATGATTGCAATGTGTTTTGTATCACAATTTATCTATGTGCTACTCTAGTGATGTTATTAAAGTAGTTTTATTCCTCCTGCACGGTGTAATGGTGACAGTGTGTGCATCCGTGTTAGTACTTGGCGTAGGCTATGATTGTGATCTCTTGTAGATTATGAAGTTAACTATTGCTGTGATGGTATTGATGTGATCTATGCCTCCTACATAGTGTGAAGGTGACAGTGTGCATGCTATGTTAGTACTTGGTTTAGTCGTGTTGATCTTCATGCACTCTAAGGTTATTTAAATATGAACATTGAATTGTGGAGCTTGTTAACTCCGGCATTGAGGGTTCGTGTAATCCTACGCAATGTGTTCATCATCCAACAAGAGTGTAGAGTTTGCATTTATCTATTCTGTTATGTGATCAATGTTGAGAGTGTCCACTAGTGAAAGTATGATCCCTAGGCCTTGTTCCTAAATACTGCTATCGCTGCTTGTTTACTGTTGTACTGCGTTACTACTGCTGCGTTACTACTGCTTGTTTACTGTCCTGGGCAAAGCACTTTTCTGGTGCCGTTACTACTGCTCATATTCATTCATACCACTTGTATTTCACTACCTCTTCGCCGAACTAGTGCACCTATTAGGTGTGTTGGGGACACAAGAGACTTCTTGCTTTGTGGTTGCAGGGTTGCATGAGAGGGATATCTTTGACCTCTTCCTCCCTGAGTTCGATAAACCTTGGGTGATCCACTTAAGGGAAAACTTGTTGCTGTTCTACAAACCTCTTCTCTTGGAGGCCCAACACTGTCTACAGAGAAAAGGAGGGGGTGTAGACATCAAGCTATTTTCTGGCGCCGTTGCCGGGGACGAATCAAGACACTCCACCAAGCCCGTCAACCGCCATTAAACCTCTCACGTCAACTACGCGCCAGTTGTGGACAGCAAGCTATTTTCTGGTGCCGTTGCCGGGGAGGAAAGGTAAAAGGCACTCATACTTCGGTTCCAGGTAAAGTACTTTTCTGGCGCCATTGTATTTGTGCTCGAAGCTATTTCCTTTAGATCCTGCAATTGCATCTTTTTGTTTCTTGTTTTACACTAGTTTGGCATAATGGACAACAATGAGCTTCTTATTCTATTTCCTGATTTAAGACATGGATGGTTTGATGCGAAAATTAAAAAACCTATGGAACATATTAGTATGAACGCTTTGAACACCATTGTTTCTAATGATATGGAAAATTCTAAGCTTGGGGAAGCTGGCTTTGATGAGCATGATATTTTTAGTCCCCCAAGCATTGAGGAGAAAATTTACTTTGATGATACTTTGCCTCCTATTTATGATGATTATAATGATATTGGTCTTTTGGTGCCGCCTACTATGGAGGATAAACTTTATTATGATTGTACTATGCCTCCTACACTTGATGAGAATAATAATGATAGCTACTTTGTTGAATTTGCTCCCACTACAACTAATAAAATTGATTATGCCTATGTGGAGAGTAATAATTTTATGCATGAGACTCATGATAAGAATGCTTTATGTGATAGTTATATTGTTGAGTTTGCTCATGATACTACTGAAAGTTATTATGAGAGAGGAAAATATGGTTGTAGAAATTTTCATGTTACTAAAACACCTCTCTATGTGCTGAAATTTTTGAAGCTACACTTGTTTTATCTTTCTATGTTTGTTGCATTATGCTTCTTGAACTTGTTTATTTACAAGATTCCTTTTCATAGGAAGCATGTTAGACTTAAATGTGTTTTGAATTTGCCTCTTGATGCTCTCTTTTGCTTCAAATACTATTTTTTGCGAGTGCATCATTAAAACTGCTGAGCCCATCTTAATGGCTATAAAGAAAGAACTTCTTGGGAGATAACCTATGTGTTATTTTGCTACAGTACTTTATTTTATATTTGAGTCTTGGAAGTTGTTTACTACTGTAGCAACCTCTCCTTATCTTAGTTTTGTGTTTTGTTGTGCCAAGTAAAGTCTTTGATAGTAAAGTTCATGCTAGATTTGGATTACTGCACAGTTTCAGATTTCTTTGCTGTCACGAATTCCGACCTGCTTCCCTGTTGGTAGCTCAGAAAATTAAGCCAATTTACGTGCGTGATCCTCAGATATGTACGCAACTTTCATTCAATTTGGGAATTTTCATCTGAGCAAGTCTGGTGCCATTTTAAAATTCGTCTTTACGGACTGTTCTATTTTGACAGATTCTGCCTTTTATTTCGCATTGCTTCTTTCACTGTGTTGGGTGGATTTCTTTGTTCCATTACCTTCCAGTAGCTTTGGGCAATGTCCAGAAGTGTTAAGAATGATTGTGTCACCTCTGAACATGTGAGTTTTTGATTATGCACTAACCCTCTAATGAGTTTGTTTCGAGTTTGGTGTGGAGGAAGTTTTCAAGGGTCAAGAGAGGAGGATGATATACTATGATCAAGAAGAGTGAAGAGTCTAAGCTTGGGGATGCCCCGGTGGTTCATCCCTGCATATTTCAAGAAGACTCAAGCATCTAAGCTTGGGGATGCCCAAGGCATCCCCTTCTTCATCGACAAATTATCATGTTCCTTCTCTTGAAACTATATTTTTATTCCGTCACATCTTATGTACTTTACTTGGAGCGTCTGTGTGCTTTTGTTTGTGTTTTTGTTTGAATAAATGCTTGTATGGGAGAGAGACACGCTCTGCTGGTTCATATGAACACATGTGTTCTTAGCTTTTAATGTTCATGGCGAAGGTTGAAACTGCTTCGTTCATTGTTATATGGTTGGAAACGGAAAATGCTACATGTAGTAATTCTAAAATGTCTTGGATAATTTGATACTTGGCAATTGTTGTGCTCATGTTTAAGCTCTTGCATCATATACTTTGCACCTATTAGTGAAGAAATACATAGAGCTTGCTAAAATTTGGTTTGCATAATTGGTCTCTCTAAGGTCTAGATAATTTTAGTATTGTGTTTGAACAACAAGGAAGACGATGTATAGTCTTATAATGCTTGTAATATGTCTTTTATGTGAGTTTTGCTATACTAGTTCATACTAGTGTTTGTTTCAAACAACCTTGCTAGCCTAAACCTTGTATCGAGAGGGAATACTTCTCATGCATCCAAAATACTTGAACCAAACACTATGCCATTTGTGTCCACCATACCTACCTACTACATGGTATTTCTCCGCCATCCCAAAGTAAATTGCTTGAGTGCTACCTTTAAACAATTCAAAATTTATCACCTCTGATTTGTGTCAATGTTTTATAGCTCATGAGGAAGTATGTGGTGTTTATCTTTCAATCTTGTTGGGCAACTTTCACCAATGGACTAGTGGCTTCATCCGCTTGTCCAATAATTTTGCAAAAAGAGCTGGCAATGGGATTCCCAGTCCCAAATTAATTAACAAAAAAATAGACACTCCTCCATGGTATGTGATTGTTGGACGGCACCCGAAGGATTCGGTTAGCCATGGCTTGTGTAAGCAAAGGTTGGGAGGAGTGTCATCATAATAAAACTAAAATAAAAAGCCACTCCTTCATGGTTTGAGATTGTTGGCAGGCACCCGAGGATTCGGTTAGCCATGGTTTGTGAAAGAAAGGTTGGAAGGAGTGCCACCCAAAAATAAAATAAAATGGGAGCCGCTCTTTGAAGGTTTGTCTGGCAAGGGAGTTAGAGTACCCGCTACCATTCGTTGACAAC
The DNA here is from genome assembly GCF_022539505.1 of Lolium rigidum. Lineage (NCBI taxonomy): Eukaryota > Viridiplantae > Streptophyta > Magnoliopsida > Poales > Poaceae > Lolium > Lolium rigidum. The sequence continues at coordinate 5,963,552 of NC_061513.1, forward strand.
AACATACACCTCTCAAAACTTTATTTTTATGCTCTCTTTATGTTTTCAAAATAAAAGCTCTAGCACAAATATAGCAATCAATGCTTCCCTCTGCGAAGGGCCATTCTTTTACTTTTATGTTGAGTCAGTTCACCTATTTCTCTCCATCTCAAGAAGCAAACACTTGTGTGAACTGTGCATTGATTCCTACATATTTGCATATTGCATTTGTTATATTGCTTTGCATTGACAATTATCCATGAGATATACATGTTACAAGTTGAAAGCAACCGCTGAAACTTAAATCTTCCATTGTGTTGCTTCAATTCCTTTACTATGAATTTATTGCTTTATGAGTTAACTCTTATGCAAGACTTATTGATGCTTGTCTTGAAAGTACTATTCATGAAAAGTCTTTGCTTTATGATTCAGTTGTTTACTCATGACATTACCATTGTTTTGATCGCTGCATTCATTACATATGTATACAATATGATCAAGTTTATGATGGCATGTCACTCCAGAAATTATCTTTGTTATCGTTACCTGCTCGGGACGAGCAGGAACTAAGCTTGGGGATGCTGATACGTCTCCGACGTATCGATAATTTCTTATGTTCCATGCCACATTATTGATGATATCTACATGTTTTATGCACACTTTATGTCATAATTATGCGTTTTCTGGAACTAACCTATTGACGAGATGCCGAAAGGCCGGTTCTGTTTTCTCGCTGTTTTTGGTTTCAGAAATCCTAGTAACGAAATATTCTCGGAATCGGACGAAATCAACGCCCAACATCCTATTTTTCCACGAAGCTTCCAGAACACCCGGGAAGGACAAGAGGGGGGCACTGGGCCCCCAGACCATAGGCCGGCGCGGCCCAGGCCCTGGCCGCGCCGCCCTATAGTGTCGTCGCCCCTTCGACCTTCTGACGCCGCCTCTTCGCCTATTTAAGGGTCCTCGACCTAAAACCTCGAGACGGGAAAAGCCACGGTACGAGAAACCTTCCAGAGCCGCCGCCATCGCGAAGCCAAGATCTGGGGGACAGGAGTCTCTGTTCCGGCACGCCGCCGGGACGAGGAAGTGCCCCGGAAGGCTCCTCCATCGACACCACCGCCATCTTCATCAACGCTGCTGTCTCCCATGAGGAGGGAGTAGTTCTCCATCGAGGCTCGGGGCTGTACTCGGTAGCTATGTGGTTCATCTCTCTCCTATGTACTTCAATACAATAATCTCATGAGCTGCCTTACATGATTGAGATTCATATGATGATGCTTGTAATCTAGATGTCGTTATGCTAGTCAAGTGAATTTTACTTATGTGATCTCCGGAGACTCCTTGTCCCACGTGTGTAAAGGTGACGGTGTGTGCACCGTGTGGGTCTCTTAGGCTATATTTCACAGAATACTTATTCACTGTTATGAATGGCATAGTGAAGTGCTTATTTATATCTCTTTATGATTGCAATGTGTTTTGTATCACAATTTATCTATGTGCTACTCTAGTGATGTTATTAAAGTAGTTTTATTCCTCCTGCACGGTGTAATGGTGACGGTGTGTGCATCCGTGTTAGTACTTGGCGTAGGCTATGATTGTGATCTCTTGTAGATTATGAAGTTAACTATTGCTATGATGGTATTGATGTGATCTATGCCTCCTACATAGTGTGAAGGTGACAGTGTGCATGCTATGTTAGTACTTGGTTTAGTCGTGTTGATCTTCATGCACTCTAAGGTTATTTAAATATGAACATTTAATTGTGGAGCTTGTTAACTCCGGCATTGAGGGTTCGTGTAATCCTACGCAATGTGTTCATCATCCAACAAGAGTGTAGAGTATGCATTTATCTATTCTGTTATGTGATCAATGTTGAGAGTGTCCACTAGTGAAAGTATGATCCCTAGGCCTTGTTCCTAAATACTGCTATCGCTGCTTGTTTACTATTGTACTGCGTTACTACTGCTGCGTTACTACTTCTTGTTTACTGTCCTGGGCAAAGCACTTTTCTGGTGCCGTTACTACTGCTCATATTCATTCATACCACTTGTATTTCACTACCTCTTCGCCGAACTAGTGCACCTATTAGGTGTGTTGGGGACACAAGAGACTTCTTGCTTTGTGGTTGCGGGGTTGCATGAGAGGGATATCTTTGACCTCTTCCTCCCTGAGTTCGATAAACCTTGGGTGATCCACTTAAGGGAAAACTTTCTGCTGTTCTACAAACCTCTGCTCTTAGAGGCCCAACACTGTCTACGTGTGAAAAGGAGGGGGCGTAGACATCAGGGATTCAGGACTCTCGCTTCGCTCACTTTGCGAGGCACGACTCCATTGGAGGACCCATGGACCTGCAGTCCCACCCCGAGCTGAAGCACCACGTGGAGCATCTGGACTTTATGCTGCACGAGACCCAGAAGGAGCTGGACAACGCTCGTGTTTACGCCAACCAGACTCACCTCCACCTAGCTGAGCATGTCGATGCTATCAAGATGCTTGCAAGGACAGCAAGACACTCCGCCGGCAGCGTGCCAAGAAGGACGCTACCATTGCGCATCTCCGCGCAAAGATAGTATCCTTGGAGGCAACTGTTAAGGCCCAAGAGGATCAGCTGAAGGAGATGGAAGAGGAAGGTGAAGACATTCAGGGAGAAGCCTTCCTGAGTGATGACGATGACTTTGAGGAAGACGAGTACACTGATGTTGAGGACTACGAGTTCCTGGAGGCCGGAGAAGATGACTTCATCCCGGTCGATGTGGATGATGAGGAGTAGTTGCACTTGATCACTTGTGTAGGTGTGAGTTGTATCCCGTCACTTGTATCGTAGCGCGAGTAAATGGTTCTTAAAACCATGGATGTGTTAGCTTGTAATATGTGATGTTTGAATGAATGAATGTGTGTTTGTGTTCAATATCAAAAGGATTCAAGTTTTAAATTTTTTAACTTACCCAAAATAAGCCATAGAAAATTCCCTCTCATCTCATGATCCATCTCTATGTTCAGATGGCCCCTCCAACCCGCAACAGCAGCCAAGAGGCCATGATGCAACTGCTGCAGACCTTGATGGCAGATCGAGAGAATGAAAGAGCTGAACGACAAGCCAAAATAGCTGCACTGCAACAGATAGCCAACAACAACCAGGGCCAGGGAAACCATGATCACCCTGGGTCCAAACTCAAGAACTTTCAAAACACCAATCCCCCTGTGTTCAGCAAGACAGAAGAGCCACTCGATGCAGATGACTGGCTCCAGACTATGGAGAACAACTTAGAGGTTGTGGGAGTCGAAGCCGTAGAGAAAGTCCTGTTCGCCACTCATTACTTAGCAGGACCAGCCAGAGCCTGGTGGACCAGCACCCGTGCCATGAATGCCAGACAGATCATGACATGGGCAGATTTCAAGCTTAAGTTCAGCAAGTATCACGTACCCCCGGGTCTAATCAAGAAGATGAGGGATGAGTTCAGGGAACTCAAACAGGGCAGAATGTCCACGGTGGAATACCGCGACAGGTTTCTCACCTTGTCAAGGTATGCCCCTGATGAGACCGACACCACAGAGAAGAGAAAGGAGAGATTCCTGAACGGACTACACGACGAAATGCAGACTGTGCTGGTCAACATTCCTTTTGTTGATCTAGAAGCCCTGGTGGATTCCTCCATCCAGATGGAGGGAAAACTCCACCAAGCCAACGAGAACCGCAAATGCCGCATGATGCACCAGAGTGGGCCCAGCAATACCCCAAGGTATCGCCCCAGCTCAAGCGGAGGGTTCGGCCCAAGAAACAACAAGCCCCAGATGCAGATGTCACGTCCGGGTTTTCAGAACCGGAGTGGAGGACACCCCAGGCCAGGAGGCCACAACAACAACAACCCCCATGCCAACCACAACAACAACTTCAACCGCGCCGCGATGAAAGCCCCCGGCAACAACAACCCCAACACTGCTCCAAGGACTAGGAGCAACGCTGTACCCATCGCCCCCAAGGACAAGTCCACCATCACTTGTTATGAATGTGGAGTGGTGGGACACTACTCCAATGAGTGCCCCAAAAGGATAGCCAAGGCTGCCACCAACACCGCTACACCTGCCCAGCAACAACGCCGTGTCTCCACCGGCAGAAAGTTCGCCCCCAACAACCCCAACAACCGCAACGTCCGTCTCTTTCACATGAATGCCGAAGAAGCCCAGGAAGCCCCAGATGTTGTACTGGGTATGTTTTCTGTTAACTCAGTACCTGCAAGAGTGTTGTTTGATTCTAGAGCATCGCATTCATTTGTCACTGAAGATTTTGCATGCACCAGTAAAATTTAACCCATCAGTTTGAAGCATGTCATGATAGTTCAAATACCTGGTTCAACAACAAAAGCTAGAAATTTTTGCAAAGATGTGCCTATCAGCATACATGAAATAGTTTTTTATGGAAATTTGATTGTTCTGGGAGCCAAAGGTTTGGAAGTAGTCCTGGGTATGGATTGGATGTCCAAACATCATGGATTGATTGATTGTGCCAAGAAGGACATCACCATGACTAGTAGCACCGGAGTGATTGTAGAACATGTGTCAGAAAGACTACCCAGAAAGTTCACCTGCAACCAAAGTGTAGCCAAACCAATTTTGGATCAGATCAGGGTCGTCTGTAGATACCCCGATGTGTTTCCGGATGATCTACCCGGTATGCCCCCAGATCGGGATATCGAGTTTATCATCGAGTTAGTCCCCGGAACAGGACCTATAGCCCAGAGAGCCTATAGCATGAACCCAGCAGAGTTAGTGGAACTGAAGAAGCAACTGGATGATATGCTGCATAAGGGTCTGATTCGACCAAGTGCGTCGCCTTGGAGATCACCAGTTTTGTTTGTGGATAAGAAGGACGGTGCCACTCGTTTATGTACGGATTATCGTAAGCTTAACGATGTCACCATCAAAAACAAATACCCCTTGCCAAAGATAGAAGACCTGTTTGACTAGCTGACCGGTGCCGAAGTGTTCTCTAAGATTGATCTTAGGACTGGTTACCATCAACTGAAGATTCGTGCAACCGATATCCCCAAAAATGCCTTTACCACTAGATATGGATTGTATGAGTACAATGTCATGTCATTTGGATTGACCAATGCCCCAGCTTACTTCATGAATCTCATGAATAAGATCTTTATGAACTTTTTGGATAAGTTTGTCGTTGTTTTCATCGACGACATCCTAATCTACTCCAAGTCAGAAGAAGAACATGAGCAACATCTAGAAGTTGTCCTGGATACTCTTAGGGAGCATCAGCTATATGTCAAGTTCAGCAAATGTGAGTTTTGGTTGAAGGAAGTAGGATTCCTGGGACATATCTTGTCTGCAGGAGGAATTGCCATTGACCCCGCAAAGATCAAGACCGTTGCAGAATGGAAGGCCCCAACCACTCAGACTGAAGTCCGTGCATTTCTCGGATTAGCGAGATATTACCGCAGATTTTTTGAAGGATTTTCAAGCATCGCAAGACCAATGACACAACTGTTGAAGAAGGATAAGAAGTTTGAATGGACTGATAAATGTGAAAAGACTTTCCAGCAGCTCAAGAGCAGATTGACCTCAGCCCCAATATTGATCATGCCGGACATCACCAAGCCATTTGACGTCTACTGTGACGCCTCCAAGATTGGTCTTGGATGTGTGTTGATGCAAGAAGGCAAAGTGATATCATATCTGTCAAGGCAACTGAAGCAACATGAGCAGAATTATCCAACCCATGACTTAGAGCTAGCAGCCGTAGTCTTAGCGCTGAAAGTATGGCGTCATTACCTCATGGGTAATCGATGCGAGATCTATTCGGATCACAAGAGCTTGAAGTATATTTTCACCCAGAAAGAGCTGAATATGAGGCAGCGCAGATGGATTGAGTTGATCAAGGATTATGATATGGCAATTCACTACCACCCCGACAAGGCCAATGTGGTAGCAGATGCCTTGAGTAGACAGCCGATTCAGTTGAACTCCATGATCGCAGAAGAACAACCTAGCTTGTATCAAGAATTTGAACAGTTTAGACTAGAGCTAGTTAGCGAAGGATTCCTAGCGAGCATTGAGCTCCAGCCCACTTTGATGAGTCTAATCAAGGAAGCCCAGAAGGGAAATGCCAGCATTGATGGAATCAAGAGTCAAATAGCTGCAGGAAAGGCACCGGGATTCACCGAAGATGAAGAAGGAGTTCTTTGGTACAACAGACACCTATGTGTGCCGTCAGATTCAGAGTTGAAGCAAGTCATTCTGAAGGAAGCCCATGATACCCTGTATTCCATTCACCCCGGAGGAACCAAGATGTACCAAGACCTGAAGGAAAAAATTTGGTGGCATGGAATGAAGCGAGAAATTGGAAGCTACATCGCCATGTGTGTTATATGTCAACGAGTCAAAGCAGAACACCAACGACCCGCATGATTGTTGCAACCATTACAGATTCGCGAATGGAAGTGGGATTCTGTAGGAATGGACTTTATCACTGGTTTGCCCAAATCAAGTAAAGGAAATGATTCTATTTGGGTAGTGGTCGATAGATTAACCAAGGTAGCCCATTTTATCCCCGTCAAGACCACCTACGAAGGCCCAAAGCTAGCAGAGTTATACATCTCCAGAATAGTCGCTCTGCACGGAACCCCAAAGTCAATAGTGTCAGATAGAGGATCGCAATTCACCTCAAGATTCTGGCAGAAAGTACATGAAGGACTAGGAACCCGGCTGAATTTCAGCACTGCGTATCACCCGCAGACTGATGGACAGACTGAAAGAGTCAACCAGATACTCGAAGACATGTTGAGAGCATTGATACGTCTCCAACGTATCGATAATTTCTTATGTTCCATGCCACTTTATTGATGATACCTACATGTTTTATATATACTTTATGTCATATTTATGCATTTTCCGGCACTAACCTATTAACAAGATGCCGAAGAGCCGATTGTTGTTTTCTCATGTTTTTGGTTTCGAAATCCTAGTAAGGAAATATTCTCGGAATTGGGCGAAATCAACGCCCAGGATCTTATTTTTCCATGAAGCTTCCAGAACACCGGGGGAGATACGAAGTGGGGCGACGAGGCGACGCCACACTAGGGCGGCGCGGCCCAGGCCCTGGCCGCGCCGGCCTGTTGTGTGGGCCCCTCATGGCGCCCCCTGACCTACCCTTCCGCCTAGTTAAGCCTTCGTCGATAATAACTCCAGTACCGAGAGCCACGATACGGAAAACCTTCCAGAGACGCCGCCACCGCCAATCCCATCTCGGGGGATTCAGGAGATCGCCTCCGGCACCCTGCCGGAGAGGGGAATCATCTCCCGGAGGACTCTTCACCGCCATGGTCGCCTCCGGAGTGATGTGTGAGTAGTTCACCCCTGGACTATGGGTCCATAGCAGTAGCTAGATGGTCGTCTTCTCCTAATTGTGCTATCATTGTTGGATCTTGTGAGCTGCCTAACATGATCAAGATCATCTATTTGTAATGCTACATATTGCGTTTGTTGGGATCCGATGAATAGTGAATGCTATGTTATGTTGATTATCAATCTATTATCTATGTGTTGTTTATGATCTTGCATGCTCTCCGTTATTAGTAGAGGCTCTGGCCAAGTCGTTACTTGTAACTCCAAGAGGGAGTATTTATGCTCGATAGTGGGTTCATGCCTCCATTAAATCTGGGACAGTGACAGAAAGTTCTAAGGTTGTGGATGTGCTGTTGCCACTAGGGATAAAACATCAATGCTCTGTCTAAGGATGTATTTGTTGATTACATTACGCACCATACTTAATGCAATTGTCTTGTTTGCAACTTAATACTGGAGGGGGTTCGGATGATAACCTGAAGGTGGACTTTTTAGGCATAGATGCATGCTGGATAACGGTCTATGTACTTTGTCGTAATGCCTAATTAAATCTCACACTACTCATCATAACATGTATGTGCATGGTCATGCCCTCTTTATTTGTCAATTGCCCAACTGTAATTTGTTCACCCAACATGCTTATTCTTATGGGAGAGACACCTCTAGTGAACTCGTGGACCCCGGTCCATTCTTTTACATCGAATACATTCTATCGCAATACTCGTTCTCATTGTTCTCTGCAAACATCATCATCCACACTATACATCTAATCCTTTGTTACTGCAAGCCGGTAAGATTGACAACCTCACTGTTACGTTGGGACAAAGTACTTCGGTTGTGTTGTGCAGGTTCCACGTTGGCGCCGGAATCCCTGGTGTTGCGCCGCACTACACTCCGCCGCCATCAACCTTCAACGTGCTTCTTGACTCCTACTGGTTCGATAAACCTTGGTTTCTTACTGAGGGAAAACTTGCCGCTGTACACATCACACCTTCCTCTTGGGGTTCCCAACGGGCACGTCGACTGCGCGCTAGCATCAAGACTTTTTCTGGCGCCGTTGCCGGGGAGATCAAGACACGCTGCAAGGGGAGTCTCCACTTCCAATCTCTTTACTTTGTTTTTGTCTTGCTTTGTTTTATTTACTACTTTGTTTGCTGCATTATATCAAAACACAAAAAAATTAGTTGCTAGCTTTACTTTATTTACTGTCTTGTTTGCAATCTCCATATTAAAAAACACAAAAAAATTATTTACTTGCATTTACTTTACTTATTTCATTATGTTTCCTCCTAATTTTACTTTAAAAGATATACATGTGGGACAAGGATCTATAATTGGAAGAGATAATATAGAAGAATTTTTCAGCCATGTTAGCATGAATGATTATCTTGAAGATATAACCCTGGCAAAAACTGTCCCTACTTATGAAAATGCCTCCGTCTGTTTGGTACGCATGATGGAAACTAGATTTATTAGTCTCAATCCCATGATACAACACATGTTTCTTACACTTTCTGATATGGAGAGGGGAGAGAAGAGAGATTTTGTTTTAAAAGTCCTTGTTAGAGAATTTGAGGATATAGCTAAAGAAGCTAGAAAAGTTTTCATTAAGCATAAGAGGCTTGGTATGTTCACCGATTTTAAAAGAACACTTGAAAAGATGGACATGGATAGAATAAGGTACACTAATAATGTTAATAATGAGGGGGATATTAAAACATCAATACCTTGCAAGCTCTTAGGAATGTGCGAGGCACTAGAAAATAACTATGCTTGGCTTGTTCCCGAAAATTTGTTTGATGAAAATAGCAAGCCTAAGACTAATGAAAAGGGAGTCTCTGAAACTTACATAGATAAAATACAATGCATGGTTGAGAAAACTCCGAACTCCGCTGTTGATACTTCGTCTCTTGATAATACTTGATACACACTTTCTGCGCCTAGCTGAAAGGCGTTAAAGAAAAGCGCTTATGGGAGACAACCCATGATTTTACTACAGTACTTTGTTTTATATTTGAGTCTTGAAAGTTGTTACTACTGTAGCAACCTCTCCTTATCTTAATTTTGTTGCATTGTTGTGCCAAGTAAAGTCTTTGATAGTAAGGTTCATACTAGATTTGGATTACTGCGCAGAAACAGATTTCTTGCTGTCACGAATCTGGGTTGAATTCTCTGTAGGTAACTCAGAAAATTCTGCAAATTTACGTGAGTGATCCTCAGATATGTACGCAACTTTCATTCAATTTGAGCATTTTCATTTGAGCAAGTCTGGTGCCTATTAGAAATTCGTCTTTACGGACTGTTCTGTTTTGACAGATTCTGCCTTTTATTTCACATTGCCTGTTTTGCTATGCTTGATGGATTTTTCTATTCCATTAACTTTCAGTAGCTTTGTGCAATGTTCAGAAAAACCACCGGGGCATCCCCAAGCTTAGAGCTTTCACTCTCCTTGATCATATTGTATCATCCTCCTCTCTTGATCCTTGAAAACTTCCTCCACACCAAACTCAAAACAACTCATTAGAGGGTTAGTGCATAATCAAAACTCACATGTTCAGAAGTGTTAAGAATGATTATGTCACCTCTGAACATGTGAGTTTTGATTATGCACTAACCCTCTAATGAGTTGTTTTGAGTTTGGTGTGGAGGAAGTTTTCAAGGATCAAGAGAGGAGGATGATACAATATGATCAAGGAGAGTGAAAGCTCTAAGCTTGGGGATGCCCGTGGTTCATCCTCGCATATTTCAAGAAGACTCAAGCATCTAAGCTTGGGGATGCCCAAGGCATCCCCTTCTTCATCGACAATATTATTAGGTTCCTCTAATGAAACTATATTTTTATTCCATCACATCTTATGTACTTTGCTTGGAGCGTCTGTTTGTTTTTGTTTTTGTTTTGTTTGAATAAAGTTGGATCCTAGCATTCATTGTGTGGGAGAGAGACACGCTCCGCTGTTGCATATGGACAAATATGTCCTTAGGCTTTACTCATAATGTTCATGGCGAAGGTTGAACTGCTTCGTTAAATTGTTATATGGTTGGAAACGGGAAATGCTACATGTGGTAATTGGTATAATATCTTGAATAATTTGATACTTGGCAATTGTTATGCTCATAAGGATCATGTTTAAGCTCTTGCATCATATACTTTTCACCTATTACTGAAGAAATACATAGAGCTTGTTGAAATTTGGTTTGCATGATTGGTCTCTCTAGAGTCTAGATATTTTCTAGTAAGGGTTTGAGCAACAAGGATGACAGTGTAGAGTCTTATAATGCTTGCAATATGTTTTTATGTGAGTTTTGCTGTACCGGTTCATACTTGTGTTTGCTTCAAATAACCTTGCTAGCCTAAGCCTTGTATTGAGAGGGATTACTTCTCATACATCCAAATCCTTGAGCCAATAACTATGCCATTTGTGTTCATCATACCTACCTACTACATGGTATTTCTCTGCCATTCCAAAGTAAATTGCTTGAGTGCTACCTTTAAATTTCTATCCTTTATCTTTGCAATATATAGCTCATGGGACAAATAGCTTAAAAACTATTGTGGTATTGAATATGTACTTATGTATCTTATTTCTTATTAAGTTGCTTGTTGTGCGATAACCATGTTCCTGGGGACGACATCAACTACACTGTGTTGAATATCATGTGAGTTGCTATGCATGTTCGTCTTGTCTGAAGTAAGGGCGATTTACCATGAGTTGAATGGTTTGAGCATGCATATTGTTAGAGAGGAACATTGGGCCGCTAACTATAGCCATGATCCATGGTGGAAGTTTCAGTTTTGGACAATAATCCTCAATCTCTTATGAAAATATTAATTGTTGTTGAATGCTTAAGCATTAAAGAGGAGTCCATTATCTGTTGTCTATGTTGTCCCGGTATGGATGCCTAAGTTGAGAATAATCAAAAGCGAGAAATCCAATGCGAGCTTTCTCCTTAGACCTTTGTACAGGCGGCATAGAGGTACCCCTTTGTGATACTTGGTTAAAACATATGTATTGCGGTGATAATCCAGGTAATCCGAGCTAATTAGGACAAGGTGCGGGAACTATTGGTATACTATGCATGAGGCTTGCAACTTGTAGGATATAATTTACATAACACATATGCTTTATTACTACCGTTGACAAAATTGTTTCTTGTTTTCAAAATCAAAGCTCTAGCACAAATATAGCAATCAATGCTTCCCTCTACGAAGGGCCTTTCTTCTACTTTCATGTTGAGTCAGTTTACCTATTTTCTTCCACCTTAAGAAGCAAACACTTGTATTAACTGTGCATTGATTCTTACATACTTGCATATTTGCATTCATCATATTACTTTGCATTGACAACTATCCATGAGATATACATGTTACAAGTTGAAAGCAACCACTGAAACTTAATCTTCCTTTGTGTTGCTTCAATACCTTTACTATGAATTTATTGCTTTATGAGTTAACTCTTATGCAAGACTTATTGATGCTTGTCTTGAAAGTACTATTCATGAAAAGTCTTTGCTATATGATTCGATTTGTTTACTCATTGTCTTTACCATTGCTTTGGATTGCTGCATTCATTACATGTGCTTACAATAGTATTGATCAAGATTATGATGGCATGTCACTTCAGAAATTATCTTTGTTATCGTTTACCTACTCGGGACGAGTAGGAACTAAGCTTGGGGATGCTGATACGTCTCCAACGTATCGATAATTTCTTATGTTCCATGCTACTTTATTGATGATACCTACATGTTTTATACATACTTTATGTCATATGTATGCATTTTCCGGCACTAAGCTATTAACAAGATGCCGAAGAGCCGATTCTTTGTTTTACGCTGTTTTTGGTTTCAGAAATCCTAGTAAGGAAATATTCTCGGAATTGGACGAAATCAACGCCCAGGATCTTATTTTTCCACGAAGCTTCCAGAACACCGGGGGAGATACGAAGTGGGGCGACGAGGCGACGCCACACTAGGGCGGCGCTTCCCAGGCCCTGGCCGCGCCGGCCTATTGTGTGGGCCCCTCGTGGCGCCCCCTGACCTACCCTTCCGCCTACTTAAGCCTTCGTCGATAATAACTCCAGTACCGAGAGCCACGATACGGAAAACCTTCCAGAGACGCCGCCGCCAATCCCATCTCGGGGGATTCAGGAGTGATACGTCTCCGACGTATCGATAATTTCTTATGTTCCATGCCACATTATTGATGATATCTACATGTTTTATGCATACTTTATGTCATATTTATGCATTTTCCGGCACTAACCTATTAACGAGATGCCGAAGAGCCGATTGCTTGCTTTCGTCGTTTTTGGTTTCAGAAATCCTAGTAAGGAAATATTCTCGGAATTGGACGAAATCAACGCCCAGGGGCCTATTTTCACACGAAGCTTCCAGAAGACCGGAGGACTAACGAAGTGGGGCCACGAGGCGGCGCCACAGTAGGGTGGCGCGGCCCAAGCCCTGGCCGCGCCGGCCTAGCGTGTGGGCCCCTCGTGACTCTCCCGACTCTGCACTTCCGCCTACAAATAGCCTTCGTCGCGAAACCCCCAGTACCGAGAGCCACGATACGGAAAACCTTCCAGAGACGCCGCCGCCGCCAATCCCATCTCGAGGGATTCAGGAGATCGCCTCCGGCACCCTGCCGGAGAGGGGATTCATCTCCCGGAGGACTCTACACCTCCATGGTCGCCTCCGGAGTGATGAGTGAGTAGTTCACCCCTGGACTATGGGTCCATATCAGTAGCTAGATGGTTGTCTTCTCCTCATTGTGCTTCATTGTCGGATCTTGTGAGCTGCCTAACATGATCAAGATCATCTATCTGTAATGCTATATGTTGTGTTTGTTGGGATCCGATGGATAGAGAATATTATGTTATGTTGGTTATCAATCTATGTGTTGTTTATGATCTTGCATGCTCTCCGTTACTAGTAGATGATTTGGCCAAGTTGATGCTTGTAACTCCAAGAGGGAGTATTTATGCTCGATAGTGGGTTCATGTCTCCGTGAATCCGGGGGAGTGACAGAAACCCCTAAGGTTATGGATGTGCTGTTGCCACTAGGGATAAAACATTGATGCTATGTCCGAGGATGTAGTTATTGATTACATTAGGCACCATACTTAATGCAATTGTCTGTTGTTTGCCACTTAATACTGGAAGGGGTTCGGATGATAACCTGAAGGTGGACTTTTTAGGCATAGATGCATGCTGGATAGCGGTCTATGTACTTTGTCGTAATGCCCAATTAAATCTCACTATACTCATCATATCATGTATGTGCATGGTCATGCCCTCTCTATTTGTCAATTGCCCAACCGTAATTTGTTCACCCAACATGCTATTTATCTTATGGGAGAGACACCACTAGTGAACTGTGGACCCCAGTCCATTCTTTTACATCGAATACAATCTACTCGCAATACTTGTTCTACTTGTTCTCTCGCAAACAATCATCATCCACACTATACATCTAATCCTTTGTTACAGCAAGCCGGTGAGATTGACAACCTCACTTGTTTCATTGGGGCAAAGTACTTTGGTTGTGTTGTGCAGGTTCCACGTTGGCGCCGGAATCCCTGGTGTTGCGCCGCACTACATCTCGCCGCCATCAACCTTCAACGTGCTTCTTCGCTCCTACTGGTTCGATAAACCTTGGTTTCTTACTGAGGGAAAACTTGCCGCTGTACGCATCACACCTTCCTCTTGGGGTTCCCAACGGACGCGTGCTGTACGCGTATCAAGGAGATCGCCTCCGGCACCCTGCCGGAGAGGGGAATCATCTCCCGGAGGACTCTTCACCGCCATGGTCGCCTCCGGAGTGATGTGTGAGTAGTTCACCCCTGGACTATGGGTCCATAGCAGTAGCTAGATGGTCGTCTTCTCCTAATTGTGCTATCATTGTTGGATCTTGTGAGCTGCCTAACATGATCAAGATCATCTATTTGTAATGCTACATGTTGCGTTTGTTGGGATATGATGAATAGTGAATGCTATGTTATGTTGATTATCAATCTATTATCTATGTGTTGTTTATGATCTTGCATGCTCTCCGTTATTAGTAGAGGCTCTGGCCAAGTCGTTACTTGTAACTCCAAGAGGGAGTATTTATGTTCGATAGTGGGTTCATGCTTCCATTAAATCTGGGACAGTGATAGAAAGTTCTAAGGTTGTGGATGTGTTGTTGCCACTAGGGATAAAACATCAATGCTATGTCTAAGGATGTATTTGTTGATTACACTACGCACCATACTTAATGCAATTGTCTGTTGTTTGCAACTTAATACTGGAAGGGGTTCGGATGATAACCTGAAGGTGGACTTTTTAGGCATAGATGCATGCTGGATAGCGGTCTATGTACTTTGTCGTAATGCCCAATTAAATCTCACACTACTCATCATAACATGTATGTGCAAGGTCATGCCCTCTTTATTTGTCAATTGCCCAAATGTAATTTGTTCACCCAACATGCTTATTCTTATGGGAGAGACACCTCTAGTGAACTGTGGACCCCGGTCCATTCTTTTACATCGAATACAATCTACTGCAATACTCGTTCTACCGTTCTCTGCAAACATCATCATCCACACTATACATCTAATCCTTTGTTACAGCAAGCTGGTGAGATTGACAACCTCACTGTTACGTTGGGACAAAGTACTTTGGTTGTGTTGTGCAGGTTCCACGTTGGCGCCGGAATTCCTGGTGTTGCGCCGCACTACACTCCGCCGCCATCAACCTTCAACATTCTTCTTGACTCCTACTGGTTCGATAAACCTTGGTTTCTTACTGAGGGAAAACTTGCCGCTGTACGCATCACACCTTCCTCTTGGGGTTCCCAACGGGCACGTCGACTGCGCGCTAGCATCAAGCATGTGTACTGGAATATGGATCTAAGTGGGAAGACTTCCTGCCTTACGCAGAATTCTCGTACAACAACAATTATCAAGCCAGCTTACAAATGGCCCTCTTTGAAGCCCTATACGGAAGGAAGTGCCGTACCCCTCTGAATTGGTCGAAAGTTGGAGAGAGCCAAGTCTTTGGACCAGATGTTCTCCGAGAAGCTGAAGAAAAGGTGCACAAGATCCGCGAATATCTCAAGACTGCTCAGTCAAGATAGAAGAGTTACGCCGACAAGAGACGCCGAGAGATGACCTTCGAGATCGGAGATTTTGTCTATCTCAAAGTGTCACCCCTTAAAGGAATGCAGAGATTTCAGCTTAGAGGAAAGCTTGCACCCCGATATGTTGGACCCTTCAAAGTTCTGAGTCGTCGAGGAGAAGTATCTTATCAACTGGAACTGCCGGAAGAAATGTCGGCTGTGCACGACGTGTTTCACATCTCCTTACTCCGGAAGTGCTTGGAAGTGCCCGAGAAGACCGAGGTTTTCAAGAACATCGATCACAGATCTGTGGATATCAACAAGGACTTGGCGTACCACGAAGTACCTATTCGCATCCTGGAAGAAGCTTTCAGAACCACCCGCACCAGGAGTATCAAGTTCCTGAAGATTCAATGGAGCAATCACACCGAAGAAGAAGCCACTTGGGAGCGAGAAGAAGATATGAAGAAGGAATACTCAGATCTCTTTAGTACCTAGTTTTCTTTAAGATCTCGGGACGAGATCTTTTGTAAGGCGGAAGGGTTTGTAACATCCCAAATTTCAATAAATAAAGAAAAGGAGTTTCTAAGAATGCAAAATTTAGAACCAACAAAAACTTTGTATTAATACTTGTGCTATGCATAGTACCCATGTTTAATTCTTGTACCATTGCCATGATGCTTGTATGTGTGACTATCAATGATGCTAAACCCTAATATATGATCCAGGGATCAAGAAAAGAGAAAGGAAAAAGAAATAGAAAAATAACAAATTCACACATGCATATGCTTAGGGACATTTTGCCAAACTTTGATCTAGGCCACTTTGGCTTGTGCCCTTAGTTGTAGAATGTTAATAAACACTTAATAACACTTATTGAATCAAAGAAACTCAAATCAAATCAAATTTGAAATCAAATTATGCTCACATAAGATAATGGTCAAATCTGCCCATTTTAACATGACACCTACTTTGAGCCTTTTTATTTGGAGATTTCAAAACTAAACAAAGCCAACTCTTTTTACCTCATCCAAGACCACATCAAGTAGAAAAACTTTGCTCAAATACACCCCTGCAAATTTTTGCTAGATTTCAAATGAGGATCAAGCAAAGTAGCAACCTTGACACAAAAACAAGATCATACACTTTTTGGAATTTTGCAATTCAACTCAATTTTGGGCACCACCACCACCATTATGCTTCAAGTATTATATGAATCCAACCCACAAAAATTCACTGAAAATTTCCAAACTAAATTTCTTGCGGCCATATGATCAAACACCTTATGTGCACAATGCTGCCAACCCTATACAACCAAATATCCAGTGGACCAATGCCTCAACCATCATGCCTATGTCATCTGGAGTACCTCTAGCAACCCCTTGAACGATGCCAGTACTGGAGACGCCTTTGTTTGTGCCAAATATGCATGAACTATGTCATGCCGTGGCATGCATGACACACACACATGCCACTCTCCTCTCTGATCGAATCCATTATGCACAACCATGTCACTCAGCCTCCCCTTGCTCTACTGGACACGCTAGACACGGCCATCGACAAAGTGGAGCTTGCCACGCACCGGCACGAGCGCGTCCAGTGACGCATGCGCACGCCAGAGCGTGCACAGACACGCACCAGAGCAGGCCCGGCCACGACGTCGCCCCACTCACCTACGCCACCCCGTGCCCTATCTCAGCGCCACCAGCTCCTCCACGCCACCAGCAACGCCGTAGACACGCCCACTGGCCCGCGGGAAACTTTTATATGACGACACGGTCGACGCCATCTGCCGGTACCCGCGACGGAGACAGCACGCGCCCGTCCTCGTCTCTGCATCTTTTTCCCCGCAATCAAGCCCTACGTCACCGCCGTGACGTCGCCGAACCGCCTGCGTCAGCGCCAGTGCCACTGCGCCCCTATAGCGATGTAGCCATAGACGACTTCACCGCCGCGCCTCAGACCCTCGAGCCGCTATAAAAGGGGCACTCCCCTCGCTCAATCCACCACACCAGCAGCCTCCTCTCCTCTCCCTGACCCTTCTCCACCCTCTCCACCTCGACATTGCACACCAGCATCACCCAATTTCATCACCGGAGCCGTGGCGCTGCCGCGGAAGGAGGAGACGCCAGGAGCCACCCCCGGAGCTGCCGTTTGTTCGAGGAGCCCAGCCGTCGTCCCCAACGCCACCGCAGCACATCGTCGACGATCGCCGCGCCGCCGGTGAGCCGCCGACCCCCTGCCCATGCTGCGCCAGTACCTCCCTCTCGCCGTCGACGATGATGAACCTGATCCGTTGGGTCTTGTTTTGATTGTGCGTCACGCGTACCGTTTCGCCGTTTTAAGTGAGACTGACGCATGGGTCCCAGCATCAGGTGGCCCACTCGCACGAGATGCATAGCTGGGCCGGCCCATTTTATTTTCGCTGTGTAGCCCAACTTGCTTTCCCGCCTAAGCCCAAATATTCAAATTCAAAATTTTCAAATTAATGATTTTGCTCACAGATGCCATGTTCAGATTGAAATAAATATAAATCTACTTGGCCAAATTTAACAAATTTTATATATTTGGAAAGCTTATAAAATTATCTAAATAACTACACTGATCTCAACCCTAGAGTCATTGTAGAATTACTGTGACAAAAATAACAAGGCAGGGACTTTTCAAACTTCAAACATTTATTAAAAATCAACCAAAAATGCTTTTGAGTTGATTTCAACTCTGAAAAATCACATTGCATATTGTCTATCAGAATATGTAAAAGTATGACATAGTTATTTGGATGATCATGGTCTAGATTAAATAATGGCTCTATGGCTATTTCTAGTCCATTTAAATTATCCAAAAATATTTATTAAATCATATGGGAGATATTCTCTCAATTAAATCTTGTTCCAAATAGCTCAACATGAGGTAGTGACCATGGTCCACATAATATCATCTTCAATTATTTGATGATATTAAATTATGAGTATGGTAGTATTAAATTGCATGAGGTATAGCACCTCATTTAAATCTTTTTCCCAAAAGATGATTATGAAGTATTGACCTTGGTCAACCTAGGTTCATATATTATTATTTGAGGAGATTAAATCTTAACAAGATTCAGTGAGAGGAAATTATTTCTCCAAAGAATTAAATAGCAACCCTAATCAATATTTGTAATGAGAGGAAATTATTTTTCTTTAAAGGAAAACTGTTATCACCAGAATTTGACCGGATCAGAGGTGGGCCGCGATCAAGATGGGCTTAAAGAATATACATGGAAGAATATACGTGAATCGGCCTTATATGCTAAGTTTGGGCTAGTTTGCCCGTGTATCTGTAATATAGTAGGATACGTGTCGATTAGTTAGAGTTTGACTCGTGCACGGTTGGGATTATTCCCACGTCAGAAAGTCTACGGACTATAAATATGTACCTAGGGTTTATGAAATAAACAACAATCACGTTCACCACAAACCAATCTAGGCGCATCGCCAACTCCCTTGTCTCGAGGGTTTCTTCCGGGTAAGCATCATGCTGCCTAGATCGCATCTTGCGATCTAGGCGATACAAGTTTATTCGTCGTTCATGCGTTGCTAGTACTGAAGCCTTTTTGATGGCGAGCAACGTAGTTATCTTAGATGTGTTAGGGTTAGCATTGTTCTTCGTATCATATGCTGTCGTCGTGCAACCCTTAGACATCTAGCCGCCCTTACACCTATCTTAGTTGTAGGGGCGGCACCCCGCTTGATCATTATTTAGTAGATCCGATCCGTTATGGTTGCTCCTTGTTCTGCAAGGATTAGTTTAATATCTGCATAGTTAGGCCTTACAAAGGGTTGAAGGATCCAGCGGCACGTAGGGTGTAGTTTGCTAGCCCTAGACAGGATGTTCCGGGGATCAACTTCGTGTTGGTTTTAGGCCTTGTCTAGGATCGGCTTACGATCATCGTGCGTGGCCGCGAGGCTCAATCACGAGTAGGATGTTCCGGTTATGTGGTGAAAACCCTAAATCGTAGTAGATCGTTTTAGCTTTATTCTGATCAAGCAGGACCACCATATATTCGTACACCTCGTGCGAATCATGGGTGGATCGACTCTTTGAGCCGATTCACAGGATAACCTGAGAGCCGATCGAGGCTCGTATTTAATGTTTACATGTATGCCATGCAGGAAACTAAGCGAGGCACATCCATCACCTTCCTGACCAGGTATAGGTCAGGTGGCACGCCCTTGCACCAGCATTGGACGTGCGTGCCGAATCTTTGCGGGCCGTCGCTCGGAGGGACCAGGGCCAGCCGCAGCCCTAAGTTGTTCCCGGCTCTCCTGTGTTGCCCGTCGCTGCTCGCCGGTGGGTTTCTGACCGCAACACATTCTGGCACGCCCGGTGGGACAATCTTCGACATCAACCACATCGCCATCTACATCGGAGATGGCGGACGGCACTCCAGTCACGTACGAGGATTTGACCGAGGAGCTCAAGAAGAAGTATGACGAGGTCAAAGCGATCCTCGAAGCCGACCTCATCGGCTCTTTTCACAGAACCCGCTCACATGGCGTCAGGTGGAAAGGGTTCTCACCTGAAGGCGCGCTCGATGGAGTGGACCTGTCCGCCCCGTCTGAAGAACACACCAGGTCCCTGCGTCAGGTGATTAACCACATGGTAGCTCACTCGCTGCACCGCCATTCTGAGAGCCTGGTGAACGCTTTGGAGCGTGTCGCTCTTCGGGTGATCCAGGAAATCATGAGGCATCAGTACTCTCCGTCAGGACCAGCTCTCGGGACTTACCAAGGAGAGATGCCACTCCAGTCCCGTCCACCGCTGCCATCCGCATTGGCAGCACCAGAAGTGCCGAATTCACCGGCATACGTCGTCTACAAGATCGGTGGTGACCCTAGCAACTACCAGTTCTTACATGAGGCGCCTAAGGAGATCCCTCACGGATACACGTGCACTTACGTGCCGGACTGCGGTAACTGGGCACTCACAAACCAGGATGCAACAGCAGGGATTTCTGGAACCACAGGAGGGACTTCGGGAACAGATCTTGAGAAGCAGACGTGGCTAGCTAAGTATGCCACTCCGACAAACCTTCAGAGCTCAGCTCCTGCAGTTGGCTCAGAGCTGGAAAAGCAAGCATGGCTGGCTAAGTACGCCACTCCGGCGAATCTTCAGAGTTCGACTCCTACAACCAGCACCGTGGATCAGATCAGTACAATCCTGAGAGACCAGTTCGGCATGGTGCCGAAAAGGAGGACAATCGGCTATTCCAAGCCGTACCCCGATGAGTACGAGTTGATCCCGCTACCACCCAAATATCGGCTCCCTGATTTCTCCAAATTTAATGGATCAGATGGTTCCAGCTCCATCGAGCATGTGAGCCGATATTTGGCACAGCTGGGCTCGATCTCAGCATCAGATCCACTACGCGTGAGGTTCTTCGCACGATCCCTCACAGGATCGGCTTTCGGGTGGTACACTTCGTTGCCACCGGACTCGATCCGGACTTGGAAGCGATTGGAAGAACAGTTCCACATGCAGTATCACTCGAAGGCTTCCGAGTCCGGCATTGCCGATCTAGCACAAGTACGTCGAAGCGTGGAGAAACCGTGGCGGAATACATCCAGCGCTTCGAACTCGTTAGGAACCGATGTTATTCGGCTCGAGTGACTGAGAAGGAAGCAGTCGAGTTGGCAGTGGTGGGCCTTGCATCACCAATCAAAGATATGGCCTCCCAAGCAGACTACCCTTCACTGGCGCACATGGTTCAGAAACTATCGTTATATGAACAGCGCCACCTAGACTTGTACCAGGACAAATTCAAGCGTGCGGTAGTCCTGGTTGAGGCAGATGAGGACGAAGGCTCTGCGGGAGATCAAGAGGTAGCAGTGGCTGAATGGACTCGGGGGGCAAGCCCCGTGTCCTGCAAATGGGTTAAGCCACCAGGTCCGCCCAGAGGGTTTGATTTTGACGTGACTAAAACTGAGCAAATTTTTGATCTCTTACTCAAGGAGAAGTAGTTGAAGTTACCCGAAGGCCTCAAAATCCCCACGGTACAGGAGCTGAACGGAAAGCCATACTGCAAATGGCATAACACGTTCTCCCATACCACCAACGACTGCAGGGTGTGGCGTCAGCAGATCCAGATGGCGATAGAACAAGGACGTCTAATTTTCAACCGAGTACGCCATGAAAGTCGACACTCACCCCTTCCCCGCCGTTAACATGGTGGAGTGCACTTACCTCGGAGGGTGTCGGCCGGGATTCTCGTTCAACATCAACATGGTAGGACCTGGACACCACTCTGGTAAGGATGGAGACGAGGGCAGCTGCTCTCGTAGCAAGGACACAGAGGAAGCCGTTCCACGCGATCGGCTCCGTCACGACGGCAAGCGCTACATCACAGAGGGAGAAGTAAGGAATGTGAAATATCAGCGACCTCTCTCTGATCACCTCCTCAACAAGTATGTGAGTCAATATGACCAACGCCGATGACCCAACGACGATGATGAAAGAGATCGCCTGGCTAGGGACGCCAGGAGACACCGTTGGCATGATCGCGATGAGGAGGAGTATGAGCGCTACGCCAAGGAGAAGTCGAGAGAACAGGATGACGTGGACAAGCATTGGGACTGCCCTTTCTTCAAACACTGCTGGGATTCAGGAATGAGCCGATTGCCCACAATCGGCAACTGCCCAGAATGTAGACAGAAGAAGAAGGACGCAGCTAACGTGTCCGTGTTCCAACGTCTAGGGCCTCTCCCGCCTCGGAACAAGCACGCTGAGTCCCCTCGGGTGGAAGATCTCGAGGATTTGGAAGACGATGATGAAGAAGAAGACAGGTACCACCGGCCAAGGTGGTGCCCTGATGGACTCAGCCGTTCCCAAAAGCGTAGGGTTCGGCGACTGCGTGGCTTGGAGGAAGCCGAAAGGCTATACCTGCACACGCTAAGGAAGGCGCGGCCTGATCTGGCTGCGAAAATTCAACGAACCCTAGATGAAGAGGGTCGACCACAAAAAATGGAGTGGCGCCCCAAGCAAAGGAAAGCCGATGATGAAACATCGGCTGGCACGAATATGGTGTTCATCCTTCCAACGGAGTTTAGTGCTCCAGGATTAGACGAAGCACCTGTGGCACAACTTGACTGCGGCCCACGGCCGGTTATCTTTGAGAAGCCACGAGAAAGAAGCTACAGACATCTGAAGGCCCTGTACTTGCGAGGTTATATCGATGGGAGGCCTGTCAACAAGATGCTGGTGGACACCGGAGCGGCAGTCAACATTATGCCATACTCCATGCTACGTCGGTTGGGACGCTCTAGCTCGGATCTGATCAAGACCAACGTGACATTGAGCGATTTCAACGGCCAAGCGTCTGACGCATAAGGTGTTCTGAATGTGGATCTGACCGTAGGAAGGAAAACCATCCCTACGACGTTCTTTATTGTCGACAGTAAGAGCACTTATGCTGTCCTGCTGGGAAGAGATTGGATCCACGCCAACTGTTGCATTCCCTCCACGATGCACCAATGCGTAATACAGTGGGATGGAGATGAGGTAGAGGTCGTCCAGGCCGATGACTCAGCCGAGATTTCAACGGCTGGCATGAACGCTTGGGAAACAGCAGGCCAAGAGCCACTCTCAGGCATCAATTTGGACGACTGCGAGCGCATCGACGTGACGAAGAACGGGGTTAGGCTAGTTTTATCCACCGGCCTGACCGTGTAGCAAGAACAAACCTATGGACAAACGTGGCGAGGCCGATCCTTGGGATCGGCCCCAAAGATCTATGGAGGGACATTGCAAAACCTTCATTGAGTGCTTCGATCAACATGGAGGCCGATTCCAGCAATCGGCCAAAATTATCCTCACCATACGTTCTGCCTGTGTTCAACGCCGATCTGATGGGCAGCGGTTCTACGTCGGCTGATGAGAGTCAACATTAGTCCTAACGGAGCCGACGTTCAAATACAGTGCCTTGGCTAACTACAGAGCCGATATCTGCAGTTACCTGACAGATTCGGCTCGGGGGGCACCTAACCAGAGGAACATGTGCGATACATGTGCAGAGAAATATTGGGGGCCGATAGAAAATCGGCCAGTAAAAAAAATTCTCATTGTATATAGCCGATGCACGAACATCGACTTTAGAGCTAAGAAACAAAGCCGATGTACAGCCATCGACTCTAGTACAATTACACAGGATCTACCTGCTGCGTGTTCAAGACGCGGATTTTCACCAAGTCCAATTCAGCTGTGAAGCCTTTTGCGTCCTCGAGGGGGTGAACAATGAGAGCTTCTTCAGTTGCAAGGAGCCGATTTTGGGTGCCCGAACCTTCTCTTCAAGGACTTCCAGCCTTTTTGCGTCAGTTCAGCAGTACTGTCAGAAGTCAGTTTTGGCATGCAAGGCAGCCTTGTCCTCATTAAGCTGTTGGTGTTTCGTCTACAACATCGGCTTTCAGCGGAAGGAAGGTGATCAATGGAGGCAAGTTTGGCTGACTCTGCATGGTGGCTGTCTCAGAATTACTTGAGCTCAAAGCTCTTTGCCTAATCTGTGCATCCTCGCCGTTATCCTCGCCTTGACTGAGGCTCGGGGGGCAGCTGGCTTGGTAGATGCTCTGTTTTTAGAAGCCGATTGGAGTGTCATCGGCTGGTCCTGCATCGCAACCTTCTTCAAAATGGTGAGTTCTTGCAGAAGAGGATCACTAGAGTTGGTGGGAGGAATTTAAGGGCTCTCTTGAAGGCAAGGGTCTTCCACATTATCCACCAGATCCCAAAAGTTATCAGTTGAGGGGTTGAAGGATAGATCGTGAAGGACCGATACGTTGCTATCGGCTCATTGAGCATTGGCTAATTGAACGAATCGGCAAAATCAGTATGAGGGGAAAATCGGCTAAATTAGCTTAAAGGAAATCGGCAAAATCAAATTGGGGGAAGTTCTTCATTGATAAGCAGGATTTCTTACATAAAAAGCTAATTGCTCTCAAAAGGAGGTACTAGGGGATACATTGCCCCATCTACTACTACTGATCCTATGCTAGAAGGTCCTATCTACGGGCCGTCGCTGCCCTCGTCGTCACCGTCGTCGCCGCTGTCGGCGCTACTCCCGGCGGGCTCGTCGTCGCTGCTCCAGCGGCCGCCGGCCGGCCCCTCATTGTCCTCATCCTCCTCGTCAGCGTCGTCGTCGTCGCTGTCGAAGTTGCTGAGGTTCCCCGGCCAGGGGCAGAAGCGTTTGGCCGGCGGCTCGTCGGAGGAGGTGTCGTCCTCCTCCTCCTCCTTCTCCTCCTCCTCCTCCTCGGGGGAGGTGAAGTCATCAAAGGAGAAGCGATCGTCATCGCTCTCCTCCTCCATTTCCCCGTCGGCGAGGAAGCGGAGGTCACTTTCCCCATCGGTCGAGGACTTGTCGTCCTCGGACCAGACGGAGAAATCATGACTGGATTCCTCCCCGGCCTCAATGGCGCGGCGGATGTTGGCCGCATGGGCCTCCTCCGGGTTCCACTCCGGTGTCGGCTCTCGGGAAGAGGAGGATTGGGCGGAAAGACCCGATGAGGCAGAGGAGGAAGAAGACATGGTGGCGCAGCAGGGCTTTTTGGGAGTGCTAATGCGAAGGGGATGAAGACGCAAAACTCTTTTGGAGCGGTTAAATAAAGGGGACATAGTGGAGATTCAATGCCACAGCAGTTTCCGAGGAGATGGTGCCCAACAGAAAAAAAAAATTGCCAGGACACGCGGAAGTGGAAGAGGCAAAGCATCATGATGAAGGATACTGCAACGGTTCTGCCACGACATGACCCGACGAAGAAAGAGCAGAGTGATTTTGGAATTATCAATTCCAAAACCAGGGGGGCATGTGTTATCACCAGAATTTGACCGGATCAGAGGTGGGCCGCGATCAAGATGGGCTTGAAGAATATACATGGAAGAATATACGTGAATCGGCCTTATATGCTAAGTTTGGGCTAGTTTGCCCGTGTATCTGTAATATAGTAGGATACGTGTCGATTAGTTAGAGTTTGACTCGTGCACGGTTGGGATTATTCCCACGTCGAAAGTCTACGGACTATAAATATGTACCTAGGGTTTATGAAATAAACAACAATCACGTTCACCACAAACCAATCTAGGCGCATCGCCAACTCCCTTGTCTCGAGGGTTTCTTCCGGGTAAGCATCATGCTGCCTAGATTGCATCTTGCGATCTAGGCAGTACAAGTTTATTCGTCGTTCATGCGTTGCTCGTACTGAAGCCTTTTTGATGGCGAGCAACGTAGTTATCTTAGATGTGTTAGGGTTAGCATTGTTCTTCGTATCATATGTCGTCGTCGTGCAACCCTTAGACATCTAGCCGCCCTTACACCTATCTTAGGTGTAGGGCGGCACCCCGCTTGATCATTATTTAGTAGATCCGATCCGTTATGGTTGCTCCTTGTTCTGCAAGGATTAGTTTAATATCCGCATAGTTAGGCCTTACAAAGGGTTGAAGGATCCAGCGGCACGTAGGGTGTAGTTTGCTAGCCCTAGACAGGATGTTCCGGGGATCAACTTCGTGTTGGTTTTTAGGCCTTGTCTAGGATCGACTTACGATCACCGTGCGTGGCCGCGAGGCTCAATCACGAGTAGGATGTTCCGGTTATGTGGTGAAAATCCTAAATCGTAGTAGATCGTTTTAGCTTTATTCTGATCAAGCAGGACCACCATATATTCGTACACCTCGTGCGAATCATGGGTGGATCGGCTCTTTGAGCCGATTCACGAGGATAACCCGAGAGCCGATCGAGGCTCGTATTTAATGTTTACGTGTATGCCATGCAGGAAACTAAGCGAGGCACATCCATCATCTTCCCGACCGTGTATAGGTCAGGTGGCACGCCCTTGCACCAGCATCGGACGTGCGTGCCGAATCTTTGCGGGCCATCGCTCGGAGGGACCAGGGCCAGCCGCAGCCCTAAGTTGTTCCCGGCTCTCCTGTGTTGCCCGTCGCTGCTCGCCGGTGGGTTTCTGACCGCAACAAAAACAAAGTCAACCAACATGTTAATAATGTTGTGATGCTAGAATAGCCTGTGTGAACCAATTGTGTGCTTAGTCTAGCTCTTATGATTTGCTTGGTGATTGTGTACATCGTATCCGTTTTTAGACGCTATTACCAAGGAGTACCAGGAGGAGGAGGAGGTCTACTTCCAAGGAGAAGAAGACCACTTTGATCAGTACAACAACCAAGGCAAGCTAATATTCTTGCAAGTGCAAAGCTCTAATGGAGCAAGGCACCACTACATCATACTTCTTGTTTAATGATCCTATCCCAATTTTTTACTTTACAAGTTATCAAGTTTTGTTTATCAAAGTTTACTGTTTGATTCATGATTCACTTGGTCTAGATATAGAGTAGAACAAGAGCATCAATTTAGCCTAAAAGCAATCAAAGCTAGTTAGCACCCCTCATGACTAGTTGCTAGTGCTAACAAATAAAATTGACTACTCTAGATGGGAACTGGTGAAATGAAATGACTTTGAAAGATTTTGAAGGTGAATGTGACTGGAATGACTTGATGAATTTGATAAAAACTGATGGTTGGGTTTGGATGCGATACCTTTCCAATTTACAAGTACCCCCACAATACCTGATTATGGGTAGGTCTTAACTGGAAGTTTATGTGTCTTAGTATGGGTTCCCTCTAAACAAGCGTCATAGGGGTTATGCCGAGGCTGCCTCCATTGAAAGTGAAATGATGTGAAATGAGGTGAATGTCCGGCCCAAGCCCTGTGCAGTTCCCAGGCTGACGGTTTGTCTTCACTTGGAGGCCAAGCTCATGGGGAGAGGTGCCTATACTAGTGTTGGAGATATGCCCAAGAGGCAATAATAACAGTGGTTATTATATATCTTTATGTTTATGATGAATGTTTATATACCATGCTATAATTGTATTAACCGAAACATTGATACATGTGCATTATGTAAACAACAATGAGGCCCTAGTAAGCCTCTTGACTAGCTTGTTGATTAATAGATGATTATAGTTTCATAATCATGAACATTGGATGTTATTAATAACAAGGTTATATCGTTATATGAATGATGTAATGGACACACCCAATTAAGCATAGCACAAGATCACGTCATTAAGTTATTTTCTATAAGCTTTCGATACATAGTTACCTAGTCCTTTCGACCATGAGATCATATAAATCACTTATACCGGAAAGGTACTTTGATTACATCAAACGCCACTGCGTAAATGGGTGGTTATAAAGGTGAAATTAAGTATCCGGAAAGTATGAGTTGAGGCATATGGATCAACAGTGGGATTTGTCCATCCCGATGACAGATAGATATACTGTGGGCGCTCTCGGTGGAATGTCGTCTAAATAGCTTGCAAGCATATGAATAGTTCATAAGAGACCACATACCACGGTACGAGTGAAGAGTACTTGTCAGGATACGAGGTTGAACAAGGTATAGAGAGATACCGATGATCAAACCTCGGACAAGTAAAATATTGCGTGACAAAGGGAATCGGTATCGTATGTGAATGGTTCATTCGATCACTAAGTCATCGTTGAATATGTGGGAGCCATTATGGATCTCCAGATCCCGCTATTGGTTATTGGTCGGAGAGAGTTCTCAACCATGTCTACATAGTTCGCGAACCGTAGGGTGACACACTTAAGGTTTGATGTCGTATTAGTAGAACTTGAATATGGAATGGAGTTCGAAGTTTTGTTCAAAGTCTCGGATGGGATCCCGGACATCACGAGGAGTTCCGGAATGGTCCGGAGAATAAGATTCATATATAGGAAGTCATTTTATAAGTTTGAAAATGATCCGGTGCATTTATGGAAGGTTCTAGAAGGTTCTAGAAAAGTCTGGAAGAAATCACTTTGGACGGCGGAGTCCCGGAGGGACTCCACCTCCCATGGCCGGCCAACCCTAGAGGGGTGGAGTCCCAGGTGGACTCCACCAAGGGGACCGACCACCCCCTCATGGAAGGGTGGGAGTCCCACTTGATGTGGGAATCCCACCTTGGGTAGGTTTCCCTACACATGGAAGGTTTTGGGTTGGGGTCTTATTCGAAGACTTGTAGTCCAACACTTGGGGGTTCCACCTATATAATGAGGGGCAAAGGGGAGGGGGCCGGCCACCACAACACCACCACCTTGGCCGCACCCCTTCGAGGCCGGCCACCCCCTCTGCCCAAACCCTAGCCGCCCCACTCCTCCACCTCTCCCGCAACGCTTAGCGAAGCTCCACCGGAGATCTCCATCGCCACCGCCACCACGCCGTTGTGCTGCCGGATTCAAGGAGGAGCTACTACTTCCGCTGCCCGCTGGAACGGGGAGAAGGACGCCGTCTTCATCAACACCGAACGTGTGACCGAGTACGGAGGTGCTGCCCGATTGTGGCACCATCAAGATCTTCTACGCGCTTTTGAAAGCGGCAAGTGATCGTCTACCGCAGCAACAAGAGCCTCATCTTGTAGGCTTTGGAAATCTTCAAGGGTGAGTCTCGTTCATCCCCTCATTGCTCCCGTCTTCTAGATTGCATCTTGGCTTGGATTGCGTTCTCGCGGTAGGAAATTTTTGTTTTCTATGCAACGAATCCCTACAGTGGTATCAGAGCCGTGTCTATGCATAGATGGTTGCACGAGTAGAACACAATGGTTTTGTGGGCATTGATGCTTATGTTGTCTTTAGTTTGAGTACTTTGCATCTTTGTGGCATAGTGGGATGAAGCGGCTCGGGCTAACTTTACATGACCGCGTTCATGATATTTGCTCCACGCTCGACATGCAACTTGTATTGCATAAGTGGCTTTGCGGGTGTCTGTTTCTCCTACTATAGTGAAGATTCAATTTACTCTTCTATTGACAACACTAGTATCACCGTTGTGGTTCATGTTCGTAGGTAGATTAGATCTCACTCGAAAACCCTAAAACACGTAAAATATGCAAACCAAATTAGAGAAGTCTAACTTGTTTTTGCAGGGTTTGGTGATGTGATATGGTCATAATGTGATGATGAATATGTATGAGATGATCATTATTGTATTGTAGCAACCGGCAGGAGCCTTATGGTTGTCTTTAATTTTAATGTTGAGTAGTATTTCAAAGAAGTTGTAATAGTTGCTACATGGGAGAACAATCATGAAGACGTCGCCATTGACCTTGACGCTACGCCAACGATGATGGAGATCATGCCCGTGCTTTGGAGATGAAGATCATAGGCGCAAAGACAAAAGGGCCATATCATATAACATATGAACTGCATGTGATGTTAATCCTTTTTATGCATCTTATTTTCCTTAGATCGCGACGGTAGCATTATAAGATGATCCCTCTCACTAAAATATCAAGATAATAAAGTGTTCATCCTTAGTAGCACCGTTACTAACACTTGTCGTTTCGAAACATCTCGTGATGATCGGGTATGATAGATTCAACAAGTGCATACAACGGGTGCAAGCCAGTTTTGCACACGCGGATACTAAGGTTGCCTTGACGAGCCTAGCATGTACAGACATGGTCTCGGAACACGTGATACCGAAAGGTAGAGCATGAATCATATGATTGATATGATGAACACTTTGAGTGTTCGCCATTGAAGTTACATCTATGGTGGATTTGGTTCGTGTGAAAACTAAGACAATTCGAGGGATATTGTTTTGAGTGGGAGTTCACCTAGTTTTTAATTTTGCTGAATTAAAATTTGAACTCAATTTTTCATAAACATTAGTCGAAACTATTGCAAATATATGTTGTAGATATGGCGTCCCTAATCAATTTTAACCAGTTCCTAGAGAAAGAAAAGCTTAAGAGCAACGGTACCAACTTCACCGACTGGTTCCGTCATGTGAGGATTTTCCTCACTGGTGGAAACCTGCAATATGTGCTTGATGCACCGCTAGGTGACCCTCCTGCAGAAACTGAAACCGATGAGGTAAAGAATGTTTACGCGACTCGGAAAACTCGGTACTCTCAAGTTCAGTGTGCCATCCTATGCGATCGGAAGCTGATCTTCAAAAACGTTTTGAGCACCACGATCCTCATGAGTTGGTCAATGAGCTGAAAGCTATCTTTGAAACTCATGCGGCCGTGGAATGCTATGAAGCATCGAAACACTTCTTCGGCTGCATGATGGAAGAAGGCAGCTCCGTTAGTGATCACATGCTCGCCATGACTCGGGCATGCGAAGAAACTCAGTGACTTGGGAATCTCGACTCCTAACGAGTTGGGGATTAATCGTGTTCTTCAATCACTGCCACCTAGTTACAAGAACTTTGTGATGAACTACAATATGCAGAACATGAACAAAGAGTTACCTGAACTCTTCGCCATGCTAAAATCTGCTGAGATTGAGATCAAGAAAGAGCACAAAGTGTTGATGGTCAACAAGACCATCAGTTTCAAGAAACAGGGCAAGTCTAAGGGAAAATTCAAGAAGGGTGGCAAGAAAGCTGCCACGCCTCTGTGAAACCTAAGAATGGCCCTAAGCACGATGCTTGAGTGTTATTACTTGCAAGGAGAAGGGACAACTGGAAGCGTAATTGCTCCAAGTATTTGGCTGATACGAAGAGCGGCTATGTCAAGAAGAAGAAAGAAGGTATATCCGATATACATGTTATAGATGTTTATCTTGCTTGGTTCTCGTACTAGTACACTGGGTATTTAATACTGGTTCGGTTGCTCATATTTGTAACTCGAAACAGGAACTAAGGAATAAACGAAGACTATTAAAGGATGAAGTGACGATGCGCGTTGGAAATGGATCCAAGGTCAATGTGATCGCTGTCGGCACACTTCATCTACATCTACCTTCGGGATTAGTTTTAAACCTCAATAATTGTTATTTTGTACCTGCGTTGAGCATGAACATTATATCTGGATCTTGTTTAATGCAAGATGGTTATTCATTCAAGTCTGAGAATAAAGGTTGTTCTATTTTTATGAATAATATCTTTTATGGTCGAGCACCTGAAAAGAATGGTTTATTTCTATTAGATCTTGATAGTAGTGATACACATATTAATAACATTGATGCTAAGCGAATTAAATTGAATGATAATTCTACTTATATTTGGCACTGTCATCTTGGTCATATTGGAGTGAAACACATGAAGAAACTCCATACCGATGGATTACTTGAATCACTTGACTTTGAGTCACTTGATAGATGCGAAGCATGTCTGATGGAAAAAATGACTAAGACTCCATTCTGCGGTATTATGGAGCGAGCTACAGACTTATTGGAAATCATACATACCGATGTGTGCGGACCAATGAGTGTACCCTCGCGCGGTGGTTATCGTTATGTTCTAACCTTCACAGATGATCTGAGTAGATATGGGTATATCTATTTCATGAAACATAAATCCGAAACTTTCGAGAAGTTTAAGGAATTCCAAAGTGAGAAATCCCTTCGCGCGGAGGAGCGTTGTCGTGCGCACCGGGAGGCGGCGCGGTTATGGAGCGGCTGATGATGGCATGGCCTGATGGCGCGGCAAGGCGATGCCAGAGGCTGTGCGGCGGTAGTGTTGAAAGTTAAGTAACTAAACTTATCTCCAGTACTTAAAAAATCAAACTAAACAAGCAAATTAAATCTTAACCGTCCATACGCATCCATCCCATGCCATTTCATTTTTTTATTTTTCTTTTCTTTTCTTGCTTTGCTTTGCGTTTTCTTTTATTACTTTTATTTCTTGCCAGTTATGATTTGTGTATATGTATTGAGAAATGAAATATAAGGACCCGTGATAAGGCACGGACATTTGTACTATTACTTAAAAAGGAGGAATTTTCTTCGGTCGGTGCTCTGATTCCAAATTTTTTTTGATTGCTTTTCCCTCCTACCAAATCCATTAATACTGCCATGCCATGGTACCGGTTCAGTTTATATCCCTTCTCACTAAGATCGTAGGCCACACGGTAGCCGCATGTTCCTGCTCGCGAAGTGCGCGAGAAGAGGCGTCAGAGGGCCTTCAACCTCCGGGAAGGGTGAAGAGTGGGACCAGGTGGTGCCCTAGCATGACGGCGTCGATGGGCGCCGGAAGGAGGAGAGGCGCGACGAGGGGATCGAGGAGGGACGCGATGGAGGCAACATCTGCCGCCCGTTCCTCCTTGCCACGCATGCGAGAAGGGACGCCAGAGGGCTGTCGACCTCGGGAACGATGAACATAGGGAGCATGCGGGACAGGTCGACGGATGGCTGGCATCTTGACTTGTAGGTGGCTGATCACGACAATGGCGGTGGTCGCAGGTTGCTCTCTTCATGACGATGCAAGAAAGGAAGAGAGAGAGGAATTAGCTCAAGGTCGATCTGACAACCTCTGACTAACCTACAACTCCAAAGCCGACATGTCGAAACAGCTAACAACTGGAAGTTTGGATCCCTTCACTCATATTTACTTCTTTGCCCTCTAGAAATTTGTTGCAGACGTTTATGCGGTCATGCCCAAGCTAGGTTTGTTGTTGGAGTTCATGTTGGTATGGAACCATTCTCTTTAAATCTAAATCTCAATTGTGAACGATAGTTGGAATATTATTTATGTGTCTAGGTTGTCCCCCTTCAACAAGTGTCTCTTTGACAATATAACTATGGAAGTTAGGAGGAAGGAGCACATGTTTTCGTCAAGTGCAAGGAGGTTAACCTGGTGTGTGGTGGAAGCATGGACTGGAGCATGTTCGACA
The DNA here is from genome assembly GCF_022539505.1 of Lolium rigidum. NCBI lineage: Eukaryota > Viridiplantae > Streptophyta > Magnoliopsida > Poales > Poaceae > Lolium > Lolium rigidum. The sequence goes on from NC_061513.1 coordinate 5,996,647, forward strand.
TAAACGACCGCCTGGACAAACGCTGATATGACACTACATATCGTGTGGAAAATATTGGAGAATTTGAGGATTCAACTAATGACTGCTTACTGGAGTAATCAGAATAGTATCCGTCTAGGAGATATTAGAATAGTATCCGTCTAGGATATATTTCTTTCTCGGTTGAAGATGTTGCTCATTAGGCTTGGTGCTATTCTATATATGTACATTGAGAAATGAAATTTGAGACCCGTAGCAACGCACGGGCATTTGTACTAGTAGATCTAGATATATTCATATTAGTGATAACTAATATGAATCGGAGGGAGTAAGCGCGTAAAAAAAGGCATGTTTCTCGACTAATATAGAGGATGGGGGAAGGTACCACGAACAATTCCTCACGGTAGGGGAAAGTGATATTAAAGGATCAATAATTTGAGGATATTCATAAGATCAATTATATGTAACTAGGGCATGATTTTCTGATACTCTGCCCAATTCGACGAAATTAATTTTTCCTATTACCAAAAAAGAGCATTTGAAGGAAATTAAGAACAGCAGATATTGTGCGTATCATTTTTTCCTTAATTAACCGTTTGTGCAACATACGGACTAGGCGGGCAATTTTGGTATAGAAGATTTTCATGATCTTTTTTTCTGAACGGATCAAGATTTTCATGATCAGCCCGGGCGTACCTTAATCAATTACTTCCATATGTAGCCTCCTGCCTCCGTCCTCCGCATTCTTCATCTTCCTATATATATGGACCATCAGGGCGCAAAGCATCCAAGCATCCAAACTATCGTCCTTTGGGATTTGGATCAAATCAAAAAAGGGTAGCGCTGCAATCCTGAACAATCACCTACAATATGGGAGATTGCACTAAGCGCGTCCAGGCACCATTGTTTCTACTTCTTCTTATCGTATGCTTCGCTGTTCATGGACAATGTAAGCGGCACTACTCGCGTGCACTGCACAAATCGTATTTTCTTGCCAAAAGTACCACTGCTTTAATTCTTCTCGTTTCTATTTCTTGGACGTGTAGATGTATTATCAGTTTTGATTGGTAATGGTATATTTGTGTCCATGATTCCACAGGCAAGGTTTGGTGCGTAAAGACTCATAGTATCCCAATCTGTAACCCAGATAGAGATAGATGCTACTGTTGTATAGGCAACTGGAATTGCTACAAGACGATGGATGAGTGCCATGCCAAGTGCTCACTTCCGCCTACGGACTCAGGCCCTTCCTCGTCTTCCTCTGTACTCCTATGAAACCGGAATTTACCCTGTAGCCGGAGAGAAGAATGAATAAGATTTAGACAATAAATAATATACTCGTACGAATTTATTTCATAGTTTTTTTTCGTTGCAAATTTTTTTGAGAGAAAATCTAAGTTCTATTGGATCATTTCACCCCACATAAGACCAGCAATCGGCGCTGGTACTTCATACTGCCGTCTTTACATCACAAAACCATCCAATTCTGCTAGTTCATGGGCTGCTCTATTAAACCTACTGGAATTTGGTCCGAATTTGGAACTTGAGTTCATCACGGATTTGGAACTTGAGGTCATCAAGGATTAGAGCCTCTAAACGTGAGTTCATGGGCTGCTTTGTTAAACACTTTATGTATGGAATGTTTCTTACGGGATTCTACTTACGGAAGAGAGGTGGGGGCGTCCCTCATTTTTAGAGCCAGAATTACCATTAAATTGTCACGCCCCGAAACCGGGCCTAGTCGTGACAACGCCACATATTTATAACCTTGCGATTATAAACATGTAAGGCTCAAGAAACACATATTTATAAAGCTGAAAGAACACTTTATTCATTATCTTTGCTATTACACAAGAAAAAATACATATTTATTTTCCCTTCCCGTAGTACTACGCCTACACTTTTCCGTTATCTCCAAATATTGCTCACTTCTGTAAAAAAAATGGAGATGGAAAGGGTGAGTATATAATTATACTCAGCAAGTAGACACAACGGAAGAGAAAGATCATCGATGGATTAGAAGGAATCAAAAGGATATCAGTGAGATAATTAACTGAACTGAATAATTAACTGAACTGAACTGAAGGAAATGAGGAACAACGATAAATTTCACAGAGATTGACACGGAAATGATTGGCATCACACATGACAGCAAGCTTCCCATCCCGGGAGTCACAGGGGTTAATATTAACGCTTTTACACTCTGCAGAGGGGTACTCCGACATCGACAGTCTTAACTAGGTTGCGCTAGTCAAGCAGTGCACTTTGACCCGCTAAGACCCGGACACTCTGACCTACTGATGTCGGTCGCTCCTACGGATCCATCACCGACACGTTCCCGAACAGAGGCCGTCCCCAGCGGAGAACACAGACAGTCACATACCTGAACTGTGACCGGTACAATACGTTTGCCGTCGTGACACCAATACGACAAGATCAAGGATATTCGCAAGTAAGTGATACAATCACTGTCATGAGGTCAACAACCTCACGGCTCCACATGAGCTCCCGCAAATGATGCGACCCTAAGAGTCGGAGATGACTACCCGTCTCTCTCCAACAACACAATGATCAGACATGACTAAAGATCATGGTGCAGAAATGTTAAGCAGGATCAATGGATCAAGTGAAGAATAGAATCAAACAGGATAACCATTCAACAATATTAGGATCAAACAAAGAATATGGTACTGTGCAAGTAGAACTACCAGCACCCCAATGGAATATCAACCATATAGAATCTAGAAGTAGCAAAGGAGCTACTTCCACAATATGTATAGATCAGAAGGAAAATCTACTTGCCTCTAAAGAACATATATCTTCCCTTCCCTTCTCAGCTATATTTTCCCAGATCAATGAACTCAATCATCGCATCCATGCATGTTTTCAGATACACGCTCAGCGCTCCTTCACTACGTATGATCAGCAACTCTGTAACGAATAGCTCCGGCCTTTCTTTCACTAGCATAACTTCTCTCTCTGTATTATTTTCTCTCATCCTCTCTAAGCCTGATCGATGTAGTGTAAGGTTGTGTGAAGTGGAGAAGCAAACTATTTATAGCCATCGGCGCTGTCCAAAATATCTGGCCGCCACACCGCTTGCCGCTTGAAGCTGGATTAAAAATTGCTGGCCGACGTCCCGCCGTGAACATACTGGATACCATTTCTTCCTGAATCCCATGCAGCGAATCCACGTAGCTAATGTGCTGCCATACAAATCCTAACTTCCTCTAGAAAGATGCCACGTTGCCTTTTCTAGCCAAACATCTCACGTCTAGAACTAGCACTAGATAATAATACATGCAGTGTTAAATGTTTCTACACATACACACGAGTAGCTCCACTGACACATGTATTTGTAGTGGAGAAAATGCACACAGAAATCAGGTCAAGTTATTTCCATTTAGATTGCTACTCCAAATTTTATTGCAAGCAGAGATTAAAATCTAAATTCTAATACTAGAGATTAGCCAAAAATGTAAATGATTAGAAGCTAAATATTTTACAACTCAAATTAATAAACAACCAGAAATCTGGGTTATCACATCCTACCCACCTTATTAGAATTTCGTCCTCGAAATTTAACACCAAAAAACTTACATTTTTCAAAACTAAGATGCATGATACAGATTAAAAGATGTAAACAACATATATACATCCATGATATACTAATGTTGCTACAAAATGCTGCAATATCATACGAGTCTTAGTAGATCATAAAATCATGGCACTATAATACTAGATGCTAAGATACTGCAATCAACGGCATCCAACCGGAATAAAAATACTAGATCGGATCGTTTCTAACTTACGCGCTAACACTACCCGTTTAACCCACAATGTTTGCAAAATTTTATCTTCGTTTAGCCTAAGCTCTGATACCATTAAATTGTCACGCCCCGAGACCGGGCCTGGACGAGACAGCCGTCGCGCGCCTATAAACCGAGAGGTTTATACTCGCGCAAGGCTAAAAATGCAGGCGTAAACCACCACAGTGGATCTCGAGAAACTCATCTATTCATATTTTCTTTACAATTACACAAGAAATACAACTAGATTCTCTAATCCGCTTTCCACCCACTGGTCCAGCCTAATCTCCGATCGACGAACTCTTCTGCTGCGCAACTCTGATAAAAACATTGGGGAGCTGAGGTGAGTACGACAAATCATACTCAGCAAACCGATTATACACAATCATATAAATTGTAAACTAGAAATACTTTTTGAAAAACAACAACATGTGGTTAAGGTATTATGCAATTTAAAAATGCATGGTGCCACACATGAAAGTAAGTTTCCCTACCCGGGAATCACAGGGGTGAAATTCACACTTTTACACTCTGCAGAATGTAAAAGCGTTAATATTAACCCCTGTGACTCCCGGGATGGGAAGCTTGCTGTCATGTGTGATGCCAATCATTTCCATGTCAATCTCTGTGAAATTTATCGTTGTTCCTCATTTCCTTCAGTTCAGTTCAGTTAATTATTCAGTTCAGTTAATTATCTCACTGATATCCTTTTGATTCCTTCTAATCCATCGATGATCTTTCTCTTCCGTTGTGTCTACTTGCTGAGTATAATTATATACTCACCCTTTCCATCTCCATTTTTTTTAAAGAAGTGAGCAATATTTGGAGATAACGGAAAAGTGTAGGCGTAGTACTACGGGAAGGGAAAATAAATATGTATTTTTTCTTGTGTAATAGCAAAGATAATGAATAAAGTGTTCTTTCAGCTTTATAAATATGTGTTTCTTGAGCCTTACATGTTTATAATCGCAAGGTTATAAATATGTGGCGTTGTCACGACTAGGCCCGGTTTCGGGGCGTGACAATTTAACACTACAGGAATGGCGACGTACGCCGACGGCCGTGGGGTACGCCGACGGCCAAATGTCGGGGCCGTCGGCGTATGGTCCGGCACGGCCAGCCAGCCCGTCTGACCCTCGGCGTATCGTTGCCTTCGGCGTAGCGAAGTCTACGCTGAGGGCAGCCCTCGGCATATATTTGGCCCTAGGCGTAGACAGGGCTACGCCGACGGCCATCCTCGGCGTAGGCTATTTTTCAAATTTGTCTAATTTTGTAAAAATCATAACTAATTCATATGATATCAGAAAAATGCGTATAAGGTATCAAAATTTTCAGAAAAAACATCCTCTATCCGTTTATGTCAAAATCATGCATATTTGAATCATGTACAGTACCATGTTAACATAGTAACAATTCAAACACTTTCTTATATGTCCTCGGGTTCCCGTTTTGGCCAGATGGCAATTTAAACGAAGTCAGAAAATCCCGCGGAGCCGCATGGCGTAATTTTATGTGTCCTAATAACCACTCCAAAAGACGGAATTGGAATACGGCAGTTATTTTCAAAAACTCTTCACAAACAGGGCTATCAAGTCCGGAGTTCTATGAGTTTTAGGGGAAATGAGTAGAAAACGGCCCGTGACACCGTATAGTTTGTCGGAACGAGACCATATTTGGCACGTGCGTGTCCCTGGGATGAGAAGCAAGGCCCCGGAAGCGGATTTCCAATCAGACCCATGGGTGATTGATGTCTACGGGAGCTTCTATTCTTGTAGACAGTGTTGGGCCTCCAAGAGCAGAGGTTTGTAGAACAGCAGCAAGTTTCCCTTAAGTGGATACCCAAGGTTTATCGAACTCAGGGAGGAAGAGGTCAAAGATATCCCTCTCATGCAACCCCGCAACCACAAAGCAAGAAGTCTCTTGTGTCCCCAACACACCTAATAGGTGCACTAGTTCGGCGAAGAGATAGTGAAATACGGGTGGTATGAATAAGTAGTAGCAACGGCGAGAAAAGTGCTCGCCCGGGACAGTAAACAAGCGGTAGTAACGCAGCGGTAGTAAACAAGCGGTAGTAACTCAGCAGTATTTAGGAACAAGGCCTAGGGATTACACTTTCACTAGTGGACACTCTCAACATTGATCACATAACAGAATAGATAAATGCATACTCTACACTTTTGTTGGATGATGAACACATTGCGTAGGATTACACGAACCCTCAATGCCGGAGTTAACAAGCTCCACAATAATGCTCATGTTTTAGTAACCTTAAGTGTAAGATAGATCAACGAGACTAAACCAAGTACTAGCATAGCATGCACACTCTGTCACCTTCATGCATATGTAGGAGGAATAGATCACATCAATATATCATAGCAATAGTTAACTTCATAATCTACAAGAGATCATAATCATAGCATAAACCAAGTACTAACACGGTGCACCCACTGTCGTCTTTACACACGTGCAGGAGGAATAGAACTACTTTAATAACATCACTAGAGTAGCACATAGATGAATTGTGATACAAAACTCATATGGATCTCAATCATGTAAAGCAGCTCATGAGATCATTGTATTGAAGTACATGGAGAGAGATTAACCACATAGCTACCGGTACGACCCCGAGCCTCGATGGAGAACTACTCCCTCCTCATGGGAGCGACAGCGGTGATGAAGATGGCGGTGGAGATGGCAGCGGTGTCGATGGAGATGGCAGCGGTGTCGATGGAGAAGCCTTCCGGGGGCACTTCCCCGCTCCGGCGGGGTGCCGGAACGAGTTCGTCCCCCGGATTGGAGTTTCGCGACGGTGGCGGCGCCCACGGAGTCTTTCCGGAGTTTCGTCAATTGGTATCGGGTTTTCTGATCCAGGGGCTTTATATAGGCGAAGAGGCGGCGCGGGAAGGTCGAAGGGGGGCCCACACCCTAGGGGGCCCCCCCTTGGCCGCGCCGGGGTAGGGTTTGGTGGCCCTGCCTCCCTTCTCTGGCGGTTCTCGTGTGTTCGGATGCTTCCGGGTAAAATAGGAACACTAGGCGTTGATTTCGTCCGATTCCGAGAATATTTCGTTACTAGGATTTCGAAACCAAAAACAGCAGAAAACGAGAGCCGGCACTTCGACATCTTGTTAATAGGTTAGTTCCGGAAAATGCACGAATATGACATAAAGTGTGCATATAACATGTAGATAACATCAATAAAGTGGCATGGAACACAAGAAATTATCGATACGTTGGAGACGTATCGGCATCCCCAAGCTTAGTTCTCGCTCGTCCCGAGCGGGTAAAACGATAACAAAGATAATTTCTGGAGTGACATGCTACCAACATAATCTTAATCATACCATTGTAAAGCATATGAGATGAATGCAGCGATTCAAAACAATGTAAATGCAATGAGTAAACAATTGAATCATATAGCAAAGACTTTTCATGAATAGTACTTTCGAGACAAGCATCAACAAGTCTTGCATAAGAGTTACTCATAAAGCAATAAATTCTTAGTAAAGGTATTGAAGCAACACAATGGAAGATTAAGTTTCAGCGGTTGCTTTCAACTTGTAACCTGTATATCTCATAGATAGTTGTCAATGCAGAGCAATATAACGAATGCAATAAGCAAGTATGTAAGAATCAATGCACAGTTCACACAAATGTTTGCTTCTTGAGGTGGAGAGAAATAGGTGAACTGACTCAACAATAAAAGTAAAAGAATGGTCCTCCATAGAGGAAAAGCATCGATTGCTATATTTGTGCTAGAGCTTTGGTTTTGAAAACATATAGAGAGCATAAAAATAAAGTTTTGAGAGGTGTATGTTGTTGTCAATGAATGGTAGCGGGTACTCTAACCCCCTTGCCAGACAAACCTTCAAAGAGCGGCTCCCATTTTATTTTATTTTTGGATGGCACTCCTTCCAACCTTTCTTTCACAAACCATGGCTAACCGAATCCTCGGGTGCTCGCCAACAATCTCATACCATGAAGGAGTGCCTTTTTATTTTAGTTTTATTATGATGACACTCCTCCCAACCTTTGCTTACACAAGCCATGGCTAACCGAATCCTTCGGGTGCCGTCCAACAATCACATACCATGGAGGAGTGTCTATTTTTGTTAATTAATTTGGGACTGGGAATCCCATTGCCAGCTCTTTTTGCAAAATTATTGGATAAGCGGATGAAGCCACTAGTCCATTGGTGAAAGTTGCCCAACAAGATTGAAAGATAAACACCACATACTTCCTCATGAGCTATAAAACATTGACACAAATAAGAGGTAATAAATTTTGAATTGTTTAAAGGTAGCACTCAAGCAATTTACTTTGGAATGGCGGGAAATACCATGTAGTAGGTAGGTATGGTGGACACAAATGGCATAGTGTTGGCTCAAGTATTTGGATGCATGAGAAGTATTCCCTCTCGATACAAGGTTTAGGCTAGCAAGGTTGTTTGAAGCAAACACAAGCATGAACTAGTACAGCAAAACTCACATAAAAGACATATTACAAGCATTATAAAACTATACATCGTCTTCCTTGTTGTTCAAACATCTTACTAGAAAATATCTAGACTCTAGAGAAACCACTCATGCAAACCAAATTTTAACAAGCTCTATGTATTTCTTCACTAATAAGTGTAAGGTATATGATGCAAGAGCTTAAACATGAAGCACAACAATTGCCAAGTATCAAGTTATTCAAGACATCATACCAATTAATACATGTAGCATTTTCCAATTCCAACCATATAATAATTAACGAAGCAGTTTCAACCTTCGCCATGAAAATTAAAAGCTAAGAACACATGTGTTCATACGAACCAGCGGAGCGTGTCTCTCTCCCACACAAGCATTTATTCAAACAAAAACAAAAACAAAAGCACACGGACGCTCCAAGTAAAGTACATAAGATGTGACCGAATAAAAATATAGTTTCAAGAGAAGGAACCTGATAATTTGTCGATGAAGAAGGGGATGCCTTGGGCATCCCCAAGCTTAGACACTTGAGTCTTCTTGATATATGCAAGGATGAACCACCGGGGCATCCCCAAGCTTAGACTTTTCACTCTTCTTGATCGCAGTATATCATCCTCCTCTCTTGACCCTTGAAAACTTCCTCCACACCAAACTCGAAACAACTCATTAGAGGGTTAGTGGACAATAAAAATTAACATGTTCAGAGGTGACACAATCATTCTTAACACTTCTGGACATTGCATAATGCTACTGGACATTAATGGATCAAAGAAATTCATCCAACATAGCAAAAGAGGCAATGCGAAATAAAAGGCAGAATCTGTCAAAACAGAACAGTCCGTAAAGATGGATTTTATTAGGCCACCAGACCTGCTCAAACGAAAATGCTCAAATTGAATGAAAGTTGCGTACATATCTGAGGATCACTCACGTAAATTGGCATAATTTTCTGAGTTACCTACAGAGAATTTTACCCAGATTCGTGACAGCAAAGAAATCTGTTTCTGCGCAGTAATCCAAATCTAGTACTTACTTTACTATCAAAGACTTTACTTGGCACAACAAAACACAAAACTAAGATAAGGAGAGGTTGCTACAGTAGTAAACAACTTCCAAGACACAAATATAAAACAAAGTACTGTAGCAAAATAACACATGGGTTATCTCCCAAGAAGTTCTTTCTTTATAGCCATTAAGATGGGCTCAGCAGTTTTAATAATCCATTCGCGGGAAATAGTATTTGAAGCAAAAGAGAGCTTCAAGAGGCAAATTCAAAACAAATTTAAGTCTAACATGCTTCCTATGAAGAGGAATCTTGTACACAAATTAATTCATGAAGAACAACGTGACAAGCATAAGAGGATAAAACATGAGTAACTTCAAGATTCTCAACATAAAGAGGGGAAACTTAATATTATTAAGATGCATACGACCATATTTCCCTCTCTCATAATGACTTTCAGTAGCATCATTGATGAAATCCACAATATACCCATCACTTAAAACATTCTTATCATGGTTCATATGCATAGAAGTATCATTAAATTTGGCGTAAGAAGAGTTATTCTCATTAATAGTAATTGGAGCAAGATTATTATCAAGAATTTGAACATGGTAAACAAGTTGTCTATTAAGGGAATTGTTTTTAGTAACCCAATCATGACTATGACAAGTTTCATAAGGATAGTTAGAACCTATATCATAGCATTCTTTATAATAATCATTAGGGATCGGAGGCACATTGTCATCATTTTCAGAATTAATTTCCCGGAGATTTGCAATATCAAAAGTAGTGTGCTCATTCAAATCATGATTGCTAATGTATGTAAAGGGCATAGGAAGATCATCATATTCAGATTCATTATCACAATAATCATT
>NC_061513.1:6006881-6023793 GCF_022539505.1 Lolium rigidum
GGAGGGTAACAATTGCGGAAAACAAGAAGAGGCGCAAGCTAGTCAAACAGTTCGCTCTTTCTAGGATGGCCAACGCATTCCGGAAATACAAGCAAAATCTAGCCCATGACTTTGTCAACCAGGGGCAAGACTCCGGATTTCAAAGGACAATATGAGAAACTGCAACATGATTGGCCAGAATTTGTGAAGCAAAAGAAATCGGAGCAGTTCCTTGAACTATCGAAAAAAATAAGGAAAATGCGGCCAAGAAGGAGTACAATCATAAAATGGATGTGATGAAGAAAACCGTGAGTGTACTAGTAGCCGAAAGAGATGCAGCTCGGGCGCAGCATGAAGATCATCCATTGGATCTCGGAAGCCAGCCGCGGAGAAGCAGCGTGGCTTCCACGGACGCCCCATCGGCCGGTGCACCGACGATCGAAGTTACTGCACCGGAGCCTCCGGTGGTCGAAGTTACTGCACCGGAGCCTCCTCGCTACCCCGTGGACGATATAAAGGAGATGAAAGCATGTCATCCGTATTATCCTATCGGGAACATGTCCATGAAGGTAGCCATCGGCAGTGCTTTACCACCGGAGCACTCCACCACAACAACCCCATTCAAGATGGCTATGCTCGTGTCACGGTGGAGGACATAGTCCAAGGGTTTGAGGACCTGGACATTGACATTGCTACACCCGAAGGGGCGACAAGACTTGGAGATGTCAAGCGCCGGTTCATTCTATGGCGAGAAGAAGTTTATCAAGTTTCCGGGCGAGGCGCCAACAAGTCCACCCCCTACGGTGGTGGTGGTGGCGGCGGTGGCGGTGGTGGTGGTGGTGCTTCACCTACACCTCCTTCACGAGGGCCGACGCCGCCCCCAATTCACCTCCGGCGGGTAAGCAGCCGCCGCCCCTAGTCCGCCCCGGGCGGGTAGCGAACGCCGCCCCCAATCCACCTCCGGCGAAGAAGCGGAAGCAGCAGTCCTGGATTATTAACCCGGACCCTTACGTACCTAAGAAAACAAAGGTACCGGAGGTATCACCGAAGCCTCTCCCCACGAGGCCTTGGGAAAGTAGTGCCGAGGAAGTCGAGGCGGCGCGGCTGCTGATTTAGAGAAATGGAAGGCGAGCTGCAAGAAGAAAATAGAGGGCGAGCCCAAGCCGGTATATTCTGATGAGCAAAAGAAGTGGGCTAAGTCATTTTTGAACACACCGTCCCAAGCCGCAAAGAATCTGCCTGACGACTATGCACGTGAACTTCGTAGGCAAGCACTCGCGTTCAAGAAGAACCAAGATTTGGCGGAGAAGAAAGCCTTGGAGGAGGCCGAGAAAAAATTAGAAAGGGGGAAAGAAGTTGCCCAGCTCGGGGAACAAAGTAAACAATCGATCACCCCGCTCATAGTGCAAGCCGCCGGTCCGGATGCCCCCGATATCATAGCAGCTGCGGCAGCACATGGATTGACTGTAACGAGTGCCGAGAGAACAAGCGGCCGACTTAGGTATCACTCTTCGTGCACTCTGTTAGGCCTTGATGAGGCGCCAATGAAGGACGTAGTTTTTACATATGTGAAGAATGGCCCTCTCGTCGAGCCTGCGCGAGAAGAGGATCTACCTCGACAAATGAAAGGTCTGCTAAATTGGTACAAGAGTTACATAAAACTTAAAAACGCCAAAGACTATATTTATGCGGAAGTTAGAGCTGAGCATCACTTCAAACATTACTATATCGCGGTTCATCGGAGTGAATTGTTCCAGCTGTTCAATCTGCGCGACCTCGACAAATCTATCATCGGTTGCTACGTTACGTAAGTGATTTATTAATTTCTACCCCATCTCGTTCATTGCTCGCACTATATATTGTCCTAACTATCTTGTTGTCTACGCTATTATGCGAGAATGAAGAAGCTGGAAATGCAAATAAGGAACATCAATGATGTTGGGTTCATTGACCCACACATCGTTAATTCATATGTGTTATAACACCACCCCGCCGACGTGGAGGAAGACCTGTTTCGGTTTATTAGAAAACAGCAACTCAAAAGTGATATTCTATTTCCTTACCATTTTGGGTGAGTGTTTCTGTCTTGAGCACATTCTCTTTTGTTTACTCTCCATGCATGGTATGTGGCTAATCGATGAGTTATATATGCATGACTGTGCATGTATCGTGTCCGCGAGGTTCCACTGGATTCGATGGTAATTCAAATTCACACCTCCACGGTTCTCGTCCACGACTCTCTCGAATATGGATGCGGCGCTTTGGGCCGACATGAGAAAAATGATGCAAAAGTAATTGTTTTCATTCATTTGCGCTCTATATCGATCGGCCTATTTCGTTCATCATTTCCTAATATCAAGTAACTAATTAATAACTCTCTTGTTCATTTAATTTTCTTTGCCTCGTAGGGTTTGGAGACGGTTCGTAGATGAAAAGGTCGGTGAATTCAAAAAAGAGCTACATTTTAAAAGGGCGAGTGCGGACGACTGGGGATATTCAGCCACCGGGGACCAATCTATGTGGATACTATGTTTGTGAGAGGATCCGGAGATACACCAATGAGCGGGACCAGTCGGATGAGCTCAACATCAAGAGGAATAACCTCCGGATGACGCTTAGTCCAGAAGCTCGCTTCCGACCACTTCAGGAGGAACTAGCTGGATGGTTCGCGAGGAAGTCATCGATCCTACGAGGAAAACACTACGTAGAGGACGTAGAACTATACATACATTAAATTATGTATGGAAACTTGTTCAAACTTGTATATGGTCATCCGATGATATTGAATATATATTGTATATTCCTCTTGAATTCTTTTTTGGTTCTAATTTCAAATTTGTTTGAAATTGTACATTCATATGCATGCATGTATGTAGTACCGTAGAATATGTGAAACTCCTTCAAAATTACAATAAAGCACAAAAGAAATAAAACAATACAAATTAAACGAGAAAACAGGTTTAGGGGGGGGCAGGTTTAGGGGGGGCCTAAAACCCTAAACTCGCGGCGGCCTTTAGTCGCGGTCGGCCGGAAGAACCGCCACTAAAGGGCCTCCGCCCCGACGGTCGCCGGCGCCCACGTGGACGGGCCTTTAGTCGCGGTTCGTAAGCGACCGCGACTAAAGGGGGGGGGCTTTAGTCGCGCTACTTTGGTCGCGGTTGCGCAACCGCGACTAATGGCAGTTGCGAACCGCGACCAAAGGCCCTTTTTCCACCAGTGTGTATGTCAAAAGATGAGGGTGCGCACGACCGGATCGATTCTTCTCTAGATATCCAGTAGCATCCTAAGCCAAACTGCATAGAGGAAGACCAAAGCTCGTCAGTGGCCCGAAATTGGCTAGTCTAGAAGGTTCTTTTTTGCCCGTTGTAATTTATATCTATTTCTCGAAGGTCTAAAAAATGCAAAGACATGTCAGTATATGACTGTGTGGATGAGCACGGTTAAAATGAGCTACGTGGAGGTTTAGTCAAAAGACAATATAAAGACCAATGGAAACCAATTGAGGAAATCAACCTAATGGTTGGCAATGCATTAAAGCCGTAATTTACTTATTTCCTACTTCAGCAATTTGACCAGTTAACACGGAATTGGTAATTTAGGAGAAAATATTAAAAGAACACCAAAATTCACGCGTAATTTTTTTAAAACTAGATATCGGAATATCACAAAACATAACTGAGCGTGCAATTTATTACATAAAAACACCGACCGTCTCACCCCCGATGTGTAATTCTGCGGCGCGGGAGAGCGACCATCGAAACTACAGAAAAGTGAAGCAATATGATAAAATCAAACATTAAAACATCAGTGGAGGTGAAAATGTGATGGTAATCCGGAAAGAGTTCTTTTCTCATTAAAAAATAAATGTCAATATCGATGATGTATGAAAATGGCCTTTGTTACTATCGAGTACAATGTGGGTAAGTGTTTGTACATATTCGTGAAAGCTTGTGCATTTGTGTCTGTACGTGTTTGGCAAAAGAGAAATAGGAGAAGCTAATAAGTAGCACGAGTCACTCGTCGCGCTCGCGTCTCAGCCACACACACTCTCGAAAACTCACCCAGAGCGCCGTCGAACACCTTCCGCTCGAGCGCCGTCGCCATGTCGTCCGCCGCCACCGCGCCGGAGCCGGAGCCGCGGCCGGTGCGCTTCGGCATCATGGGCTGTGCCTCGATCGCGCGGAAGGTTTCGCGCGCCATGCTGCTGGCCGCCCCCGCCGCCGCGGTGGCCGCGGTCGGCAGCCGCTCCGAGGCCAAAGCGCGCCTCTTCGCGGCCGACAACGGCCTCCCGGCGGCCACGCGGCTCCACGGCTCCTACGAGGCGCTCCTCGACGACCCGGACGTGGACGCCGTCTACCTTCCCCTCCCGACCAGCCTGCACGTCCGGTGGGCCGTCGCCGCCGCCGGGCGCGGCAAGCACGTGCTCCTCGAGAAGCCCACCGCGCTCTGCGCCGCGGATCTGGATGCCATCCTCGCCGCCTGCGAGGAGAACGGGGTCCAGTTCATGGACTCCACCATGTGGATGCACCACCCCCGCACCGCCAAGATGCGGGAACTCCTCGATGACCGGAGCACCATCGGCGATGTCAGAGTTGTAAGTTCTTCAAACTAATTGATTTGTTGCTACATTTTGTGGAACCGATTAGTCAGTATTGGAATCTAGCATAGATGAAGACCACTTTAATTAGCATTTTGTCTAATAGGTTGTCTGGCTGCCTTAATCTATTGCATCTGCTCAAGCATCCAAAGATTCTCTAGTGAGCACTGAGTGTACCTAATCTGATCCACTTTGTCGTCTTATCCAGCAAGGGCTGGCTAGTTGCCTCTTGGTAGCCAAAACAAAATAATACAAAATGGGTGGCCGACTTGAACTCTTGCTGCAGAAACCATGCTGGCATGTGACATGATTTTGGCTTTTGAACCACTTGATACATTGCGATGACATGCTAGTATTTCATTACTGAATTTGATCATGTGTCCTGGATTTATTTCCTTACTTAATTAAGTAGTCCATGAAAATTTCACAATGATTCATGCAATCTACACATTATTGTAACTAATAAGACTGATAACTAATTTTTTCTGGCTTATGGTGATTTATGTTTCCAAATGATTCTCTGTCTGTTCATGTAATTTAACATACAATTGCCATCTACTGAATTCGTTGTTCCTAGTCAGTTTCAAAAGACTGTATTGTGATGTTGGCTTAAGGATATGATTAAATTTCGGATGCTTCAATGTCTACTCTACTCCTAAATCTAACTGGTTGCTGTCTTGCTAAAATATACACAAGCTACCTCCCAAAATATACATTATTGAATTTTTTTTTATGGATCATTTAGTTAGTGTGGTTGCGTCCATCTTTGGGGATATGATTCTGTTGTCTTAGCACCAGTTCAAAATGGCAACGCATGGGATGCAATCCACCATTTAGCACATGCCAAGAACCGCACGGTTGCTGGTGAAGGAGTGAGCAACATCTGCACTGTGGCAGTGTTCAACGCTCATAGCAAGATCATGTCTCTCTTCAGCCATGAGCTGCGAATACCAGAAGAGCAGATCCTATGCTGCAGTCAGACCGCGGGTCTTCTGTATGGTCTCTGACAGCTCTGCCAAATCAACAGACGACCTCCAAAGCCAATCACCCATTTACATCTCTCTTTACTCTATCAAAGTCAGTATCTTGTAACAATAACGAAAACTGGGTAAACAAAAGGGGGGAAAAAGGCCACATATAGCACAACTTTTGTTTCTTTGAACACACTTCGAGTTTGTTGTTAGAATTGTACGGTGGGTGCTATAACACTCCGTACATATGATATCTTGTTGTGCATTGTGGATATTTCAGGGGCTATGACAAGAACATTCAATGCTAAATGGTGCTTAAAATATGTGAACGTTTTGTCTCTGAAATTCATAGTTGTTGTTTTGAAAGCGTGGAATTTCTCAGTTCCAGGCTGTTAGCAGCTTGACATAGATGAATCATGAAAGACTTAGCCATAACCGATCTGCAAAAATCCCATTATCATCAAGAACTGGAACCAGAGTGAAATGGCAATTTATTTCAATTAGGTCTTGGAATCTTCCCAACGTGACCATCATAATTTTCAGAAAATAACCCTTTGTTGGCTCTTTGTAGTACTTTGTTCAGTGTGAACATTTGTCACAGTGAAATCAACAGCAATCAAAAAGGGTGTGACCATGTTACACCAAGCAGGCCAAATATAGAGAACTACTAAACATAGATCAACTTCTGTATTCTTAAGCTGTAATCTTTTAAATTTTCCATGAGAGTTTCACCTTTAAGATTAATCATAGTTTAAAATTTGAAATTCAGGGCAGTATGTTCTAACAGTAACAAAAAAAAAAGGTAAACGAAAGGGAGAAAAAGGCCACATGTAGCAGAACTTTTTGTTTCTTTGAACACATTTCGAGTCTGTAGTTAGAATGTTAAGGGTGCTATAACACTCCATAGGAATAATTATGTTAGAAGCTCCGACCGAAGCGAGATTGCACGATTTAATACTTAGCCCCATTGCTGTGCTACATTTGTACAAGATATCGCATCGTAGATATTCTATGGGCTATGACAACAATATTCAGTGATAACTGACGCTAAAAATATGTGAACGTTTTGTCCCTGAACTTCATAGTCGTAGTGTTAAAAGCGTAGAATTTCTCAATTCCAGGCCTTTAGCAGCCAGACATAGTTGAAAGACTGAGCCATAAACCGTTTGGCAAATATCCCATTATCACCCAGAACTGGAACCGGAGTGAAATGGGAATGTATTTCAAATTTACAATTCGGTCTTGAATCTTCCCAAAGTGATCAGTACAATTCTCTGTAAATGACCCTTTGTTTCTATGTAGTACTTTGTTCAGTTTGGAGTGTGGACATTCGTCACAGGCAGACCAAATATAGAGAACTACTAAAGATACATCAACTTGTGTCTACTTAAGTTGTAATCTTCTAAAAAATTTAATGAGAGTTTCACCTTTACAATTATTCATTTTTTTAATGTCCTCTTTCAGATAAACTCAGTGTTCAGCTTCCGAGCAGACGAAGACTTCCTCCAAAACGACATCAGGGTAAAACCAGACCTGGATGCCCTGGGCGCACTCGGCGATGCAGGATGGTACTGCATCCGGGCGATTCTCTGGGCCGTCGACTACTCGCTCCCCAGGAACGTGGTCGCCCTGCGTGACCCCGTCAAGAACCAGGCCGGTGTGCTCATCGCCTGCGGCGCGACCCTCTACTGGCCCGACGGCAAGATCGCCACCTTCCACTGCTCCTTCCTCACCAACCTTACCATGGATATCACCGTGGTCGGCACGAACGGCACCCTCCACGTCACCGACTTCGTCATCCCATACGAGGAGAAGTCTGGCCCGTTCAGCGTGGCTTCCGAGTCGAACTTCGCTGAGCTGCATACTGGGTGGGTACCGCAGCCAAGTAGGCATGTCGTCGCGACTGAGCTGCCACAGGAGGCCCTCATGGTCCAGGAGTTCTGCAGGCTGGTGCAGGGCATCAGAGATGGTGGTGCCGGTGTTGAGAGGAAGTGGCCGGCCATCACCCGGAAGACGCAGGTCGTGATGGATGCGGTGAAAACCTCCATCGATAACGGGTTTCAGTCGGTGGATGTGGCCAGCTAAATGTAACACTTAACTGGTCATTTCGGTAGTGCCTTTGATCAAGATCATGGTGTATGGTTTGTGTGCTTCACAAAACTCGAAGCAGGACAAAACTGATTGCTGTCATACCGAGGAACGATTCTTGTCGTACCGAGGTCAATAATGCAACTGTCATGTGAGCTACTCCGTATGAATGGTGTTGTTTATCTTAACCCAGGTCCAGACTTCAGTTATGTGTCTCGATGTTTTAGCTTGCTGCTGCAAACTTGGATAATAACGCTATACGACTATTTTAATTACCGTACGTGGATTTCTCAGCCTCTCAGCGATTGCCCCCTCTCACATCTTTTCATCAGACATGTATAGTATTTTCCTTTCCACTGTGGAAACGATTGGCTGTTTCTTTCTTTTTATTTCTTTCTTTACGTTCACCCATATTCCCGGCTCTATCCGGCCCAACCACATGCTGAGACACCATTAGTGCATGCGTAACGAGCACATTCACGAGCCACCGAATTGGCTGATCGCCTAGTAAAATGAAGAGCTAGTTACACTTTTAGTCCAACAATTTGTCCATCATGTGACAATTTGGTCTTACATCTTGTAAAGTGTGAAACTGACATCCAACAACTTGTAACCATGTGAAGATTTGGTCCGCAATCAATCGGATTTTGCAGAATGACCCCTAATATTTTTAACTTACGCATGTAGTCTTTGGTGCCGTCGTACATGTGGGTCCCACCTATCAGTGCTCACGGAACAAATAAAAATTTAATACACGCGGCTGAGGTTCGAACACAACTAAAAACACCTAGAATACACATTTAGACAATATATCAAAGACGTGACGATTTTTCGGTTGAATTAGAAATAAGCTATATCATATAGTTATCTATGTGTCTCAGTAAAGTTCATAAGTGACATATTCTCATGTACTTTACGTACAAATGTATTTTTTTCCCAAAAAGTGGTCCTTACTTTTTTTTTTTGCAAATTAAGGGCTTCATTGATTATGCAACAGGATTACAAATAGCTATTTCTCTATCATCCCAGCAACAAGAGAACTTACAAAAAATACTTCGCAGGTGGACAATGTATCTATTTATGAAATCTTGAGTGTACTAATGAATCGTGTACCACAAAGTTAAAAAAAAAAGTTCTAGATTTAGCTAAATGGGGTCCGTAACTTAATTTATTTATGGACATCTCAGTTTAAAATACAAATGCTTCGTCGCGGAAATTGTATACACTAAACTAGTTTCACTAGTAGAAACGAGAGCTTTCATACCACCCCATTAGTCTCCAAACATTTTGAACCACGACCTGAATAAAGGCGGCGGTCCTAGGGCCTCTCTTGGGTGAAGAGGAAGACCTTCCGGAGGCTTGGACTCGCGATCTGGCCGGTGTGTTGAGTTTCGAAAGGCGCCACCGGCAAGTGTAACAGTGCTTTTATTGCCTGGAGTTTGCTGGATCGGTGGTATTCGATCGTGCGCACCCATGTTTTTATTCCGACCGTTTGGTCTGGAGGGTGCGGCGCGAAGCTCTTTTCTGTCTTGACACCAAGTGACATCTGATCGATGGTGAATTCAGAAGAAGAGAATATCATGAAGGCCGGATTGGATGACTAGCTAATGGAGGTTCAAGTCTTTGCGTTGTTGAGGGGCTTGCTTGGTGTTTCGGACTTCGCATCAATGGTATGGAAGTGGGGGCGGCAGCACATGTGAAGTTCGGAGTCTTACCTTTCAGGGTGAAAACCCAAGGTCTGGCCTTAACTAGTTGTGCTTGGCAACGTCCTTGTTAAAGTCATTGTTTTAAGAGCGAAGACTATCTTCAGGGTGAAAACCTAAGATCTTTGATCGGGCGATGGCGCCGCTGGTGCACTGTTCCCTTCTTGGAAGCGTCTCTTTTGAAGAGTCTGATTTTCAGGTGTTGTCTTGGTGGTGGTTGTATTACTGTTGCTAGGACCGTGATGCTGTAGTAGGACTTTTATTTCTTAGTTTTCTCTTTCTTTTTTTTAGTTGTGTGCATCCGTAATATTTTAAGGCATTGCGTTGTTGCAGAGTCTGGGTGTAATTGGCATCCTTCGATATTAATATATTCCCTTTATCGAAAAAAGCGCAACCATGGGCTCAAGCGGCACAATAGCACCTTGATGGCAGCCACAACTCAAGGGCATGGAAGTAGATTTGTTTTATTCAATGCTTAATTCAACCAAAGGATATAACAGTGCCCTTTCATAGGAGACACTTGACCATAACAGAAGTAACTATTCTTATCCTTCCTAAGTTACTTGATCCCAGTCGCTTCTCTACCAAATGTAACTACTACTAGTATATAACAAAATAGACAAACCTATAAAGGTAAATTTCCGTATATGCATAGTGTGCTATTCTTAATGGTTGTACGAAAGTTATGCATCTCTTGGAGCAGGACATATACAAGTACGAGAAAACTCGTCAATAAGATTGAACGGGCCTTCCTTTGATCCACCAAGGAAACCACCACCGGGGCCAAATGCAAGGTGAATTGGGATTTGGTGTGCCGACCAAAGAAGCTCAGGGGCTTGGGGGTTCTTTATTTAGGGCCCATGAAGCCAAGCCATGTCGGGAGAGTAATCCCTTGTAATTTTATTTTTCGCATGTTCTATCATGTAAAAACTTCTTCTTAATCAATTGATTGGAGCAAAGCTTTTATCACTGTTTCAAAAAATAAACCAGCACATACATTGTACGATACGTTTGTCAGTTCTTGGCATGCATTTTCTTTGTGTGAACATAGAACTATAGGCTGACCCATTCTACCCCATATCAATTCAGATGCAACATCTCACAATTAGCACCAGAAGATTAGCATTTCATTAAGGTCACCCATACACATGCAACTGGGACGTCATCATCCAGATATCTACAAAACAATCTATTTTTTTTCCATCAAGACACTGTATTAACGAATTAAGGTCCAGGAGAAAAGATGGCAAAAGTGCAAAGAAGCTTAAGAACGCAAACACTCTTGAGTAGTGGCGGAGCTATGTGCATGTTAGGGGGCTACTGCCCCCCCCCCCCCCCCACCCCCAGGTTTTGACCATTCTCTCAAGAATTTTTCTTGGGGATAGACTTAAATGGGATTTTGTTTTAACCTTTCTCTCCTAGCAGTTCTTGGCTAGCTCCGCCACAACTGTTGAAATCATGTAACTACCACAGTGATTTGTCGCACACTCTTTCCTGTCACTCATGATGAAGTGGGAAATGCCACCCGCCATGCTTGCAGTGAACATAAGTGCCCCCCATGATCTGCGCAGAAACAATATCATTAACTCAATAAATTCTATGAAGTCAATAAAGTTACAGTTAAGAGTAGACATGCAATTACCCCAGATCCGACTGTAAACAACCGATCAAGGTGTCGTCAATGGTGCTTGATAGACATCGCCTAGATGTCCAGAATGGCCCCTGAGATGCTCCACAAACACTCCATACCAGAGACTGCAACAAGAGAACTGGCCAAACCAGCATCTTGTGAGTTTGATATGGGAAAAGACTTAAATGCAGCATCATTTTTAAGAAATAAGAAAAAACCTAACCAAAGTGAAGGAACGATCGTGAATTCTATGCTGGCCATGATGACTACAAGCGTGCTCGCTGCGCAGCCGATCTAACATACCAGAGGCCGAGCCCGAGAAGCGTCCCAGGCTTCCCGGGCACTTCTTCCATGTTGACCCCTAGCTGCTGACCCACCGGAAGCAACGTTGCTGGCCCATCCACCTCCACTGGCTATACGGCTGTACGACTCATTTTACTTCCTGAAATTAACCAAAAATTGAACCAACTCATGTTAAATAAATCATTGACTAGAATTAAATCATCAAAAATAAGCTTCAAAATACAAATTAATACAGTGTAAACTAAGTTCACATATTTCACTTACAAATTCACGATTGGGGGAGTGGATTATAATAGTGCTCATTACCAAATAAAAGTACACCCAGACAAAATCAGTAAACTTGCTTAAGCTGGTCCAGTTCTTTTCAGCTACATCTGGTGCAGTAAAGGCTTAAGCTTAGCTGCCCAATCTGAGCTTATTGTTTGATCAAAAGTCTATAATGTCTCTGGAATGAATTATATTGAGTTATTCCGTACTTTTTATCCACATATATTAGCACAAAATAAAATTAAGAACATCATAAATTGATAAATATTACTATAGCAGGGTGTCATTGTTAGTTCAGAATAATTCAAATAAGAGGAAGAGTGTAATGTTTTCTTCCCAACAAAAGGTCTTGAAACATAAACACATAATCCTAAGGTACGGCCCTCCAGACATACATTTTTATGCACTCACACTTCCTCAAGACAGACATTAAGGAAAAGCACTTTCATTTTTCTATCTATGACATACCCAGCATCAATAATTTGTCACATTCAAATTGCTATACAAACATGTCTTTGCATCTTAAACCGTACAAAATTGCTCACTGTTTGCATCATTACACATTAATAATAAAACAGAAACTATTCAACATATATACACCAATACCATCCATTTATACATCTATATGCTGGTATGCATCCATTTTCAAGAGACGAACAACAACCAGAATAAATTGCCAACCTTGGGCAGGGTCGACGGAGGGGAAGGATGGCAGCTTCAATAGTGCTCGGGTTGACGGAGAGGGGGGGGGGGGATTGACGCAAGATCGGGGAGGAGGAACTCTACCAGTGCTCGGAGCGGAGAAAGAATAGGCATCGTCTGTTCTTCGTCGTGGTGGCAGGGTCCGGTGGGAGGAGAAGTACATAGTAGAGGTCCGGAGAAGGATGAGGTAAGGACGACGCAAACGGAGGATGGGGCGGGGGCGGAAAATGCGGAGGATGGGAGCAGAGGCGGCGAAAGCGGAGGGGGTGGCAACGAATCGTAGCGGCGCTGACGATGAAGAATTCCGAGGGGGGCTTCTGGAACCCTAGCGGCCTAGCTGATGAGAAGAGAGAGAGAGAGAGAGAGAGAGAGAGAGAGAGAGAGAGAGAGAGAGAGAGAGAGAGAGAGAGAGAGAGAGAGAGAGAGAGAGAGAGAGAGAGAGAGAGAGAGAGAGAGAGAGAGAGAGAGAGAGAGAGAGAGAGAGAGAGAGAGAGAGAGAGAGAGAGAGAGAGAGAGAGAGAGAGAGAGAGAGAGAGAGAGAGAGAGAGAGAGAGAGAGAGAGAGAGAGAGAGGGAGAGAGAGAGAGAGAGAGAGAGAGAGAGAGAGAGAGAGAGAGAGAGAGAGAGAGAGAGAGAGAGAGAGAGAGAGAGAGAGAGAGAGAGAGAGAGAGAGAGAGAGAGAGAGAGAGAGAGAGAGAGAGAGAGAGAGAGAGAGAGAGAGTAACACTGGCTTCGCGACGGTAAGACACACGAGCTGGATGCAATTTTTTTGGTTGAAAGTAAGGCCGGTTTTAGAAACATTCAAAACCTTCACTGTTGACTTCAAAAAGTTCCAACAAAATTATACAAATAAAGTTTTCCAGACTTATGTATGCATATAGTACCTACACAAAAATGACAACTCTGAAGAACGCAAATATTTTTTAAATTTTCTAAGAGTCACATTTCTACGAAAATTTATAGGTAGGTAGAAATCATCTTTGAGAGGAATCCAAATATGACGTCCAGTTTGCCATCATCATTTGAACCTAAAAATAGATGCATAACTAAATCGATCAGAAAAATGAGAGGAATCTAAATATAATATCTATATCATCATTTGAACCTAAAAATAGAGGAATCCAAATATGACGTCCAGTTTGCCATCTGGCCAAAACGCCCCCCTTGGGAGATGCGAAATGGCCGTACCGGGCGCGCTGGTGCACCGTTCGCCAACACGTTAAACGGAAAAAAATTAGCATATAAAGTGATGTTCTATAGACCTAAAAACATTTTTTGCGGAATTTATTGAGGGACGAAAAGTGTACCCCTATTTCAAATCCGGTCAGTTTCCAGCGGATTCGGCGGGACACCGCAGGAAGCCACATGGATTCCTAGATAGCTAGCGCGCACATAGGACATGTGATATGTGGTGCGGAGGCGGTGTCCTATGATGTCTACGGGTGCTTCTATTCTTGTAGACAGTGTTGGGCCTTGATACGTCTCCGACGTATCGATAATTTCTTATGTTCTATGCCATATTATTGATGATACCTACATGTTTTATGCACACTTTATGTCATATTCGTGCATTTTCCGGAACTAACCTATTAACAAGATGCCGAAGTGCCGGTTCCTCGTTTTTCTGCTGTTTTTGGTTTCAGAAATCCTAGTAACGAAATATTCTCGGAATTGGACGAAACGAAGACCCAGGTGCCTATTTTTCCACGGAGCTTCCAGAAGACCGAAGAACACACGAAGTGGGGCCACGAGGTGGCCAAACCATAGGGCGGCGCGGCCCAGGTCTTGGCCGCGCCGACCTGTGGTATGGGCCCCTCGTCCGGCCCCCGACTCGCCCTTCCGCCTACTTAAAGCCTCCGTCGCGAAACCCCCGAGGCGAAAAAACCACGATACGGAAAACCTTGCGAGACGCCGCCGCCGCCGATCCCATCTCGGGGGATTCCGGAGATCTCCTCCGGCACCCTGCCGGAGAGGGGATTCATCTCCCGGAGGACTCTACACCGCCATGGTCGCCTCCGGAGTGATGAGTGAGTAGTTCACCCCTGGACTATGGGTCCATAGCAGTAGCTAGATGGTTGTCTTCTCCTCATTGTGCTTCATTATTAGATCTTGTGAGCTGCCTAACATGATCAAGATCATCTATATGTAATTCTATATGTTGTGTTTGTCGGGATCCGATGGATAGAGAATACCATGTCATGTTAATTATCAAGTTATTATACATGTGTTGTTTATGATCTTGCATGCTCTCCGTTTCTAGTAGAGGCTCTGGCCAAGTTTTTACTTTTAACTCCAAGAGGGAGTACTTATGCTCGATAGTGGGTTCATGCCTGCATTGACACTGGGACGAGTGACAGAAAGTTCTAAGGTTGTGTTGTGCTTGTTGCCACTAGGGATAAAACATTGGCGCTATGTCCGAGGATGTAGTTGTTGATTACATTACGCACCATACTTAATGCAATTGTCTGTTGTTTAGCAACTTAATACCGGAGGGGTTCGGATGATAACCTGAAGGTGGACTTTTTAGGCATAGATGCGGTTGGATGGCGGTCTATGTACTTTGTCGTAATGCCCAATTAAATCTCACTATACTTATCATGTCATGTATGTGCATTGTTATGCCCTCTCTATTTGTCAATTGCCCGATCTGTAATTTGTTCACCCAACATGCTTTTATCTTATGGGAGAGACACCTCTAGTGAGCTGTGGACCCCGGTCCATTCTTTAATACTCGAAATACAAATATGCTTTGCAATACTTGTTTTACTTGTTTTCTCTGCAAACAATCATCTTCCACACAATACGGTTAATCCTTTGTTACGGCAAGCCGGTGAGATTGACAACCTCACTCTGTTTCGTTGGGGCAAAGTACTTTGGTTGTGTTGTGCGGGTTCCACGTTGGCGCCGGAATCTCCGGTGTTGCGCCGCACTACATCCCGCCGCCATCAACCTTCAACGTGCTTCTTGACTCCCTACTGGTTCGATTAAACCTTGGTTTCTAAGCGAGGGAAACTTGCCGCTGTGCGCATCACACCTTCCTCTTGGGGTTCCCAACGGACGTGTCAACTACACGCATCAAGCAAATTTCTGGCGCCGCTGCCGGGGAACTGAAGAAAAGCTACACCACAAAGATTTCTAACTCCCACGTCAACTACACGGCGCCGTTGCCGGGGAGATCAAGACACGCTGCAAGGGGAGTCTCCACTTCTCAATCTCTTTACTTTGTTTTTGTCTTGCCTTATTTTATTTACTACTTTGTTTGCTGCATTATATCAAAACACAAAAAAATTAGTTGCTAGTTTTACTTTATTTATTGTCTTGTTTGCTATATCAAAAACACAAAAAAATTAGTTACTTGCATTTACTTTGCTTATTTCATCATGTTTCCTTTTAATTTTACCACAAAGAACATACCGGTAGGACAAGGGTCTATCATTGGGAGAAACAATATAGAAGAATTTTTCACCCATGTTAGTACCGTTGAAGATTTTGAAGATAGACACTTGGTAGACCTTGCTCCCACTTATGAAATTGCTTCTGCTTGCTTTAGTTCGCTTGTTGGAAACTAAATTTGTTAATCTCAATCCTATAATCCAACACATGTTTCTTACACTTGGTGATATGGAAGAAGGGGAAAAGAAAGATTTTGTTTTAGAAACCCTTCTTAGAGAATTTGGTGGTCTAGCAAGAGAAGCTAGAAAGGTTTTTGCTAAATTTAATATGCTTGGTTCTCATACTAATTTTGTTAGCCTCCTTGAAAAAATGGATATGGATAGGATAAGGTACACTAATAATGCTAATGATGGTGGGGAGATCAAAGCACCAATACCATGTAAACTCCTAGCTAAGAATGATGCACTAGAACATAACTATGCTTGGCTTGTTCTGAAAATTTGTTTGATGAGAGTAGCAAGCCCAAGACTAATGAAAAGGGAGACGCTGAAACTTATGTATCTAATATACTATGCATGGTTGAGAAAACTCCAAACCCCGCTGTAGGTGCACCACCCTTCGATGTTACTTGAGTTACACTTTGCGCCTAGGCTGAAAGGCGTTAAAGAAAAGCGCTTATGGGAGACAACCCATGTTTTTACTCCAGTATTTTTGTTTTATATTTGTGTCTTGGAAGTTGTTTACTACTGTAGCAACCTCTCCTTATCTTAGTTTTATGTTTTGTTGTGCCAAGTAAAGTCTTTGATAGAAAAGTAAGTACTAGATTTGGATTACTGCGCAGTTCCAGATTTCTTTGTCTGTCACGAATGCTGGGTCTATATCCCTGTAGGTAGCTCATAAAATTACGCCAATTTACGAGCATGATCCTCAGATATGTACGCAACTTTCATTCAATTTGAGCATTTTCGTTTGAGCAAGTCTGGTGGCCTAATAAAATCCATCTTTACGGACTGTTACTGTTTTGACGATTCTGTCTTTTATTTCGCATTGCCTCTTTTGCTATGTTGGATGAATTTCTTTGATCCACTAATGTCCAGTAGCTTTATGCAATGTCCAGAAGTGTTAAGAATGATTGTGTCACCTCTGAACATGTGAATTTTTATTATGCACTAACCCTCTAATGAGTTGTTTCGAGTTTGGTGTGGAGGAAGTTTTCAAGGGTCAAGAGAGGAGTATGATGCAATATGATCAAGGAGAGTGAAAGCTCTAAGCTTGGGGAT
>NC_061513.1:6023893-6039865 GCF_022539505.1 Lolium rigidum
CCGGAATTATCTGGGCGCTTTCGCGTTGTTACAATGAGTTGTGGTTGTGCCTCTAGGGCTTCCAGGATCCGTCTTATAAAGGCGCACGGATCTAGGGTTTACATGGAGAGTCCTAGCCGGATTACAGGTTTGCCTAACTACGATACTATGTCTTGCCGTGCACGCCAAGGATCCGCCTTCCTCTATACGTCGTCCCGGATCCGGGTTCCTACTGGGCCTTCATAGATCCGGGTTCTTCCTAAGGTCGGTCGGATCCGGCTCCCCTGCTCCTGGACCGGACATCTTCCGTCAGGATCAACAGCAACTGGGCCGCCCGATGGGCCACACGCCTCATCACCATCTGTGGACCACCCGGGCTTGCCGGATCTAGGCACTGTCGATGGTACACCCATGAAGTATACCCACAACAGTGTTCCACTTCCAAAACCAAAGTGATCACCATCTGGGTCAACCTAATTGATCTTAACTAGAAGCGCTTCATGTAAGGCAACCCAAATCAAATAAAAGTTTTAATTTGTGTATGTGTTACTATTTTTTGTTTTGTTTTTGTTTTTGTGTGTGCTAATAAGGAGTGTTCAAAGATCCTATGCGGAGGGGAGAAGAACAGGTAAAATCCTACTCAATTTTATTCACTAACATGTGGTTAAAGGAAGTACTGGTTTGATCATATACTAGCAAAAGTGCCCGTGCGTTGCACCGGGGGACAAATACTCAAACGCTTGAGCAAATCTTCTGCGTTGAAACTTCTCCTATTTGTTACCATCGTCGATGGTGGTCACATTTGCTCTTATTCATGATGAAAATAATCATGACTGCATGCCCATTGCTGCACTGACTTGTAATATCGCGAACTTGTAACGATGATGGGTTCCATCCTTAATTTTATTAAGATATGAATTCAGAACAATTTACCGTTAGTACAAACATAATATTATTATATATCTTTGGACGCAACATTTACCAATCAAAATCAGGCTAGAAAGAATAAATGTAAACATTCTCGAAATTAGAAATTTGAAGTGAGACACGATTATTTCATGTTGCAGCATAGAGATTTAGTAATAAAAATATGAATTTGGTTACATCTAAAATTTGAAACATCAAGAAATCATTCAGGTCGATCGGAGATGGGAGTCATTATTGCAGCAAGACATCCTCATAAAGCACCCCCTATTCTTTGGAGTTTCCGTAGTTGAACTACCTTTTGCCCTAGAGAGAGATAACATGTTCTGTTCATCTAATCACTGACACGACACCATCTCGTCCAAGAAACCAAAGATTACACCGAAATATCTCCAAAGCGATTGGCACACATGCTATAGATTGAGTCAAATATCTCATCAATTCTTTATATAATACAAATTGTCAATTATTTACTTGAAAAGTATTATATCGTTCACATGTAAAACACCCGTGAAGGCTAGTGGGGTCGTATGTGGGCATGGCGCTGGGTACAACAACATCAAGGTGATGTTCCACATCGGGCAAGTCCATGTTGGTTTCTCCTTGTATTGGAATTCGTCGTCAGCTTCAATTCTTCCTCTTCCTCGTCTTGGCCATGGTGATCCGCCGGCAGCATGGCCTACTCGAGCAACACAAATTGTTCTCGTTTAGCTACAATTCCCACTTGTTATGTGCTTGATCCTAGATCTTACAGTGTTGTGCCGGTGGCAGTGTGGCCGCCTCGAGCAACCCGCCGTAGTTGCATGCTCGTAGCACCTGTTGTCGCTTGCCATGGCTAGCCGCTAGTGGTGTGAACTTCATGAGCAACCCATCGTCGTTTGCCATGACGAGCCGCCAATAGTGTGTTCTTCTCAAGCAGCCCAACGAACTTTACATCCCTGAACTTTACATCCCTCTGGCCATCGTCTCCAGCTGGAGTTCTCTCCCATTCCGTCCCTCCCTTTGGTTGAGGTCTCCCGCTGCTGAGTTATATGATGCACAATACAGGTGTTGTAGTCGATCATATATACTTTCGCGGAGACAACTCATCCATCAGGTCGGCTTAGTGCGACCTGCAACATTTTGTGATTTTTGTTATCATATTTTAGGTTCCATGTTCTTCCTGCTCGATAATAAAATATATGTGCTAGTAATGGTGTTCCTAACCCGTGGTAATTCATGCACCACGCAAGAACAATTATTCCAACTATTTATATTTATTCGTCTCCAGCTTCATTGCCGTCGTTTCTAAAAGTACCTCTAATGTTCTATTTTCTTTTTGAGCGTAAGCTCTAATGTTTTATTCATGGAGGCTAAATTCCACAACAATGTTTAGCCAAAATAATTGGCCTCAAGTTGGGCCCAACTTGGCCTTTTCCCCTACCCGTGAGTTGGAAGTGGAGCCAGAAAACTCCCCTTCTTGTTGACTGGTTCCCTTGCAACGGCTCGATTTGGATTAGATAGATATGCTTCACTGATGACGGTGAAGCCAACGAAGAGCTGGAGCGCGCACGCGGAGATGACCGCCACTGCAGAACTGCGCGTGGCCCTTTGATTCTGCAGGCAGCGCGTAGGGGCGGCGAGTGCGCCGTCCGGATCTCAGGCCAGTTGCGCATCCCCACCCCTTCTGTTCGATTTTGAGTACCAACGAGTTGTCCTTCTGTGCCGTCTTCTGCCGGAGCGCCGCGCCGCTGTTCATCGTCGAACTCAGTCTCTATCACGGCAAGGACAACATGTAGTTCGTCCGGCCTCCCAAATCCCAATCCTTCTCTCGTCCCGCTCTTTTTCGTCGCCGACAGCCGCCGTCTCGTGGCCGAGCTCCCCTCTTTTCAATGGTGCTACATCTCGTGATTCACCTTCCTGATATTCTAGGCTAATGAGAGCATATATAAGCTGGTGGTATTTATCTTAATGTAACGATGTGGGACTATTGAACCCGTTCAATCAATTGACTGCAAGAACTTTCGTGATTTCTATTACCAACGGAATTGGCGTGTGGCCCATTAATTGATACAGGGACGGCCCTTTGCAGTCGATGAAACCGGCCGGCGGAGTGCCACATGACCCGGAGCGTAGTGCGGTTCGGTGCAGCGTCGTCCGCGGAGGCAATTCTCGGAGAAAGGCATGGTCCGCAGAGGCAGTTCGCCATCGCCACGCATGGGGTGCCCAGCAAGGGGTCGGAGGTCTACGCGACGGCAAGCCAGTGGGCGGTGCGAGAGGATCGGAAACTGGTGCGGCCTCCACGATCCAGGCGAATGAGTTCGTCGGCAGGGCTGATCGTCGGGGAGCGACCCCGTGGAGCAACAACGTCTGCACGTGCGAGAAGAAAAGACAAGACGACGAACCGGTACAATGGCAATCTGCGTATTATGCGAATCGGTGGGAGGGCAAAACGGTCCAAAAAAAAACGTTGACGAAACTTTTTGGCAGAAACCTTAGCTCCTTTATTATTAGGTATAGATATAGATTTTGTTGTCATTTTCGTATAGTTTAGTCGACGTGGCAAAGGCGTGTGACACTTTCGTTAAGGGAAGTTTTGGATAATGACCTACGATGAGGGAAGACGAGCCCATACCATGTGGCCCTACCACACAGCGGATGATAAGATGGACTTTTAGATTTTTGTCGAGAAGAAAATAGTAGGGTTGACAAGCGCCGGTACGAGCACGAACATGGGCTGATGCCAGCAGGTATCTTCGGCTTTGGCCCAATACCGGTACCAGGTTCTAACGTCGATTCGATTATTTAGTGTCGCACGGCTTAGATAAGTAAGTTTGCACCAATTTCGGACGGAAACCTAGCTCTAGCCGCCGCCTCAACCCTAGTCGCCTCCAGTTCATCCTCCTCCATAGATCGGTTCCTCCTCCTCCGATCGGCTTCGCCGGCGTCGGGAGGAGTGGGGAACCCTAACTATGCGTGGAGTTTCCAATAAAAGTATTGTTTTAATTTTGGTAGCCGTCTTCTTGTTGGTTTTCCCTCAATGGAGATGGCATCGTCTGCAATAAGTGATCTTTGGCCTTTTGTTCGGCGACGAGATCTTATTCCCGGTGTCAATGGTGGTGTTGAACGATCACAATTTTCTAGGTATGGGCCTTCAGATCTTGCTTCGCCAGATCGATTTTGGATCTTTTGTCGTTGTTGCCACGAGGAGGATTACCCTCGCAGTTTTTGTCCCGGCTGCTACGTCCTCGACAATGGTGATTCGTACTATCGGCTCTCCATCGATGACGACAAAGCTAGTTGGTTATTATTCCCTGACATACTGGTGTTCGTACTCTTGCCGATGTTGTATGACTGCTTTAATGGTTGCGTGCGTGCACGCAGCCTTGGCATTGCGGCTCAAAAAATTATGGGAGTATTTTTGTCGGTATCTACAGGTCTATGGTTCGTTATCTATCTTTGGCTGCCTTCAGAAGAGTACAAGATTATGTTCTGGAAGAAGAAAGAAATTTAAGATCTCGAAGATTTGTTACTATATTTTAGACTTTATTTTGTAATCGTTGGAGTCAGTTCATGTATCTCTACCATATACTATTTGTTACTATGAATATATATGGTATTGATTGTCAGAAAAAAAAGTTTGCACCAATTTATAGTGTTTTCGGCCACAAAGGGGCACCACACGGCATGTGTGGTTAGTAACAAAAAAACATTGCAGCTCTGATCTGATTGGAGAGTTTAATGCATGGGCGCACGACTGTTCCAGAGGCACCCTTAGGTCATGCTACTTTGTATAGGCCCTACCCTCTCTCATATCATCACCTTTTTTGCGAAACACATTACAATCAAATACGCTCAGACATACGCGCATACACTCACCCCTATGAACGCACGCACGCAGACTCTACCCCTATGAGCACCTCCAAGAGACTGCGTCGAAGAACTAAGGCGGGTCTTGAGATTGATGAAGTCACCACAGGCACCTCGCTATCGACGAGAACGTCGCCTCCCACTAAAGAATATTTTATCTTGAGACACCAAAGTGACAAATCTAAATTTGAAAACTGGTGGGATGGGGGTGCCACTATCCTTCTTAACCATCCAATGACAGGTTGGTTGACATGGAATGATTGACACTTTTTTGCACAACGTACTGGTCGCGCTCTTTTATCGAAGATTTTGGTGATGCCGGATATTTGGTGGAATCGGATTATCCGTCCCTATCTTGGGCCCGATAATCCTTCCCCTGTTTTTCATCAACGACTCAATTCCATGGCACTTTTGCGAAAAAAATTGCATTTTTTGTGGCCCATGTAAAAAAGAAAAAATTTGGTGCTCCAAAATAGCTGTTGAAGAGATATTTCTTTGTCTTTTTTTACATAGGCAAAAAAAATCTGCAAAATTTTATGTACGAACGTATAATGTCAAGATGTACATCCGAGAATTTTCTATGAAATTTTTAACATTTCAAAACACATCTAAATGCATTTTATATAGTAGGTGCATCTACACCACCATGTCCCGGCATCTGGATTATCAATCTTCGTGTTGGAAGCGAATTTTTACCTCGCATCGTTTACATGTTTATATAGAGCTAAAACAATTATTAGAAAGAGAGATTAAGGATTGACTCAATCATGTCATAAATCATAATGATGTGGTTTAATTTAACATCTTGCCATCTATACTGCTCCTATAATCTTAACATAATCAATGTACAATATATGGCAAGAATTTATTCCTAATATGCATAACAAAAAGCGCGACCCATAATGTAGAAAAGGAGTTTGAAAAAAGTTGTTCTTCATGCGACTAAAGAAGCATAATTAAGGCACTGAAACACCAATACATAGATTATGTCAGCATCCATTGTGGGTGAAAACCTAGTTAGCTGCTTGCTCCACTTAAATACATTCCGTCCTGAAGAGATCTTTGTGTTCCGATCGTTGCCAATGAAATCAAGTGCAATAACAAACAATAAATTACGTGCATATATACCACAATTGTGTGAGGCACTCGGTTCACTCGGTTAGTTACATTTATACTTGATTGGCCAAATAGTTAAGTCATGGTATTTGTACTCAGAAGACCGTACTTTATAACTCAACTTTATTTTCACTTGTACTCAGAAGTTTTGCATCCAAAAACAATTTTTTTTGAAAGAGTACTCTTTGTTTCACTAAAGACACACTTTACAATACCTCATTTTGAATTTAAACATTTACATTCTTAATTGAAGATCAAGAAGATTGTGTACTAGTTGGTATATTTAGTAACACATTATATAACTTATCTTGTTAATAGCATGAAGTGTGGGGAAACCCACACAACCACATAGAGAATGCATGAACACAATATTCACATTTCTTTTGTGTGACAGTGAACTAACTATTATAAATTGCCCAACCTGTTCCATAGCCGCTATCTGTACGTTTCTGTCCTAGTGCATGGTGTGCCAAGCAATTGGCATATGAAACAACAGAATTAGTGAATTATATAGCATCACAAGCACTCCAGGAATTGGAGCGTCCCCTTTCCCCGTCTACTGTAGAGGAAGACGACTTTTCGAACCCTCGACTCGTGACACCACTTCGCCGTCGATCCGCTCGATTCCCCGCCGTCCGGCGGCGGGAGGACGGGGAATCGACGGATCTGTGCATATGTGTTTAGTAGGTGTGTGTTGGGACTCAGCCGGCAGCGTCATGGCGGAGGAGGTGTGGCCGGTGGTATTTTTGCAGGTGGCAGTTCCCCTCGACGGTGGTGTTCCGTGGAGCTCCAGCGTCGACCTGCTGCCTACGGTGAGTCCGCGGCTCTGTGGAGCTGCTCGGCTCGTTTTCCCCTTCGCCGGAGTCCGTGAGACGGCGGATCTGGCTCACGAACGACCGATGGATGCAGATGTGCAGCGGTGCGACGACGACGGCGACTTCAGGTGTAGATCCTGTGGGATCGGTGATCGGCGACTTCCCGCTGTCTTGGGGGGCTCCGGATCCAAGGCTTGAAGCGGAGCTCGAGCAGCGGCGCGCCACCGACAGCGCTCGTCGTCTCCGGCGTGGTCAAGTTGCATAAGGGTTGGGCTGTATTTTTGTTTCATATGTGGGCCTTTGTGTAATTGTCGTTGTACTTCAAAAAAATATAGCATCACAAGTGCTGAGCTAATGGAGGAAACCAAAGGAACACCAACATTTAGGAATTTTTTAGAGAACTTTGAATCCTACAGCTTGATCTCTCGTGGTTCAGGCCTAAGAATCTCTAGATTGGAGGGAACAATTGAGAGAGAAAACCAAAACACCATCTCAAACGCCAAAGCGGTTGAAGGAGAACCATATAGGGATTTTTCAAAACAGGTTCATAGACAAGGAGAGATTGCCTTAATAATCACATAGGGTAGTCCAATATAATTAAGAAACCTCTGTTCAAGGCTAGTCCGGACATTTCTAGGACCCGAGGTGAAATTAGGATTTGGGGCCTGGCGATCAGTCTGAGGTGGAGGAGGGTCTCATCTCTTATAGAGGATGAAAATGGAGGAAGAAGAAAGAAAGGCGAGGAGTAAGAAAGAAGGGCAAGATGGTGTCTTCCACTTGTCAGAAGCGGGACTAAATCAACTTTATTTGCTTCGATTATTAGGGACAGAATTACCATATTACCCTCCAAGTCGGGTACCTTCCCACGGCACCATGGGATCGGTGAGGAGGTACCAATGTGCTGTCGGATGAAGCATTAATGGACTGTCAAAAAGAATTCCAAGCACATCGGAATCACTCATAAGATAAATGGTACTCCCTCCATACCGGTTTACAGAACAATTACGCATTTCGAGAATGAAGTTTGATTACAAATTTAGTTAACAAAATACAAGATATATGCCACAAAAATTATACAATTATATTCATATTTAAAACAAGTTTCCATTACAGCTTCATCCGCTATGGTCTGTGTGTTCATGGAACTTTGCTTGTAAAGTCAATATGCATATTTCCTCAATAAATAAAATCGATGCTGAAAACAAGCAACATATTTAGCACTCAACCTATCTTTTTAACACACTATCATAGTGGCTCTCGCAAATGCGAGGGCATCATCTCTGGTTATTGGTTGTCTTCTAGAACAAATGTATGATTATGAATATGGTTTAGTGAAATATTTTTACCTACCTATACAATATCTTTTAGTGTTTTGACCTCTATTTCTTCATATGAACGCCGATCGAGGTGTTCTTTGACCCGTTCGACTCGTATGGACAAGGGCTAAAACATCATGGCGTTAAATATTCAATATGGTCATGCAGCTTTTCCATATTGCATCATCTTGTCTTTTCTTGCCTTGCTTTATCCACAATTGTCCATAACATCAAAGACAAGGAAAAGTAATAAAATCCTAACGAAAACTATAAAACTAATACTTGTGCAAAACTCATATGAAAATGAATGAGAACTAGTAATCATGCACAATATGCATGGTTGTAGATACATGGAGCATGAGATGAGTGGCAATATGAATATTTTGTATGCTTAAATATGCGTCATAATAACACTCATCAAGACCCACAAGGAGAACTACTCCCAATACTGTCACACGCGTGTAGTCTACAATTAAAACAAGGACATCTTGAAAAATAAAAGGGATTTCTCTAATGATGCTCGACGTCATGCCGATGAACCAATCATTCAATATCCTCCCAAGAGCCCCGACCCATCACTCCTCTTCAACCATCCCATATGATGAGTATAATACTTCCAAGGTGCATTGGAAGGACTTTGAAGATGTCTTCTCTTCATACGAGGTCAAGGGCAAAGAGCCCGTTGAAGAAGATGATAAAGATGAAGACGAGGGGGCTTATGTGAGTGACTCTGATGGCGATGAAGACGAAGAAAACGAGGATGAGGAGGACGATGAAGAAGAGCGATCCCAATAAGATGTGGGCATGAGAGAAAACACGGATCGTGTGCTTCTTTGCAAATGCTGGGAGCTGTTGGATATGGCATCAAGATGTGTTGCTACCTGTGGCACACCATTTGTGAGGTGCACCACGGGTAAGTCTTGCCTCTTTGGAATTTATTTCTTCGACGAAATCTTAAACAGTCCGAAAAATATATTTTCCCTTTGGAATTTGGGGATTCAAAAAATATTGGTCATGACCGAACGCCATTGAAATCGGATGAAACTTTTTTTAAATGTTTTTTTCGTATAAACAACTTTTCCATCAGACGTTGTATGCAAAATTTAAAACCGTTTTACCGAAACATAGCGTCCTTTTGCAAAATATGTAAAAATTCACATTTGCTATTTTCCTAATAACTAGATTACATAACATAACTAGATCTTAAATAGTTTTAAAATTTGAAGTTTTCATCATTTTTTTATTTTTTAAAAAACTGAAAAGGGAGCGGGGTGTGGAGGTGGACCAAAATCTGCCCACAGGTACCCGTGGCACACCAACATGGTGCACGCCAGAGTTGAGTTATTTGTTGTCTAAATTTTGGCACGGGGAACCACAAATACTTGTGATGCACATGAATATGGCCTGGTATTAGGCAATCCGTGGCACACCATGTCGGCACACACCAGCCACCCATGTCCCTATTTACCCGTGACCATGAGCCCCGACCATCACTCCTCTTCTACCATCCCGAATTTTTTGACCAACTGCTCCATGTGGGCGGAGGAAAAACTGCTGGAAGTTTGTTGGGGGTAAAGAAGATGGCCTGCATTAGCTCAAACTCGACCAGCCGGTGCTCTCCGTGAACTCGGCGGTCGTCAGCCGTGGCATCGGATAGATTGGTGCAGTGTAGGTTTTCTCATGCAGACATACGTGGATCAATCGACTCGAGTATTCAACTGATAATGATAACGCTGCTCACGGATGCTAAATATGGGTCGGAGAAGAAGGTGTTGGTGCTAGAGTGCTAGACTGCTAGTCAAGGCCGACGTATGCACGTCCGAGCAATGCAGGCAATGTAACGGACGGAGCTCTGCGACCACCTGCCCAGGATCGCCAACATGCATTGCTGATAATGAATTGGGGAATTGCTAATTAAGCTACTACTCAGTAAACTTCTGCAATTTCGGATTTTCATTATGATTCGTGCACTTGAAGTATAAGTTGGGTTGTAACCGAGATTTGCAAGTGGCAACTACGAAAAAATACATCTAGACAGTTAGATTTGCTTTATGATCCGTTCTAATGATGAATTGCAACTAAAAGTTTATGATGTCATTCTATTGAGAACTTTTTTTTTTGAGAATTTCTCTGCATTCATATCACGAAAAAAATACAAAGTTGTTGATCCTTACAATCACACAGAAACACAAACACAAAGAACCAAGAACATCTAGAACACCCTAAGACAACCATTACCCATGAAGATCTTCGGAACCCTATGTCATCATCCCAGAATCTTGAGAGAAGACCCCTGCAGCAGAAAGAACTGCAACCAAGCGCAAGCAGGTCATCATCTTCAACCACGGTACAATTGCCACCCCGCTGCTTCCTCCTTCCTTGACACCAGCGTCGAGAAGGCATGGACACCAATCCAACACACCTGCAGCAACCGTCGCCATCTTTGGCTTTGAGTACCGTGAAGAGTGTCCCTTTCGGAAGGAAGAGAACTCGAGTCAACCGACCGGTCCAGCACCGCGGCCGGGCCATCTGTGGGGCCCCGGACTTACCAGTCCAGAACTCCTGTTATGCATACAATTTCACGATCCCAAGATCATTCCATCGTGAATACATAACCGAACTGATACCAGATTACATCATCCATTACAGTACCGAATTTAAATAATACGAAGTCTTACATCATAGGCCATCAAGGCCGTAGTTCACCAAACAGCAGCGGAAACAACTTGACTCCAAAAGCGGTGGAACCCAAGTCAGGCCTTTACCCTACAGGCGGCTGACTGGGAGAGCGTCCTAGTTCGCGTCTTCGGCGTCGTACTCCTCTTCTTCGAAGTACTCTTCTTCACAGTCTGGTCAAGTAGATAACCAGGACAACAATGCCAATGAGTACTTTTGAATGTACTCGCAAACCACCTTAGAGAGAAATAAAGGAAATGCAATATGGCAGTAGCAAGGAACAGGCACTAACTAAGGCGACAAAGAGCGAGAGGTGGTTCCTCTCGAGAGTATGGCTTCTTCATACTTTTGTTGAAAAACTTTTTGAAACACTTTTATTTGCAGACTAATAGGGAAGGGTGACCCAATTTAACTTCAGCCATCTCATATGGCCATCTCCTTTCCAAATTTTCCACCGTACCTCGCAGGTACCTTTCTACCAGTCACACTGGCGTCAGTTTTCCCAAACCAACTTTTTAATAAAACACCTTTATAAAACAAAACTCCTTTTGATACTCAGCACTTCCTTTCCCACGTCCATTGCCGCGGACACGGCTATTCGAATAGATTTTACACTCTGCAGAGGTTGTACACTTTCCCCACAAGATCCGGATACTCATTGTGTGGGCATCATCCCCGCATAACGACGTATGCCACGACAAGTACCCGATCGTAGTTTTTCGCCTGCTCGCCTTAGCCCAAGACATGCCGCCTAGAGTTGTACCTCCCAACACCAGAGTCCGAGGGGTCGTTTACCCAGGAGTAGCAAATTCCCCGACCAGCTCGACCCTCCGGAATGCCACGACCAACTGCGAGGCATTATTCAATGGGAGCTCATAGGTTGTACCCCTGCCATCGATACGCAATGGAAAGGCGTTCCCAGTTCGTCGGGAAGGCCACGGTCGATAGGTGTCCATGCTCGGACTACCCCTTACATTTGCAGGACCCAAACTAAGGCGAGACAAACTACTACGCTACGCCCCGTCCCACTAAAGGGTAATGTGGTTGTACTGGCTAGGTCCGGTGATGTACTCAGTCAACGAAAGGTTTTCGAAAACAATTTTTCTTCACTTGCCTCCAGCAAAACTTCTTGTCATAAACATCTTTCCTTCCCTAAACTCACACTTGGGCAGGGCTACCCCGTTCCAAGGTTTTCGAAACACTTCTTTTCTTGAAAACAATTTTCGTAAACATTTTTCCAGGGCTCCCGACCTATAGTCCACTTCTTCTTCGAAAAATGGCGACAAGGATGACAAGGTGATAAGCACCATATCACTAATTGGGATGTGTTCAGTAGGTACCAACGAGAGCTGCACCCTAAGGGTGGAATAATAAAACTCCAGGTGGCACTAACCACCGACAAAATAAATAGAAGACATGCACCTTTGTAAAACTTGTAATAATGCAAGAATAAGATATATAGGATCAGAGATGCATCAAGAGGTGGCTTGCCTTGCTCAGCAAAGTGTCCCTGGTCTTCTTCTTCAATTCCCCCAAAGTCACCTCCTCCTTCTTCTCCGGCGGCGTTCGAATCTATCGTCGCAAAATAAAAGAAACACACCATACCAATCAACAAACTGTCTCCAGAATAGTGCACACAAAAATTTGATAAAATCACAGTAGGTAGAGGTTGACAAATGCAAGCTACTGAAAGTGGTTTCACCCCTTTATGATTTTTAAAACAAAAGATATGATTTTTGCAATTCCAGAATTGACTTATGCACCATTTAAATGACCTAAATGTCTCTGGAAGTCACAAAAATGCATGCAGCATATCTACAGAAAGCTATTGCCATGTAGAACACACCTGCACAAGAATCATATACAAATAAAATTCCTACTGTCCCAAACAATTTAATCAATACAGAAACCAGAGCACTCCAAAACTTAAACCAACACTAACCAGAGCATCTCCTACCAAAACAAAGCATACCCCTGGATAGCTAAGAACAAATGTGGACTAACCCCACTGGATTTGTATTTTTCTGATTTGTGAATGATTTTATAAAAATCAAATACTGAAAAGGTATACTGTTTCAGTAATTAAATCCCTGGGACTAAACTATAATTCTTAAAAATATTTCCTTTGGCACAAAATTACCCTATAGGTATATCTACCAGTAGCACTTGGTCTCATTTCA
Source organism: Lolium rigidum (assembly GCF_022539505.1). Classification (NCBI taxonomy): domain Eukaryota; kingdom Viridiplantae; phylum Streptophyta; class Magnoliopsida; order Poales; family Poaceae; genus Lolium; species Lolium rigidum. Next base: position 6,036,749 of record NC_061513.1, read on the forward strand.
AATTCATTATTATTTTTCGAATTAAAAATCATTTACTGCCTCTCTGGACAGATTTTATTTTCTAAAGCAATTAAAATCCAGGAAGCTCCTGCATGCTACACTAGTGCCAAAATGAAGCTATTAACATACACTTCACAACCAAATTGACCTCATGCAGAAAGGTTGCATAATTATCACACAATAAATAAATTACACAATCAGATACTTTTTAGGTTTATTTTTCCCAGCACATATTCACAGCACAAAATGACATGCATGCAATTATTCATGGTAGAGATTTCATTTGTGAGCATTTAGAACTTTGAACCAATAAATTTGGTTACTGTATGCATTTATGGAATTTCAAAAACTAGACAAGGATTTACTGGCAGATTTAATGGGAGAAAAAGGAAGAGAGGAAACGGGCCGGCGTTGCTGGGCTCGCCGGATTTGGCCCAGCAACGGCTCCGCAGCGCGGGAGCGGCCGTTTCAAACGGCCCGACGTGGCGAGCCACGCTGGATGGCGGGCCAGGGGGCCAGGGCGCATGCACCGGTTGGATTTGGATCCAACGGCTGCATGCCCTCGTCTACCTCACGACGCGGAAGAGAAACACCGCGGCGGACCCTGGCGACGACTGGGAAACGGCGGGGCACGGTGCGCTTACCTTGATGAGCAGAAGACGGCGGGAAGGCGTGCGCTGGATGCGGGGGAACAGGGGCTTCCGAGTGGTGGTCGTCGGAGTCGAAACAGCGGCAGCTTTTCCGGCGACCGGCGAAGGTGGCGGATCTGCTGTTCACGGCGGCGTCGGCTACGGGCAAGCCTGGGACGAAAAAAAGGTTTCGTTAGGTTGGGAAGAGGGAGACGCATCCATAGAGCAGGATAGGGAGGGAGATGGAGGTCTCCGACGACGGCAACCTTCACCGTTTGCTTGCCGGCGTCGAGCACGCTCGCGGAAAGCAGGGAGGAGCTGAGCTCCTCTCCACTTGGGAGGTGTTCTGGTGGGGGAAATGAGGCGTGGTGGCGAAGGGAGACAGAGGGAGGGGAGCCTTGCGGTATTTAAAGGGGTGCGCGGGTGCACCGTGCACCATGTCCGCGCACCGACGAGGGAGGTGCGGCAGCGATGGATTGGCTGTCCAGGGCGGTGTCGCTGCGGCTCAGAGAGGCGGTGCTGGGATTTTGGAGGGACGCGCGCGTCGTGCTGCGCGACAGAGAGGAAGGATGCGACGGCGCCCGCCAGCAGTCGCGCGGCGAGGTGACCAGGCAGCTGGGCGTCGCCGGGCAGCGTCGGTGGGGCTTGGGCGTGGACTGCGGGCGCGTCTCCGAGACGTTGTGGAGCAGGGCGCGTCCAGAGGACATGTTTAGAGCTACCAGAGAGGGAGGGTGAAGTGGAGAACGTGGCCGCGTCGGGCAGACGCGTTCGTCGGCCATTGGGGGTCGGCGTCGCGGGTCAAGGAGAGGGAGAGTAGTGTGGCGTGCGTGCTGTTGTCTGGGAGGAAGGGAGACGTCTGGTGGTCGAGCAGGACAGCCAGATGCAGCCAAAGATGGAGGGAGGAAGGAGATTTCCTTGATCCTTTGCAGGTTCCCGAGGTGGTGTCCAAGGGACAAGAAAAAGAGAGGGGGGGTCGAATGCAGGGGTTTGGGAGGGTGCTGAGGCTCCTCCTGGTCGTGTGTGAGTGTTGGTGAAGAGAGGGGGTGAAGGGAATGAGCAAGAGAGAGGGAAGAGATCATGGCCGGCATGGCCATCCTCACTTATTCACCAATTTTGGATTTTTGAATGAGCCACATATATGTGCTCCCAAATAGTTTCAGAGCATAAATATGATAAGTCAAGGGGTGGGCTACCTTGGAGAATCTTCAGAGATCAAATTTGAGAAAAGAACAAAAAGATATGGGGGAGTGGAATTTGCAATAATTAGGATCTTGGAAGATCATATGTGAGCATGATCACATGCACTAGAGTGTGAGTGTGGAGAAAATGTGAGGAGAATGATCAAGGGAGAAGGAAGTGTCATGGCCGGCATGGCCATTCTCAAAATTTCTAATTTTCGAAATTTTTGGAGTAATCACATAGAGATGATCCAATTTAATTTTTTGATGCATAAAGTGATGAGTCAATGGCCCTCTTGCTTGGGAGAAATTTCAGATTGGAAATTGGAGTAAAGAAGAATTAGATATAGAAGAGGGAAATTGGAGTAGGACTAGATCTTAGAAGATCTCATGTGAGCATGATCATATGCTCAAGGGTTTTATGGGCCATTCCAATTTCTCCCTAATAAGAAAAGGGGTTCTCAAATTTAATAAATAGGTTTAGGGTTTTAAGGATCCACACACAACACAACATTCACAAACAATTAACACCAAATTTCTACAATGCATGAGTATGGGGAAACTATATGCATGCAATTTTTGGAAATAGAAAAGTTTTTGTTGGCCCAAAATTTTGCATTTCAAAGATTAATCCAATGCACAAAAAGTTGGGTTGTTACACCATCTGCCCGATCATACCAGGATCTCCCTCCAGCATCATCACAGAGGAAGAAGAAGAACAGCAGCAACAAAACAACCGACAAGGAGGAAGAAGGGTCTTCGCCTCCATGCAACCATCGCCCATCTGAGGACCCAACCAGCCGGTGCCGATGGACCTCCAGACCCCATAGCCCGCGACCTCGACGAGATCCGGGGATCCCCCACCCCGCTGGCTCCTAGACGAAGGCAGAAGCCTCGTCTGACCGCGAACGGAGCCCGGAGAAATTTATTCGGACACGACACCACCGCAACAACCTCGACAGCGTCTCCCACAACCCTAACCCTACAACGCACCTGCCAAATGGACAGACCCGAGGTTCCCCCTCCCTCCCGCCGCCGGAGCGGCCGATGGAGAGAGAGGGAACCGGCGGCGCCGCCGGCTGCACGCAAGGGAACCCTCGTTCGCCTCCTGGGCCACCTCATGCGATCCTTTTTTGAGAACTAAGAGAACTAATCAACCCCAATAAATTAATCATTGTTGTTCACATAGAGACATGTCCATATCGACTCTAGTAAGATATTGGGATTCCAAATTTAAATTGCAAGTTATTTTGTTTGTTTAAAATTAGCTTACCACGTGTAGCACGCGATTAAATCGCAAGTTACTGGGA
>NC_061513.1:6039965-6297905 GCF_022539505.1 Lolium rigidum
AATTCAAGTTGATCAGATCAACAAGGTCTAGACATATTCAAAACAGAAAAAAGCATGTATCGATCTACCCCTAACCCTTAACTTTGTCTTATGAAGTCTGTAACACCCTGAATTTTGCAACCATGTTTATTTGTCTGATGTGCAAAAATCAGGGGGAACAAAACTTTTTATGTTCTGCATGTATTGATTTGTTTTTTTATTGGAAATGCTTGTCTGACTTTGTTTGACGAGTGATGGTTGCTAAATAGTGTTAAGTGAAGTACCTCAACCCACGTCTTCATGTCTCAAGAAAAACACTCATGCTATGGCCACTCTTGTATTACCCTAACCTCCTCTCTTCAAGAGTGTTTGAACTTTCTGACAAAAAAACAAAACCTCTTTTGTTTTGTCCTATGACTCTTAGTCTTAATTCAAAAGATCTTGTCAAAAACCTTTTATTTAAAATTGGCTATGGTCACCTCAGATCATTGTATAAAGAAAAAAAAAGAGTTTCCAAAGTTGTTTTATTTTGACACAAAGTAATTGCCTCATGGCTTACCCTTACTTGGTGTGCCTTTAAATTTTATTTAAAAAATAAAAGCTTTCATATGAAGTTGTGGTTTCCTAAAAATAAATGGGATGATCCATATTTTATTCCACTTCACCTATGGGTCACTCAACTCTTTCTAAAACCCTCTCTTGTTTCCAAACATTTCAAATGATATTTCTTATTTAGTTTAAACCAAATAAAGGCCTTAGACACCAAACTAAATTTAAGACTATTTGATCTGTGATCAAATATCCATGGCATTGTAGTTGCCATTAATACATCTCTCATATCCATCATTTAAGATCACTACTCCGTCCGGTCATGATCTTGGTAGATAATCTTTTGTCCAACAAAAGAATAATCTCGCACCCATATCTCTCCTAGATCACCAACTTGGCCTTAACCCCCCTTTTTGTTTTCAAAAAATTGGAGTTCCCTCCAATTTCCCCCAACAACCTAAAACTCTATCTCTTCTTTATTTTCCCTATAAAGTTACTTCTAGTTTTATTAAAAACCTTTTTAAAATATTTTCTCAAATAAAATAGGGAGTTTGAATCGTACTTTATGCCTTCTCTTTTCCCCCCAAAATTAATCTCTATAAAATTATTTTCCCTATTATATTTCTTTTAGAAAAAAATGCATGTTTATGTTACTTATGTCCGTTATTTCTAAAATAGGAGGAAAAATCTTCTATGTTTGGTTGGGCAAGTAGAACATTTTGGGCTCAAAATATTATTTTGCTTCCTTCAAAAATTTCAAAAGCTTTTCCAAATGTATTACCTTCAAATTTAGCCTTAGTCTTATATAGTGTTTCAAACCAACATCGGTTGTTTATAAAATAAATGGTAACCCTTGGACCTCTCATGCACCTCTCGGATCTATCTTTCATCATCCATTTACGAGATAATATTTGATCGGTTAGATGATTAATGCTCATTTCCACATCTCTCACTCTCATTTTTTTTCTTTCTTCAAGTCTTCTTCCAAAGATAAATTTTGGGTCTAGCCATCCTCAATACTTTCACCTTGCTAATCTATCTTGCCCATTTGTGCAATGCTTAGGCATGACACACGTTGTGGAGATGGTCATGCCGACCAGGGCCTTGTGCCATGCATCCATCCTTGTCTCTCTTCCCTACCTTTACTCCCTCTTTATTATTTCTTTTCTCTCCTACTCCCTGGTGTTTTCACCCCACCCTTTCTCTTGATCATTGTGTGCAGCCGTAGTGGCTTAGGGCTTGCTCGGAATGGAGAGGCAAGGGAATGGCCGATCGAGTCCGTGCGCGCATGTGCATTCTATGCCTTAGCCGCATCTCCCACTCTCACATCTGGCCAAACAAATAGACACGCTGAATCCTGCTACCTCCTGCAGGCCCCTACCCTCCATGCATGTACCCCTAGCCGGCTAGCCATAACTAGACCTCCCTCTAATTCTTTTTCTTTGGAACCCGATGGTGGTGACCACCGTTCTCTCTCTCCTCCCTGCTGACCGTGCACGCCCAAACCCTGGACGAGACGAGGCCACCCTCTTCACACACGCTCGGAGAAACCAGGCCGTGCCCGAACCTGCACGCACGCGGCCTCCTTGCTTCTCAGTTCTTGTGTCGAACAGTTGGCAGGCGGACATGACCCCTCCCTGACCTTCGATTCCCTCGCGACCCCGACGTCCACCTCGTTCCAAAAACCTTCAGCACGGTGCGGAGACACCGCAGCTCCACCCCTGTTTCCCTCCTTGTCCCTTCCTCCTGGCCGCGCTCGCCGCCCTTGATCGCCAACCCACGGATGCCACGTCGAGGCAGAGCACGATCTCGTCCTGGTCAAAAGCCTCCAACCCTCTCCACACCCTCCTCTCATTCCTTCCTTGCTCTCCAGGACGCCCTCAGAAGCAGCTCTTCCTCCTACCTCGCTCGCCCTGATCAAAGGAACGCCACGACCGTCGCTCTGCATGTCGATCAGCGTCGGCGTCGAGGCCGTCGCCTCACTCCGCGCGCCTTCTCTCTCTCTCGGTCTCCATGCCTTCCTCTTATGCGTGCGCGTCTGACCCGTCCCTTTTCCTGGCCAGGTATCCATGAGGACCGTCGCCGTCGAGTTTGGGTTCTGGCAGTTGCTATCCCGGACGTGGAGCACCGAGCACAACCTCGTCCACGATGACCGTGAGCACACCGACGCGTCCTGGGCGACATGCAGCACCATCGCGCGAGGAAGCTCCGTGACGCCTCCGTCATTCCTGAGCAGCCTCAGTGAGCTTTCACTTCGTCGCCGACGTTGGAGTCCGTCTGCGCCGACGCGGAACGCGTCGCTGTCCGAGCCCACGCCCTGGAGCACCACCAGCTCCGCCCACCCGTCCGAGACAGCCAGGCTGAGCAGCAGCGCGTCTTAGTGTCGTCCGCCGCTCCTCCTCTGCGTTGTCTCCCTCGTCCCCGAGCTGCCCCGTCTCCGTCGTCAAGTCGCCGTGCAGCTTCCGTCCCGGCGCCGCCCTCATACGCGTCCTCGCCAAACCGCGGCGTCATCTCTGCCTCTGCGCCTCTCCGCATCCTTCAGCCGTCGTACGAGCCCCACGGTGAGCCCTGCCCTCCTCTGTCGATAGGTACATAGCAACAGCGCCGCCAGTTTCCCGTCGTCGCGGATGGTTTCGTCGGGGGTCATCCGAACAAGAACCGACGGTTGCATGCGCCCTTGCTCCCGCATGGCTCGGCCAAGGAGGCCCCCATGCTGGATTGCTGGGTCGCGTCGCGTGCCATGCTGGGCCAGCCTGCGTGGATCTGCCGCACCAGCCCGCATTCCCTTTCTTTTCTTTTCTCAGCTGTTTAATCCAGTAAAATAGATCTGTAGGTTTGCTTTTAGTTTTCTTAGTTATGGTCAGATTTTTCCCAGATCTGATTTATCCCTGTATCCCTATATATTTTGTGACCGCCAGGAACTTTAGTTGGTAATTTTCGTGTAGCAAAATAATTACTGGAATTAATCTAGCTAAAAGTTGCAGTGAGGCCGTTTATTCATTTCTGAGAGTTTGGCATGTTGTTTTGGACCAAACTAAAATACTGCGTGTTCCCTGTGATGAGGCCTTTCAAATGGCATTGGTCTCGCCACATGAATCCCAGTGCTTTGCATGCAGTAATTTTATTACTATCCATGTCCTGCAAGGTTCCACAATTTAATCTGGGAGTTGTAGAGATCATCTTTGGTTGATACCAATTTCCGTACATTCCCTGGACTATACCCTACCACATACCAGACATGCAGCTGAGTTTGCTGAGCCAAACTTTTGTACCATTTTAATCTTGTGAAAACACCTATTCTGGAGCATTTTCAATTCTCAAATATTCCCGGTGACTCATGAAAATGTGAATCCAACTTTGTGGTACTCCCTGGATCCTGTGCTATCCATTGATGTACTTCATGGCTCCGGAGAGTCATTTCTTAAATTATTGCTTAAATAACAAGGTTATTTAGTTTCTAACTTTAAAAATCTTTTTTTTTAAATTAATATGTATGTTATTTTTGCGCAAACTCAACTTCTCTGAGCTCAGTGGCATAAAAACTACTTGATTGTGAGTTTGCACGCCCATAGAACTCTTATTTATTTTCTACCCTTTTTAGAGGGGATTAAACCCTAATTTTCACATGATAAATTATGCATGCATCATGTTTTGGGTATGGGTTGCATTTGAGTGACATTATACTATTTGTTGAAATGTTCAATGTCTATGATTTACTGGTTTGCTATTGTATGTTGCTGGAGTCGTTGGATGCTATGGCTAGGTGTTAATTGTTTGTTTTTTTATTTTGCGACGTTAGAATGCGAACGCTATCGGAGATGGAGAGGATCTTGGTGAGGATTTCGAAGAGGAATGAAGAGCAAATAATTCGTGAAGATGAAGTCCAGGGACAAATAGCCAACCAAGGCAAGCCACCTCTTGATGCATGTCTCACCCTAATTATCTTACTCTTGCATTATCACAGGTTTTGTTAAATTGCATGTCTTTTATTTATTTATGTGAGTGGTTCCGCCACTCAAAGTTTTATTATTCCACCCTTACGGGTGCAGCCCTCGTGTTACCTACTGATCACACACTTGCTACTGATATGGTGCTTAGCACCTTATCATCCTTGTCGCCGCTTTTCAAAGAAAAGTCGGACTATAGGTCGGGAGCCCTCTTTAAAAAGGTTTGTGAAAATGTTTTCAAGAAAAGAAGTGTTTCGAAAACCTTGGAATGGGGTAGCCCTGCCCAAGTGTGAGTTTATGAAAAGGAAAAGGTTTTCGGGAAGAAAAGTTGCTGGAGGCAAGTGGAGAAAATTGTTTTCGAAAAACTTTGGTGACTGAGTACCTAACCGGACCTAGCCAGTACAACCACATTACCCTTTAGTGGGACGGGGCGTAGCGTAGTAGTTTGTCTCGCCTTAGTTTGGGTCCTGCAAGTGTAGTGGCAGTCCGACCATGGATGCTTCGACCGGGGTTCTTCCCATGAGAAGGGACGCAACCCATTTGCCTGTTTAGGTACGCGGGGTACAACTTATGAGCTCCCATTGAAAGATGCCTAAGTGGTTGGATGGCATTCCGGAGGGTCGAGTGTGCTGGGGACCTTGCTACTCCTGGACAACCCTCGGACTCTGGTGTTGGGAGGTACAACTCATTCGGCATGTCTTAGGCTAAGGCGAGCGGGCGAAAAACTACGATCGGGTACTTGTCGTGGCATATGTTGTTATGCGGGGATGATGCCCACACGATGAGTATTCGGATCTTGTGGGGAAAGTGTACAACCTCTGCAGAGTGTAAATCTATTCGAATAGCCGTGTCCGCGGTTATGGACATGGGAAAGGCTGTTGCTTGGCATTGAAGAAGTTTTGGTTTATAAAAATATTTTCCAAAGGGTTTGGAAAAGGATACCAGTGGGACTGGTGGAAATGTACGTGGGAGGTACGGTGGAAAGTTGGAAAAGTTGTTTTGGCCATATGAGATGGTCGAAAAGGAAAATGGGTCACCCTTACCTATTAGTCTTCAAAAGAAACTTGTTTTCGAAAAGGTTTTCAACAAAGATATAGAGATGTCATACTCTCGAGAGGAACCACCTCTCGCTCCTTGTCGCCCTAGTTTAGTGCCTGGTCCTTGCTACTGCCAAATATGCATATCCTTTACTTCTCTCTAAGGTGGTTTGCGAGTACAATTCATAATGTACTCATGGCTTTGTCCCTGGCTATTTACTTGGCCAGACTTGGTGGAGTTCGACTGATGAAGAAGGAGTTGATGACGTCTATGCGAGCTAGGAACGTCTTCCCAGTCAGTTGCCTGTAGGGTTATGGCATGACTTGGGCCATGCGAACGCTTTCATCTGAAGTATTTCCGCTGTGTGATTGTTGATCTCCTGCCATTGCGGCTCTTATGTAAGTATTGGTCATGTGACCTGTTGTAATCCTTTTTATTCGGTATTGTAATGGATGTTGTATTTGATACCAGTTCGGTTATGCCTTCACGACACACTGATCATGGGATCGTGAATGTGTATGCATAACAGGTGTTTCGGACAGCTAGTCTGGGGCACCACAGAGCTGGTATCAGAGCCATCCTGACTGTAGGAGACCTTAGTTAGCATGGACGTCAGTATGGAAAATACTACTTTGGTAAAACTATTTACAAACTTATTTTCCTAAATAACCAGAAGCTTAGCTTCTACCTTTCTTACCTCTTCAAAAACTTCTCATTCTTACCTCGCTCTTTGATTTTTTTTACGCTTTGGAAACTTCTTACTTTACTATCTCATCCTCTTCCAAAAATAGATGTTGGACGATGTCCCCAACTCAGACTCGGATACTCAAAGTCGAAGATGGATCAACCCTTCCGGATGTCTCCAGTATCTCCAACTGCAGCCATAGAAGATTGGATGTCGACTAGCCGTATGCATATGGGAATAATAAGATCATGTCTTTGGTTGACACCAAAGTCTGTCAAGGAGCTGAGATTGTTCCTCGTTGGACTTGCAATTTTGCAGTCGTCAGGGATCAAGTCATCAGTTCTTGACTAGTAATTTTTAGGCCCGTCACAAGAAGCTGTCATCCATGGAGCTCCTCAGCAATTACCCCTCCGAGTTGAGACCAGAAGATCTACGCAGTTTTCGCCCCCGACTCAACATCGACACCTCAACATCAGGCCTGCTTCACCAACAACCGCTTCAAGAGTCCTTATTGGAGTCAATGTCAACAAGATGAAAACGTCAACGTCTGTGACCAACCCAAGCCTATAGGATGGATAGGACAATCTCAATTGTTTTTGATTGAGTTACCCCTGCGTATCAGGCATCCCTGGGTACTTAAAGTACCTTGTGTGGTTTTCATGTTTGCTTGTGGGTTTCTAAATTTGTTGCTTGAGTACTTGTAATTGCTTGTTGTGTGTATGCTTGTTTTGGCCTTTCGGCCTGAAGAACACTTTTTGTGTGATAACCCAGTCTAGTAAACCCTCCCTAAGATGTTTTCCTCGCACCGGTCAAAATTCGGGTGTAAATTCTAACCAATAGTTTGCAAAGCTAATGGAAACTCTAACTCTAACCTGAGTAACAACTAGATACCACCATGTTTTCCCGAAATGCCCAACTCCAGTACGACATTCAACTCAAGACACCCTGCGACACCAAGGAAGCAGAAGCCAGTGCCTTCAAGATCGACTGCAACTCTGCGAGAAGATGAAGACATACTAATTTTGAATAACCCCTAGAGCATAATCCCATTAACCTTGAGTTTATATTTTTAAAACCCACCCTCTGACGCACCATCTAACGAGATAAGTGAGCGGTGGCATCAAAGCCAAGTTACTCTACAAGGGCCATCTGGTCCTCATCAAGCGAAGCCTTTGAAGACAATTCAAGACTCAAGATTTGGTGTACTTTAGTGAACCCCCAGCCTGAAGTTGAAGACTGTTTTCGATGACTGTTGTTGCTGCTCCATGTGAAGATCCACCAGGAGTTCCACTGACTTACTAACTTAACGAGCGCTCTACAAAGCAGTAAACACCGTTCGTGCCTCTTGAAGTTGTGGCATGCACTTCGCCCCTGAAGATTCTTCAACTCAATACGGAAGATCAATGACTTCTTCAGAAGCCCCAGACAGAACCCCAATGCAGAAGCTCTGAGTTCTCCCGATCCCCGATGAACAATCTTAAGGGTGGAAGACTTCATCTTCCACCAAAGCTAAAGCTAACTCTGAAACTTTCGATCTTTCTAAAAGTACCGTTTGGATGCTTTGACCCTCCAAGAATCATGGACCCCTCGAGGATTGTTCGGAAGCTACAGATCTGACACCGGCATAGAGCAGTCAACCTCTTCACGAAGCTTGCCCTCTGCGGAAATCTACAATGTCTATCAGAAGCTGAAGCTATAACCCTTTCGACAACGACACGTCTACCGGAAGAGGAAGTCTAACTCCAGTTAACCTTTAAAACCTCTCCAGTCCTACGCTTAGTAATCTCGGGACGAGATTATTTTAAGGGTGGAAGGTCTGTAACACCCTGACTTTTGCAACCATGTTTATTTGTCTGATGTGCAAAAATCAGGGGGAACAAAACTTTTTATGTTCTGCATGTATTGATTTGTTTTTTTATTGGAAATGCTTGTCTGACTTTGTTTGACGAGTGATGGTTGCTAAATAGTGTTAAGTGAAGTACCTCAACCCACGTCTTCATGTCTCAAGAAAAACACTCATGCTATGGCCACTCTTGTATTACCCTAACCTCCTCTCTTCAAGAGTGTTTGAACTTTTCGACAAAAAAACAAAACCTCTTTTGTTTTGTCCTATGACTCTTAGTCTTAATTCAAAAGATCTTGTCAAAAACCTTTTATTTAAAATTGGCTATGGTCACCTCGGATCATTGTATAAAGAAAAAAAGAGTTTCCAAAGTTGTTTTATTTTGACACAAAGTAATTGCCTCATGGCTTACCCTTACTTGGTGTGCCTTTAAATTTTATTTAAAAAATAAAAGCTTTCATATGAAGTTGTGGTTTCCTAAAAATAAATGGGATGATCCATATTTTATTCCACTTCACCTATGGGTCACTCAACTCTTTCTAAAACCCTCTCTTGTTTCCAAACATTTCAAATGATATTTCTTATTTAGTTTAAACCAAATAAAGGCCTTAGACACCAAACTAAATTTAAGACTATTTGATCTGTGATCAAATATCCATGGCATTGTAGTTGCCATTAATACATCTCTCATATCCATCATTTAAGATCACTACTCCGTCCGGTCATGATCTTGGTAGATAATCTTTTGTCCAACAAAAGAATAATCTCGCACCCATATCTCTCCTAGATCACCAACTTGGCCTTAACCCCCCTTTTTGTTTTCAAAAAATTGGAGTTCCCTCCAATTTCCCCCAACAACCTAAAACTCTATCTCTTCTTTATTTTCCCTATAAAGTTACTTCTAGTTTTATTAAAAACCTTTTTAAAATATTTTCTCAAATAAAATAGGGAGTTTGAATCGTACTTTATGCCTTCTCTTTTCCCCCCAAAATTAATCTCTATAAAATTATTTTCCCTATTATATTTCTTTTAGAAAAAAATGCATGTTTATGTTACTTATGTCCGTTATTTCTAAAATAGGAGGAAAAATCTTCTATGTTTGGTTGGGCAAGTAGAACATTTTGGGCTCAAAATATTATTTTGCTTCCTTCAAAAATTTCAAAAGCTTTTCCAAATGTATTACCTTCAAATTTAGCCTTAGTCTTATATAGTGTTTCAAACCAACATCGGTTGTTTATAAAATAAATGGTAACCCTTGGACCTCTCATGCACCTCTCGGATCTATCTTTCATCATCCATTTACGAGATAATATTTGATCGGTTAGATGATTAATGCTCATTTCCACATCTCTCACTCTCATTTTTTTTCTTTCTTCAAGTCTTCTTCCAAAGATAAATTTTGGGTCTAGCCATCCTCAATACTTTCACCTTGCTAATCTATCTTGCCCATTTGTGCAATGCTTAGGCATGACACACGTTGTGGAGATGGTCATGCCGACCAGGGCCTTGTGCCATGCATCCATCCTTGTCTCTCTTCCCTACCTTTACTCCCTCTTTATTATTTCTTTTCTCTCCTACTCCCCGGTGTTTTCACCCCACCCTTTCTCTTGATCATTGTGTGCAGCCGTAGTGGCTTAGGGCTTGCTCGGAATGGAGAGGCAAGGGAATGGCCGATCGAGTCCGTGCGCGCATGTGCATTCTATGCCTTAGCCGCATCTCCCACTCTCACATCTGGCCAAACAAATAGACACGCTGAATCCTCGCTACCTCCTGCAGGCCCCTACCCTCCATGCATGTACCCCTAGCCGGCTAGCCATAACTAGACCTCCCTCTAATTCTTTTTCTTTGGAACCCGATGGTGGTGACCACCGTTCTCTCTCTCCTCCCTGCTGACCGTGCACGCCCAAACCCTGGACGAGACGAGGCCACCCTCTTCACACACGCTCGGAGAAACCAGGCCGTGCCCGAACCTGCACGCACGCGGCCTCCTTGCTTCTCAGTTCTTGTGTCGAACAGTTGGCAGGCGGACATGACCCCTCCCTGACCTTCGATTCCCTCGCGACCCCGACGTCCACCTCGTTCCAAAAACCTTCAGCACGGTCTGGAGACACCGCAGCTCCACCCCTGTTTCCCTCCTTGTCCCTTCCTCCTGGCCGCGCTCGCCGCCCTTGATCGCCAACCCACGGATGCCACGTCGAGGCAGAGCACGATCTCGTCCTGGTCAAAAGCCTCCAACCCTCTCCACACCCTCCTCTCATTCCTTCCTTGCTCTCCAGGACGCCCTCAGAAGCAGCTCTTCCTCCTACCTCGCTCGCCCTGATCAAAGGAACGCCACGACCGTCGCTCTGCATGTCGATCAGCGTCGGCGTCGAGGCCGTCGCCTCACTCCGCGCGCCTTCTCTCTCTCTCGGTCTCCATGCCTTCCTCTTATGCGTGCGCGTCCGACCCGTCCCTTTTCCCGGCCGGTATCCATGAGGACCGTCGCCGTCGAGTTTGGGTTCTGCAGTTGCTATCCCGGACGTGGAGCACCGAGCACAACCTCGTCCACGATGACCGTGAGCACACCGACGTGTCCTGGGCGACATGCAGCACCATCGCGCGAGGAAGCTCCGTGACGCCTCCGTCATTCCTGAGCAGCCTCAGTGAGCTTTCACTTCGTCGCCGACGTTGGAGTCCGTCCGCGCCGACGCGGAACGCGTCGCTGTCCGAGCCCACGCCCGGAGCACCACCAGCTCCGCCCACCCGTCCGAGACAGCCAGGCCGAGCAGCAGCGCGTCTCGGTGTCGTCCGCCGCTCCTCCTCTGCGTTGTCTCCCTCGTCCCCGAGCTGCCCCGTCTCCGTCGTCCAAGTCGCCGTGCGGCTTCCGTCCCGGCGCCGCCCTCATACGCGTCCTCGCCAAACCGCGGCGTCATCTCCGCCTCTGCGCCTCTCCGCATCCTTCAGCCGTCGTACGAGCCCCACGGTGAGCCCTGCCCTCCTCCGTCGATAGGTACATAGCAACAGCGCCGCCGGCTTCCCGTCGTCGCGGATGGTTTCGTCGGGGGTCATCCGAACAAGAACCGACGGTTGCATGCGCCCTTGCTCCCGCATGGCTCGGCCAAGGAGGCCCCCATGCTGGATTGCTGGGTCGCGTCGCGTGCCATGCTTGGGCCAGCCTGCGTGGATCTGCCGCACCAGCCCGCATTCCCTTTCTTTTCTTTTCTCAGCTGTTTAATCCGAGTAAAATAGATCTGTAGGTTTGCTTTTAGTTTTCTTAGTTATGGTCAGATTTTTCCCAGATCTGATTTATCCCTGTATCCCTATATATTTTGTGACCGCCAGGAACTTTAGTTGGTAATTTTCGTGTAGCAAAATAATTACTGGAATTAATCTAGCTAAAAGTTGCGGTGAGGCCGTTTATTCATTTACGAGAGTTTGGCATGTTGTTTTGGACCAAACTAAAATACTGCGTGTTCCCTGTGATGAGGCCTTTCAAATGGCATTGGTCTCGCCACATGAATCCCGGTGCTTTGCATGCAGTAATTTTATTACTATCCATGTCCTGCAAGGTTCCACAATTTAATCCGGGAGTTGTAGAGATCATCTTTGGTTGATACCAATTTCCGTACATTCCCTGGACTATACCCTACCACATACCGGACATGCAGCTGAGTTTGCTGAGCCAAACTTTTGTACCATTTTAATCTTGTGAAAACACCTATTCTGGAGCATTTTCAATTCTCAAATATTCCCGGTGACTCATGAAAATGTGAATCCAACTTTGTGGTACTCCCTGGATCCTGTGCTATCCATTGATGTACTTCATGGCTCCGGAGAGTCATTTCTTAAATTATTGCTTAAATAACAAGGTTATTTAGTTTCTAACTTTAAAAATCTTTTTTTTTAAATTAATATGTATGTTATTTTTGCGCAAACTCAACTTCTCTGAGCTCGGTGGCATAAAAACTACTTGATTGTGAGTTTGCACGCCCATAGAACTCTTATTTATTTTCTACCCTTTTTAGAGGGGATTAAACCCTAATTTTCACATGATAAATTATGCATGCATCATGTTTTGGGTATGGGTTGCATTTGAGTGACATTATACTATTTGTTGAAATGTTCAATGTCTATGATTTACTGGTTTGCTATTGTATGTTGCTGGAGTCGTTGGATGCTATGGCTAGGTGTTAATTGTTTGTTTTTTTATTTTGCGACGTTAGAATGCGAACGCTATCGGAGATGGAGAGGATCTTGGTGAGGATTTCGAAGAGGAATGAAGAGCAAATAATTCGTGAAGATGAAGTCCAGGGACAAATAGCCAACCAAGGCAAGCCACCTCTTGATGCATGTCTCACCCTAATTATCTTACTCTTGCATTATCACAGGTTTTGTTAAATTGCATGTCTTTTATTTATTTATGTGAGTGGTTCCGCCACTCAAAGTTTTATTATTCCACCCTTACGGGTGCAGCCCTCGTGTTACCTACTGATCACACACTTGCTAGTGATATGGTGCTTAGCACCTTATCATCCTTGTCGCCGCTTTTCAAAGAAAAGTCGGACTATAGGTCGGGAGCCCTCTTTAAAAAGGTTTGTGAAAATGTTTTCAAGAAAAGAAGTGTTTCGAAAACCTTGGAATGGGGTAGCCCTGCCCAAGTGTGAGTTTATGAAAAGGAAAAGGTTTTCGGGAAGAAAAGTTGCTGGAGGCAAGTGGAGAAAATTGTTTTCGAAAAACTTTGGTGACCGAGTACCTAACCGGACCTAGCCGGTACAACCACATTACCCTTTAGTGGGACGGGGCGTAGCGTAGTAGTTTGTCTCGCCTTAGTTTGGGTCCTGCAAGTGTAGTGGCAGTCCGACCATGGACGCTTCGACCGGGGTTCTTCCCATGAGAAGGGACGCAACCCATTTGCCTTGTTTAGGTACGCGGGGTACAACTTATGAGCTCCCATTGAAAGATGCCTAAGTGGTTGGATGGCATTCCGGAGGGTCGAGTGTCTTGGGGACCTTGCTACTCCTGGACAACCCTCGGACTACGGTGTTGGGAGGTACAACTCATTCGGCATGTCTTAGGCTAAGGCGAGCGAGCGAAAAACTACGATCGGGTACTTGTCGTGGCATATGTTGTTATGCGGGGATGATGCCCACACGATGAGTATTCGGATCTTGTGGGGAAAGTGTACAACCTCTGCAGAGTGTAAATCTATTCGAATAGCCGTGTCCGCGGTTATGGACATGGGAAAGGCTGTTGCTTGGCATTGAAGAAGTTTTGGTTTATAAAAATATTTTCCAAAGGGTTTGGAAAAGGATACCAGTGGGACTGGTGGAAATGTACGTGGGAGGTACGGTGGAAAGTTGGAAAAGTTGTTTTGGCCATATGAGATGGTCGAAAAGGAAAATGGGTCACCCTTACCTATTAGTCTTCAAAAGAAACTTGTTTTCGAAAAGGTTTTCAACAAAGATATAGAGATGTCATACTCTCGAGAGGAACCACCTCTCGCTCCTTGTCGCCCTAGTTTAGTGCCTGGTCCTTGCTCACGCCAAATATGCATATCCTTTACTTCTCTCTAAGGTGGTTTGCGAGTACAATTCATAATGTACTCATGGCTTTGTCCCCTGGCTATTTACTTGGCCGGACTTGGTGGAGTTCGACCGATGAAGAAGGAGTTGATGACGTCTATGCGAGCTAGGAACGTCTTCCCGGTCGGTTGCTCGTAGGGTTATGGCATGACTTGGGCCATGCGAACGCTTTCATCTGAAGTATTTCCGCTGTGTGATTGTTGATCTCCTGCCATTGCGGCTCTTATGTAAGTATTGGTCATGTGACCTGTTGTAATCCTTTTTATTCGGTATTGTAATGGATGTTGTATTTGATACCAGTTCGGTTATGCCTTCACGACACACTGATCATGGGATCGTGAATGTGTATGCATAACAGGTGTTTCGGACCGCTAGTCCGGGGCCCCACGAAGCTGGTATCGAGCCATCTCGACCTGTAGGAGACCTTAGTTAGCATGGACGTTAGTATGGAAACTAATACTTTGGTAAAAACTATTTACAAAACATTATTTTCTCTAGAATAACAGAAGCTTAGCTTCTAATTTCTTATCCTTTCAAAACTTCTCAGTTCTTACCTCGCTCTACGATTTCTTAAAGACTTTGAAAGATTTTGAATTCTACTATCTCATCCTCTTCCAAACCAACATATTGGACGATGTCCCCAACTCAGACTCGGAGACTCGAAGTCGAAGATGGATCAACCCTTCAGGAAGTCTCAAGTATCTCCGACTGCAGCTATTAAAGATTGGATGCCGACTTTGCATAATGCGTATAGGGATAATAAGAGCATGTCTTTGGTTGTCACCAAAGTCTGTCAAGGAGTTGACCTTGTTCCTCTTTGGACTTGCACTTTTGCAGTCGTCAGGGATCAAGTCCTCAGTTCTTGACTAGTAATTTTTAGGCCTGTCATAAGAAGCTATCATCCATGGAGCACTTCAGCAATTACCCCTACGAAATGAGACCAGAAAATCCTATGCAGCTTTCGCCCACGACTCAACATCGACGACTCAACATCGGGTCTGCTTCACCACCTACTGTTCCGAGAATCCATCTTGAAGACAATATCAACATAAATGAAGACGTCAACGCATCTCGACCAACCCAAGCCTATAGGATGGATAGGACAAACTCAATTGCTTCGATTGAGCTACCCTGCGTATTGGGTATCCTTGGGTACTTAAAATACCTCGTGTGGTTTTC
This sequence comes from Lolium rigidum, assembly GCF_022539505.1. Classification (NCBI taxonomy): domain Eukaryota; kingdom Viridiplantae; phylum Streptophyta; class Magnoliopsida; order Poales; family Poaceae; genus Lolium; species Lolium rigidum. The sequence goes on from NC_061513.1 coordinate 6,054,747, forward strand.
ATGATTGATTGTGGTGTTTCTAAATTTGCTGCTTGAGTGCTTGTAATTGCTTGTTGTGTGTATGCTTGTTTTAGCCTTTCATCTCGAAGAACCCTTTTTGTGTGATAACCTTGTCTAAGAAACCCTCCCTAAGATGTTTTCCTCGCATTCGGGCAATTTTAGGGTAGAAATTCCTAAGCTGTTAGTTTGCAAAGCTAACGAGAAAACTCTAACTATAACTTGGGTAACCACTAGATGCTAACCATGATTTCTGCGAGTCCCCAACTTCAGTGTGCCATTCAGCTCGAAGACACCATGCGACGCCAAGGAAGCAAAAGTCGGTGCTTCAAGGTTGACTGCAACCCAGCAAGAAGATGAAGCCTACTAACAGGGTCTAACCGTAGGATAGAATGCCGCTAGCCATAAAGAAACCTTCTTAGCACCAAACTGTAAGGTACCATCCGCCCAGCAGAGCAGCCAAGCAAGAAGTCGTATCGAAGCCAAGATATCCTTCATGGTGCATCTGTTCATCATCAAGTGAAGCTTTTGAAGAGAATTCAAGACTCAAGATTAGGAGTACTTTACCCGCTCATTCCTTAACCGAGTAGGAGTCGGCGCCAAGCCGAAGGTGAAGGCTGTTTTCAACAACTCCTGTTGCTTTTATGTGGAGACTAACCGGAGTTCCGGCGACTCACAAACTTATCAAGCGCCTTACAAAGTGGTAAACACCGTGTGTGCATCTTGGAGCTACGGACTGCACTTCGCCCCTAAAGTCCCTTCAACTCAAGACGGGAGATCGATGACTTCTTCAAAAACGCCCGACAAGACCCCATGGCTGAAGCTCAGAGTTTTCAGAATACCCGATGAACAATTTTAAGGGTGGAAGACTTCGTCTTCCACTAAAATTTAAGCTAACCCTAAAATTTCCGATCTTTCTCTAGCACCATTGGGATGCTCTAACTCTCTAAGAATTGTGGACCCCTCTAGTATGGTTAGGTAGCTGTAAAACTAACATCTCCGTGGAGAAGTCAAACTCTTCACGAAGCTTGCCCTCGGCGGAAATCTACCGTTTCTCTCAAAAGCTGAAGTTGTGCCCTTGCCAACAACGACACGACTACGTGAAGTCGGAGTATAACTTAAGTCAACATATAAAACCTCTCTAGTCCTACACTTAGCAATCTCGGGACGAGATTATTTTAAGGGTGGAAGGCCTGTAACACCCCAACTTTTGTAACCTTGAGTACGCATAGGTTTAGAGTTGCAAAAATCAGGGCCAACAAAAACTTTTTTGTGTTACCATCTCGAAACAATTTTTCTTGCATCACTGGTGGAAAAAGGGCCTTTGGTCGCGGTTCGCAACTGCCATTAGTCGCGGTTGCGCAACCGCGACCAAAGTAGCGCGACTAAAGCCCCCCCCTTTAGTCGCGGTCGCTTACGAACCGCGACAAAAGGCCCGTCCACGTGGGCGCCAGGCGACCGTCGGGGCGGAGGCCCTTTAGTGGCGGTTCTTCGGCCGACCGCGACTAAAGACGCCGCAGGTTTTAGGGTTTTAGGCCCCACCCCCCTAAACCTATTTTCTGTTTAATTTGTATTGTTTTATTTCTTTTGTGCTTTATTGTAATTTTGAAGGAGTTTCACATATTCTACGGTACTACATACATGCATGCATATGAATGTACAATTTCAAACAAATTTGAAATTAGAACCAAAAAGAATTCAAGAGGAATATACAATATATATTCAATATCATCGGATGACCATATACAAGTTTGAACAAGTTTCCATACATAATTTAATGCATGTATAGTTCTACGTCCTCTACGTAGTGTTTTCTGTAGGATCGATGACTTCCCTCGCGAACCATCCGGCTAGTTCCTCCCGAAGTGGTCGGAGGCGAGCTTCTGGACTAAAGCGTCATCCGGAGGTTATTCCTCTTGATGTTGAGCTCATCCGAGCTGGTCCCGCTCATTGGTGTATCTCGGATCCTCTCACAAACATAGTATCCACATAGATTGGTCCCCGGTGGCTGAATATCCCCGGTCGTCCGCACTTCCCTTTTAAAATGTAGCTCTTTTTTGAATTCACCGACCTTTTCATCTACGAACCGTCTCCAAACCCTACGAGGCAAAGAAAATTAAATGAACAAGAGAGTTATTAATTAGTTACTTGATATTAGGAAATGATGAACGAAATAGGCCGATCGATATAGAGCGCAAATGAATGAAAACAATTACTTTTGCATCATTTTTCTCATGTCGGCCCAAAGCGCCGCATCCATATTCGGAGAGTCGTGGACGAGAGCGTGGAGGTGTGAATTTGAATTACCATCGGAATCCGAGTGGAACCTGCGGACACGATACATGCACGGTCATGCATATATAACTCATCGATTAGCCACATACCATGCATGGAGAGTAAACAAAGAGAATGTGCTCAAGACAGAAACACTCACCCAAAATGGTAAGGAAATAGAATATCACTTTTGAGTTGCTTGTTTTCTAATAAGCCGAAACAGGTCTTCCTCCACGTCGGCGGGGTGGTGTTATAACACATATGAATTAACGATGTGTGGGTCAATGAACCCAACATCATTGATGTTCCTTATTTGCATTTCCAGCTTCTTCATTCTGCATAATAGCGTAGACAACAAGATAGTTAGGACAATATATAGTGCGAGGCAATGAACGAGATGGGGTAGAAATTAATAAATCACTTACAGAACGTAGCAGCGATGATAGATTTGTCGAGGTCGCGCAGATTGAACAGTCTGGAACAATTCACTCCGATGAACCGCGATATAGTAATGTTTGAAGTGATGCTCAGCTCTAACTTCCGCATAAATATAGTCTTTGGCGTTTTTAAGTTTTATGTAACTCTTGTACCAATTTAGCGAGACCTTTCATTTGTCGAGGTAGATCCTCTTCTCTGCGCGAGGCTCGACGAGAGGGCCATTCTTCACATATGTAAAAACTACGTCCTTCATTGGCGCCTCATCAAGGCCTAACGGTGCACGAAGAGTGATACCTAAGTCGGCCGCTTGTTCTGCGGCACTCGTTACGGTCAATCCATGTGCTGCCGCAGCTGCTATGATATCGGGGGCATCCGGACCGGCGGCTTGCACTATGAGCGGGGGTGATCGATTGTTTACTTTGTTCCCCGAGCTGGGCAACTTCTTTCCCCCTTTCTAATTTTTTCTCGGCCTCCTCCAAGGCTTTCTTCTCCGCCAAATCTTGGTTCTTCTTGAACGCGAGTGCTTGCCTACGAAGTTCACGTGCATAGTCGTCAGGCAGATTCTTTGCGGCTTGGGACGGTGTGTTCAAAAATGACTTAGCCCACTTCTTTTGCTCATCAGAATATACTTGGCTTGGGCTCGCCCTCTATTTTCTTCTTGCAGCTCGCCTTCCATTTCTCTAAATCAGCGGCCGCGCCTGCCTCGACTTCCTCGGCACTACTTTCCCAAGGCCTCGTGGGGAGAGGCTTCGGTGATACCTCCGGTACCTTTGTTTTCTTAGGTACGTAAGGGTCCGGGTTAATAATCCGGGACTGCTAGCTGCTGCTTCTTCGCCGGAGGTGGATTGGGGGCGGCGTGCGCACACCCGCCGGGGCGGACTAGGGGCGGCGGCTGCTTGCCCGCCGGAGGTGAGTTGGGGCGGCGTCGGCCCTCGTGAAGGAGGTGTAGGTGAAGCACCACCACCACCACCGCCACCGCCGCCACCACCACCACCGTAAGGGGTGGACTTGTTGGCGCCTCGCACTGGAAACTTGATAAACTTCTTACGCCATAGAATGAGCTGGCGCTTGACATCTCCAAGTCTTGTCGCCCCTTCAGGTGTAGCAATGTCAATGTCCAGGTCCTCAAACCCTTGGACTATGTCCTCCACCGTGACACGAGCATAGCCATCTTGAATGGGGTTGTTGTGGTGGAGTGCTCCGAGGTGGTAAAGCAACTTGCCGATGGCTACCTTCATGGACATGTTCCCGATAGGATAATACGGATGACATGCTTTCATCTCCTTTATATCGTCCACGGGGTAGCGAGGAGGCTCCGGTGCGGTAACCCGACCACCGGAGGCTCGGTGCGGTAGCTCGATCGTCGGTGCACCGGCCGATGGGGCGTCCGTGGAAGCCACGCTGCTTCTCCGCGGGCTGGCTTCCGAGATCCAATGGATGATCTTCATCGTTGCGCCCGAGCTGCATCTCTTTCGGCTACTAGTACACTCACGGTTTTCTTCATCACATCCATTTCCGATACCAATCTACGCCACAACATCTTTTCCCGATCCATCTTTCTCTTACGACACGTAGCAAGTACGGGTCATCGTTACGGGGAACCCTATTTTCCACGGAATGTGCCCCATGCCTCGTACACGTCCTCCGTGTTCGGGATTCCCGAGGGCTTTGTCGGGGCGTCGTTCTCTGCGTTGAACTTGATCCTCCCCTCTTGAGCATCCCTCATTGCCTCAATAAGCTTTTTGGTGGGTGTAATTATTTTGCCTTTAGTAAACACACTCCCTTGTCTCGGGTTCAGCGATCCCCCATGCCCGTACCACCGGCTTTTGGCCCTTGGGTCCCATCCCTCCGTGCTGGACGGATTCCTCGCGCCCTCGGCTCGTTCTCCATCTTCTCCCACCTAGGCTACACAAGCGATACCCTCACTGGCCCCATTTTATGATTGTACTCCTTCTTGGCCGCATTTTCCTTATTTTTTTCGATAGTTCAAGGAACTGCTCCGATTTCTTTTGCTTCACAAATTCTGGCCAATCATGTTGCGGTTTCTCATATTGTCCTTTGAAATCCGGAGTCTTGCCCTGGTTGACAAAGTCATGGGCTAGATTTTGCTTGTATTTCCGGAATGCGTTGGCCATCCTAGAAAGAGCGAACTGTTTGACTAGCTTGCGCCTCTTCTTGTTTTCCGCAATCTTGTTACCCTCCTCATCGTATTTGCGGTATTCCGGAGGTAGAACGAAATGTTCCATAAGCTTGTTGAAGCAATCTTTTTTGTTCTCTTATCGACAAAAGTGAAACCAACACGTGCCTTCTTTGGCTCATTCCACTCCTGGAGGGTGATCGAGACGTTGTCTCTAACAACGGCTCCGCATTGGCGGACAAACTTGGTGGCGTTCTTGCTGGGCTCCAGCGGCCTGCCGGTTGCTTCGTCGACAACATCGATGGTGCATGTTTCTCCTGCTTTCATCGTCTTGGTTGCGCCACGCTTTGACGACGACGTACTCGATTGTTTCGACGATCCGACCGAGGGCTAAAATAAGAAAGAGAGGCGCGCGCGTTAGTACACACATATTTATTCAAATCAGTGAGTTTGTATCACCAGAGGCTCAATGTATATATATATACCTCGGCGCCGGAGGTGGTTGCTACTTTCAGCGAAGATTATCGTCGTTTATCGACGTTCCTTCGGCACCATCTTGCTGACCATGCCCTTCATCTTCACCCTCAAAGTTCGGATAAGAATCGATATCATCTTCTTCTTGTCCGGTCGGCACATATAGAACATCGCCTTTTATGATGCCGAAGATTTGTTCTTCGGCGTCCGGATCATAGTTGTCCATAATCGGGTCAGCTCTATCGTCCGCCATATGTCAGTCCTGAAAACATGTAGTCAAAACAAATTAATTAAGTGCAGAAGGGGGGCGGTGGCGGTGGCGGTGGCGAAAGGGCGGTGCCAAAAGGAGGGGGCACGCGCGCGGATTTTGATTTCGACTTTTCGGGAAGAGAGAGGCCCGAGAGGCGGAATGCGTTAACTGTAGTTTTTTTTGTTAAGTCAAATTTGAGTTTCTTTTTAGTCAAATTTAAGTCGATCGGCGCGGGGAGACGAAGTGTGAACCGCCTCGCGGCACGCGCGCGCGAGTTTAAATAGGGAGGGACCTTTGGTCGCGCGCGGTTGGGGCGGCGGTGGCGAAAGGGGCGAGGAAGGGGTGGGCCGGAGAGGGTGTCGTCGCGGAAGAGCGCTGCCGGCCCCCTCCGGATCCGTATACGCGCGCGCGGTGGTTAATAAGTCAAATTTTAGCTAGTTAAGTCAAAAAATTTAAGACAAAATTTTTGTGAAGTTCAATTTTTTAGTTCTTCACATAATTTATTTGGATATTTATATGTCCACTAATTTATTTGGATATCAAATTTTAAGTCAAATTATCAAATTTTAAGTCAAATTATCAAGTTTTAAGTTATTTTACCGTTTTTGTTAAACTAATTAACTAGTTAAAATTAAAAAGAACAAAAAAAAGAAAAAAAAGAAAAAATTCCGGCGGCCGGCACCCCTCTCTCTCTCCTTTCCCACGATCTCTGTCTCACTCGATCTGCAGAGAGGCGCGCGGCCGCGCGCGCGCGACATTACCGAGAGGCTGGCCGGGGCGGCGTTGAGGGCGGGCGAGCGAGCGAGGCGGCGCGCGGCGTTCAAAGCAGGCGGTGGGCGCGCGAGGGCGGCCGGTGATAGCGGCCGGACGGCGGTTAGCGCGCGGCGGCGTGGGCGAGGGGCGGCGCGTGGGCCGGGTCGTCGGCGCGCGGGGCGGTGTGGGAACGACGACGTACGACGAGGAAGTAGGGCGGCCGGGGCGCTCGAGGACGACGACGGGCGAAGGCGGCGTCGATGGCGGCGGCGGCGACGGCGACGCGCGCGAGCCTTCGGCACGCGGGCGATCGATGAAGTGAAGAAGATGAAGTGTGGGCGGGCGCCGCCCGGTATTTATATCCAAAGGCCTTTGGTCGCGGTTGGGGTCACCAACCGCGACTAAAGGGGTACCTTTAGTCGCGGTTGGTGACCCCAACCGCGACCAAAGGTTATTTTCGCCGGGTTTTCGTTTCCCGCGGAAAAAACCCTTTAGTCGCGGTTGGTGACCCCAACCGCGACCAAAGGCTATTTTTCAAATTAGTTTTCATTTCAAAATCTGAAAAATACATATAATATATCAAAAAATTCAGGAAAATAAAACTAATTCATTTATAAATGTTAAAAATACAAATAATATATCAAAAAATTCAGGAAAATAAAACTATTTCATTTCTAAATGTTAAAAATACAAATAATATATAAAAAAATCAGAAAAATAAAACTAATTCATTTATAAATGTTAAAAATACAAATAATATATCAAAAAATTCAGGAAAATAAAACTAATTCATTTCTAAATGTTAAAAATACAAATAATATATAAAAAATCAGAAAATTAAAACTAATTCATTTCTAAATGTTAAAAAAACAAATAATATATGAAAAAATTCAGGAAAATAAAACTAATTCAATTCAAATTTTTAAAATACAAATAATATATCAAAAAAATTAAAAAAATAAAACTTATTCAATTCAAATTCTTAAAAATACAAATAATATATCAAAAAAATCAGAAAAATACTTCCCGCCACTTTCTTCCCGCCTCTTTCTTCCCGCCACTTTCTTCCCGCCAGTTTCTTCCCGCCTCTTTCTTCCCGCCACTTTCTTCCCGCCACTTTCTTCCCGCCAGCCACTTTCTTCCCGCCTCTTTCTTCCCGCCTCCTGTCTTCCCGCTCCCATTTTTCCCGCCATTTGTCACTACATATAGGTAGCCCGGCTTGGCCAGCATTATCACATCTCTACAATCTCTCATCACTCTCTCATGGCTTCCACCGCACCCACTCTAACCTACCGGCGAGGTGGAGGAGCTTTGCGCCTCGAACTACCCTTGCCCACCGGGCTACCGCGTCCCTGCCGGGCTGGAGCCTAAGCGCCGGCGGCGTGCCGGTCCCTCCCGTCCCTCGGGGTGCTGCGCGCCGGGCGGCCATCACGAACCACTACTACCTCGACCTCACGCCGGAGCAGCGGATGAATCCCCGCCGGCATCCCGATAACCAGCATACTTGGGACGCCTTCTTCATCAATCGGCGTGAGAGGGCGCTCGCCGAGTATGAGGAGGACGGTCCGCCTCCCGGAAACTTCCACGAGGCCGGCCGTCGGCTATGGTGGTACGGCCGGACTCCGCGAGCGTCATGGACTACATCACGGCCGGCGATATCCCCCGCCTGCGCTACCCTCGGTTCGAGCCACGAGCGCCGCCCGGCGACGAGCGACGACAGCGGCGGCGACGACGCCGGCAACTTAGAAGGCGACGACTACCGGTACAACGGCGGCGGCTATGAAGACTACGAGTATGCATATTATACGCCTAGGCGGGAGTATGACTAAATCACTCCAAATTTCATGTATGCGGGAGTATGACTTAGTCACTCCAAATTTCTGTACGCAGGAGTATGACTTAGTCACTCCAAATTTCATGTATGCGGGAGTATGACTTAGTCACTCCAAATTTCCTGTATGCGGGAGTATGACCGAATCACTCCAAATTTCATGTATCATCGGTGCTATCTCGAGTCAATTGAATCATTCGAAAATGGACACCAAACACATCACGGGTAATATAATTCACATGATTCATTCAACAAAGTTTGGTACAATAAATTATTACACATCATTTCTTCCCTTGTGTCCCTGCTTGCTTACGATTGTGCCGTATCCATGGAGCATCCTCATCATTTAACTTAATGCTTGGGTCGGTGTTCACTTTGAAGGGCGGAATTTCAGCAAACATATTATAATTTTCTGACATGTCTGTCTTGTCCTCCACTCCCACGATGTTTCTTTTCCCTGAAAGAACAATGTGGCGCTTTGGATCATCGCATGATGTACTGATCGTTTTCTTATCTTTCCGTTTTCTCGGTTTGCTACTCATGTCCTTCACATAGAAAACCTGAGCGACATCTTTCGCTAGGACGAATGGTTCGTCAAGGTAACCAAGATTGTTGAAATCCACCATTGTCATTCCGTATTGCTGGTCCACCTTTACCCCACCTCCTGTTAGCTTGAACCATTTGCACCGGAACAAAGGGACCCTAAAGGAGGGTCCATAGTCAAGTTCCCATATCTCCTCTATGTAACCATAATATGTGACCTTTTGCCCATTCTCGGTTGCTTGCATCAAAGCGGACACCACTTGTTTTGGTTGGTGCTCTTTTTATCTTGGGCGATCGTGTAAAATGTATTCCCATTTATCTCGTACCCTTGGAAAGTCGTTATAGTCGAAGATGGTGTCTTGGCCAACATGTACAGCTGATCTACAACATGTTCGTCATTCATGAAATGTTTTCTCAACCAACCGCCGAAAGTCTCCATGTGGGCCTTCCTAATCCAGGATTCGAGGCTTCCCGGGGTTGTCCGAGCGTAAAATATTCTTGTGTTTCTCAAAGTACGGAGCCACCAAGCTGGAATTGGTCGGAACCGTGTGGTGTGCTTCAGTCAGAGAATGGCCGTCCATACATATCGTTGATTTCCTTCCGATCGTGCCTTTTCCACTTAGTCTCCCCTCGTGCCGCGATCGAGGAAGACAAATCGGCTTAAGGTCAGGAACAAATTAAGTCAACACAAAACTCAATTACCTCCTCATTTCCATAGCCCTTGGCGATGCTTCCTTCTGGCCTAGCACGGTTACGAACATATTTCTTTAATATTCCCATGAACCTCTCGAAGGGGAACATATTGTGTAGAAATACGGGACCGAGAATGGAAATCTCATCGACTAGGTGAACCAGGAGGTGCGTCATAATATTGAAGAAGGATGGCGGGAACACCAACTCGAAACCGACAAGACATTGGATCACATCGTTACGTAACCGTGGTAGAACTTCTGGATTGATTACCTTCGAGAGATTGCATTGAGGAATGCACATAGCTTCACAATGGCTACTCGAACATTTTCCGACAGGAGCCCCCTCAAAGCAATCGGAAGCAATTGCGTCATAATCACGTGGCGGTCGTGAGACTTCAGGTTTTGGAACTTTTTCTCCGCCATGTTTATTATTCCCTTTATATTGGACGAGAATCCTGACGGGACCTTCATACTTGCTCGAGGCATTCAAAAAAGATGACCTTCTCTTCTTTGGTCAGAGCGTAGCTGGCACGACCTTGAAACCGTTCCGGATGCCGGTCATCAGGGTCTTTCAAACTTTGCTGGTCATGCCGTGCTTCCTTTGTATCATTTGACTTCCCATACACGCCCAAAAAGCTTAGGATGTTCACGCAAATATTCTTCGTAACGTGCATCACGTCGATTGCAGAGCGGACTTCTAGGACTTTCCAATATTCTAGCTCCCAGAAAATAGATTTCTTCTTCCACATGGCTACGTGCCCGTCGGCTCCCTTCGGAACCGATTGTCCGCCGGGACCCTTTCCAAAGATGACTTTCAAATCCTTGACCATATCAAATACCTCAGCACCGGTGTGTTCCGCGGAGCTTCGGCCGGTGATCTGCCTTGCCGTTGTAATGCTTGCCTTTCTTTCTTACTGGATGACCTTTCGGAAGAAATCGACGATGCCCAAGGTACACGTTCTTCTTACAATTTGGCAAATGTACACTTTCGGTCTCATGTAAGCGAGTGCGTGCATGCATTGTATCCCTTATTTGACGGTCCCGAAAGGTTACTAAGAGCGAGGCCAATCGTTGATGGTTACGAAAAGCAACGCTCGTAGGTCAAATTCCTCTTCTTTGTGCTCATCCCACACACGGACACCAGAGTCTGCCCCACAGCTGTAAAAGCTCATCAACTAATGGCCTTAGGTACACATCGATGTCGTTGCCGGGTTGCTTCGGACCTTGGATGAGCACTGGCATCATAATGAACTTCCGCTTCATGCACAACCAAGGAGGAAGGTTGTAGATGCATAGAGTCACGGGCCGGGTGCTATGGCTGGAGCTCTGCTCGCCAAAAGGATTCATACCATCCGTACTTAGACCAAATCTTATGTTCCTTGCGTCGGATGCAAAATCTTTGAACTCTCTCGTCGATCTTTCTCCATTGCGTTCCATCTGCGGGGTGTCTCAACTCCCCGTCCGACTTACGGTCCTCTTTGTGCCATCGCAACAACTTGGCATGCTCTTTGTTCCCGAACGGACGTTTCAACCGTGGTATTATAGGAGCATACCACATCACCTTGGCGGGAACCCTCTTCCTGGGTTTCGGCCCTCAACATCGTCACCGGGGTCATCACCTCGATCTTATAACGCAATGCGGTGCATACCGGGCATTCATTCAAATTCTCGTATTCACCGCGGTAGAGGATGCGATCGTTAATGCATGCATGTATCTTCGAGAACCTCTAAACCTAGAGGGCAGACAACCTTCTTTGCTTCGTACGTACCGGCGGGCAACTCGTTATTCTTTGGAAACATATTCTTCAACATTTTCAGCAAGTTTTCAAATGCCGAGTCAGCTACACCTGCCTGTGCCTTCCATTTCAGCAAATCCAGTGTGCAGCCCAGACTTTTTCGGACCATCATCGCATCCGGGTACGGCGCCTTCCTCGTGATCCTCTAACATGCGATCCAAATTCTCCCTCTCCTTTTCAGTTTCGCAGCGTCTCCGTGCATCAGCAATGGTCCGACCAAGATCATCAACGGGATCCTCTTCTTCACCTTCCCCTTCACCTTCAGCATCCTCCATGAAAGTATCACCGAAATGAGAAAGATAGCTTTCATCGATGAAATCATCCCCTTCTTCATCTTCTTCCATTATAACCCCTCTTTCTCCATGCTTGGTCCAACAATTATAGCTTGGCATGAAACCGTGCCGAAGCAGGTGCATGTGAACATCTCTTGAGGAAGAGTAACCCTTCCGATTCTTACACTTAACACATGGACAGATAACAAAACCCCCTGCTTGTTCGCATTAGCCACTACGAGGAAATCTTTCAAACCCGTACTCGAACTCGCCGGAGAGTCGGTTACCGTACATCCATTGCCGATTCATCTGCATTATTATAATATAAAATATATAATTAACCATCATGCATTTGTTAAACTAACAAGCTACAAACAATATAAATTAAACAATGAACTACACACACATGCATATTGTATCAATGACGACACATCAAAGGTTCAAGTTGCTAACCGCGATCGAGGAGGAAAAAATAAATGAGAAAGCTCAAGTATGGCTCCAACACTTCATATCATGTTTGTTTCATGCTCTTGGGGCATTTCATCAAACACCTTATGTGCATAAGAGGAACCAAAAGCAAACCTAACACTCACTTGTGAAGTTTGTGAAGAGAATGGCTCCAAATGGCTAAGTGTTGGCTCCAAAATGGCTGGATGGGTATATATAGGGGAGGGGCTTTAGTCCCGGTTGGCCTGGCCAACCGCGACTAAAGGCCTTCGAGCACCTTTAGTCGCGGTTGGCCCGGCCAACCACGACTAAAGCCCCCACGTGCACCAGCTGGCCACCGTGCGCCCTGGGCCCAGGCCTTTGGTCGCGGTTCGCCACACGAACCGCGACTAAAGACCCCATTAGTCGCGGTTCCTTTACCTTCGCGACTTATGGGGCTTCCCGGAAGCCTGTTTTTCTACCAGTGACAGTAGTTGCTTAATTTAGGCTAGGCGCGAAGCTTCGTCTTCTTGTCAGTGCCATGGGACATATTTAATATAGATTTTCATGAAACTGACAAAGATGGAGAAAGTCATGGTGGTTGAGATTGGAGGTTGGTAATGACAGAGAGGGCACTATGTGCGTGCGATGAAGGCAATGCGGCACATGTCCCCTGTGTGTCAGGTGTTTGATGACTTGCACAGCAGCCTTAAAAAGTGGGGGTGCAGCATAGGTGAACTGCATTGTTGGTGGTGCTTCTCGAGGACCAAGCCAAGATTTTTAGGGTGAAAACCCAAAATCTGACCTTCATAGGTCTACATGGCAATTGCCTTGCTAAAGGCATTGTTTTGGAAAACTCATACTTTCTTCAGGGTGAAAATCCAAGTTCTGCAACCGAGCAACAACACCGCTTGTACATTATTTTTCTTATTGGAGGCATTACTTTTTGAGAATCTCGTTTGTAGTCCGGGTGTTGTCTTTGGTGGGGGTTAAAGTGGTATATATTGTTGCGAAAAGTTCACCACCGCGACGAGGTCATTGTCTTATTTTCTCTCTTGATTTTTTGTGTTGGTTGTGTGCATACCTGATATCTTTGAACATCTTGTTGGTGCTGAGGCTAGGTATAATTGGTATCTTCGCGATATTAATATATTCTTTTTACCGAAACAAAAATCCAACAATCCTTGTCCAACCAACAAAAGTAAAATTAATCGAAACCAAAGATGAGCTAGGTGAAGCCAGAAGAAGATGTTTGTGGAGGAAGGATAAGAATGAGGAGAGGGTGAATTCTCTGGCTGCATGGAGCATGGTTTGTAAACCAAAGGAAAAGGGGGGCTTGGGTAATATTAACCTGCATCTTCAGAATAAGGCCTTGCTCTTGAAACATCTGAACAAGTTCTATAATAATGTTGATGTGCCATGGATTAAATTAGTCAGGGATGCTTACTATCATGACACAGTACCACATGTTGTCACTATATCTGGTTCCTTTTGGTGGAGAGGTGTGCTTGGTTTGGTGGACCTATGGAGAAACATGACTGTTTGCAAAGTAGTTTATGGGTCCTCTGCTTTATTTTGGAAGGATAAGTGGTAAAAGGATTTCTTGTCTACAATGTACCCTCGTCCATATTCTTATGCTAAGAACAAATTAATTTTTGTTAAGGATTTTCTCAGTTTGACAGCTTCTCATGAGGCTTTCCACCTGCCTATGTTTGTTGAAGCGTTTGCTGAATATAATGCACTCCAAGATATGTTGAATTGTGCATCTGTGCAAGAGGGAAGTGATATTTGGTATTATCAGTTCAATAAAGGAACTTATTATTCTAGTTCTTTCTACAAGCAGCAATTCGTACTGATGCATGATCACCCCCCCCCCCTTTCTAAAATGGTTTGGCAATCCAAGTGTATGTCCAAGCACAAGTTCTTTGCATGGTTGATTCTCCATGACAGGATTAACACCAAAGATATGATAATTAGAAGGGAGTGGAAGATAACTGATGACATTTTATGTCATCAGCATGTGCTTGAGGACTGCAAGCATCTGTTCTTCACTTGTCAATTTAGCACTAGAGTTTGAAACTATCTACAAATTGAATGCACGAATTATTTATTGAGCAAAGTATGATTTTTCAAATAAAAGGTTCAAATTCCCTTGTTTTACTGAGGTGGTTATCTTGGCTTGTTGGAATATCTGAAAGCAAAGGAACAATTGGATCTTTGAGCATAAGAGGCCTTCTTTCAAAGGCTGGAAAGTAGGTTTTCTCCTGGATATCACCATGTTGAAGCATAGGGTGAAGAGATCTATTGCTGACTCATTGTCATCATGCATGGATTAGTTCCCTTTTACAATTTCTTTTCTGTACATAGCTTGTATTATTGTGTACTTTGAGTTTTGATCAATAAAGGGCTGTGGAGGGTTCCCCTGCAGTAGAAAAGGTTTCAAAAAAAAAAGATGAGCCAGGTGTATAGCTATATAGCTAACCCGGGAGTAGCGCAACATTGCGAGGAAAGGAAAAGGAGTATTGTTGGTGTCGATGGTGTAGTTGCCGAAGGGGATAATGAAAAATGCAATGATCCTCATACTGACGGTAGCACCATAGCGATATCCAGAGGAATTAGGTTTGCTAGAGATAAGATAAAATGATCTTATGTGAAGTTTTATAAAAATCTTACAGTTCGACAAATATGTGAAGTTTTATATATAAAATCTTACATTTCGACAAACATGTGAACTTTTATATTATACATATAAATCTTAGATTTGCGAGAGATAAGATAAGAGGATAAAACCTTACACTTCTACAAATCTTACCCAGTGAGGTAGATATTCACAACTTAATAGCTTTTTATAGTATATATCAAATGAGACAACTTAGTACTAGATTGTTCATATCATCACATGCGTACAACCTTGGTACAAACGTCTCCCAAGCACGTGGAAAATATGGAGCACTGGTAGAAAAATGGCCTTTAGTCGCGGTTCGCAACTGCCATTAGTCGCGGTTGCGCAACCGCGACCAATTAAGCGCGACTAAAGGCCCCCCCCTTTAGTCGCGGTTGCTTACGAACCGCGACTAAAGGCCCGTCCACGTGGGCGGCTACCATGCGCCTGGGCGAAGGACCTTTAGTCGCGGTTGGTGTCCCCAACCGGGACTAAAGGCTATTTCGTTAATTTTTTTTAATTCATTTGGATTTCTAATTTTTTTTCACTCTGTTTTTTTTTCTTTTTTTTTTCCAGAATTTCTCTTATTTCAGTTATTTGCATAGCTTAGTCTCTATCTCTAACTACACTTATCTCTAGTCAAATTACTTACTCGTGGTCAAACTTCCCGCTCGGTCACCCATCCTCCCACTACTCCACCTCTAGCACGCTTAACTTCCGAGTTCCATTCCGTTCCGCATCCAAGTGCTTCGCGCACATGTATGTGATAGTAATATCATATCAATCCTATTAACATGTTGATCGATGTCACATTTCTTTATTGTTTGAATGTCAAATAATTCTTTTAATAAACAAAAGTAATGATGTAATAATAATATTGAATAAATAAATAAACATTAACTTTTTAATTTGTATTATTTTTAATTTTATTAATTAATTAAATATTTTTTTTGCCAAACCTAAAATCTAAAAATTTGAAAATCTAAAAATTGGGTAAAAATGATAGTAATCTTTATGCAGAATGAAATTATTAATTTTAGGTTTTAAAAAATTAAAAAAATATAAAATCCATAATTTATAGAAAAAACTAAAAACTTCCTGCTTTTGTATTTCCATTTGGAATTTTGAGAATCTAAAAATTGGCTAACCGGGTAAACCCGGGTGAATTCGGATGTAACTTTTTCCCAGGATTTTTTTTGATATGTTATACGTTTTTTTCCGACGTCGTATGCAAAAGTTATTGCGGTTTTACCATTTTTTAAACTTTTTTTGCAAAAAAAGTGGAAATTCGAATTTCTTAATTTCTCCGAATAGTAGGTTGCATAACATACAAGAATCTGAAAACAATTTTTTTTGAATTTTCTATCATTTTCTTTTGTATTTTACAAACCAAAAAAAGACGATCCAGGGGGGGGGGGTGCAGGGTGCGTGGGAGTAAAAAAAAACTCGGAAAAACCTTTAGTCGCGGTTGGGGACACCAACCGCGACTAAAGGGGTACCCTTTAGTCGCGGCTGATGTCCCCAACCGCGACTAAAGGTTTTTCCGCCGGCCGCATCCCTCCATAGCCCTTTAGTCCCGGTTGGTGTTACCAACCGCGACTAAAGGGGTACCCTTTCGTCGCGGATGGAGCATTAGTCGCGGGTCGCCTCCCGAACCGCGACTAAAGCCCCCTTTAGTCGCGGTTCGAATATTTCCGGGACTAATGGGGGTGGACGGAAGCCTCTTTTTCTACTAGTGGAGACAGCGCAAGAGGCTAAAAGTAGTCACCATTATCACTAGTCTTGGAAATAAGATGTGATCGGAGAGATTAGGACAATTATACCATTAAAACTATCTCTAAATTATGTGTTAGATGGGTGAAAGTTGTCGGTGCCAATATAAGATATCTCCAACAACCAATTTTCAACCAACGGAAGTCTAGTTAATCGAAGCCAAAGACAAGCCATGAGTATTAGCTAATTATGTCACCCAACTCTTCTACATACATAAACACGGTAATACGAAGCGCCACATGTTATTAAAGATAGAAAAAAGAGGCATTGTAAGGAAAGGGAAGTACCGTTTGGAGTAGACGGTGTAATTGACAAAGAGAGTAATGAGCATAGCAATGATCCTGACACTAGAAGTTAGCACTATATTGAGATCAAGAGAGGGTTTAGGTATGGGAGAGATAAGATAAGAGGATACAATGTTACTGTTGGGCAAACATGTAGTAATATCTAAGACCCAACAGGACAATGTTCATAAAAATACTAACGCCTTCAAGACCCTCATCACCCGGAAGACGCAGGTCGTGATGGATATGGGGTGAAAACCTCTCCATCGCTAACAGGTTTCAGTCGGTCGATGTTGACAGCTAAATGTAACATTAAACTGGTCATTTCGATAGTGCCTTTGATCAGACAATGGTGTATGGTTTGTATACTTCACCAGACTGTACGCAGGACAAAACTGCTTACTTGGTCGATGAATCCGAATGATTCTTGTCGTAACGCATGGACAATAATGCAACTGTCAAGTGAGCTATGAATGGTGTTGTTTATCTTAACCCAGGTTCAGACTTCAGTTATGTGTCTCGAGGTTTTAGCTTGCTGCTGCAAACTTGGATAATAACATTGTACGACTATTTTAATTCCTGCGGATTTCTGGGTCATTCAACACGATTGGCCCCTCACATCTTTTTACCAGACATGCAGCTAGAAAGTGGTCAGCAAAAAAATATATAGAATTTGCCGATTACAGATCCGTTGAGACCATCGGTGTTCTTCTATCCATCTCAGGCTTGTGTTTTGCGATTTTCTCCAATCCAAAATGTTTTTTTAACCGTGAACTGTGGGAAGGGGATTCCGTGAACATGGGCCTCAGTGCTCTCGCCAGCTGTTCGCATCTGATTGGTCTGTTCCAGCGTTGGTCGCTGTGCCACGCAATTTCGGCAACGAATACACACGGTCGGAAATGAGCTAATACGAGGTGTCCGTATTGGAGTACAGTGCCTGGGTAGGTGTTAGGTGGTCAGTGCGGTGGCTTTTAAGTCAGCTGTGCCAAATATATCTCGTGGGAACAATTTTTACAGCGCACGCCTTGTTTTCATGCTTAAGGCATCATCAACGGGGCGACGCAAACGGATGATAAGCAACAGTCTACGTTCGGCGCGGGTCGAAAATGCGCCAGAGTCCAGCGGGGCGACGGACCGGGTCGTCCGCAGCGACGCAAACACAACGCATATTTGCGCCTGGGATGCGTCGCGACGGGCGCTGCGCGGACGCCCCAAGTGACCGCTCGCTTTTTCACCGGGCCCGCCTGGGAGCGAGCGTAAGGGTTGTATCGAGCGCATCGCTTCGGTGGTCATCGTTTCCGCAGTCATCGCTTCCGCGTCTGCGCCGCGGCCTTCGCCATCAATGTCGCGGTTGACTCTTCTGCGCACGCACTAGCGGGCGGCGGCTGGGCTTCTGTGCCGCCACTAATGGCATCGTGTCCTGCGCGCTCTCGGTCTTAAAAGCCGACCAACATCATCGCTGGCATCGCCCAGACCACGGACACCTGACTCCCACCCCTCACCACCGCGCGCCACTACATCACCATGGGGAAGAAGAACGACTTCGAGGCGTCTGGTAGCGGCACCAAGAAGGCGGAGCGAACGCACACGGTGCCGCTGCCCGCCGAGGTGGCGCGACTCATGCATAGGAACTGGACGCCGTGCGCGACCTGGTGGAACGTGCACCTGCCTAGTGGCGGCTAGCTGCTTAGCTATCTCCGGGTGTCTGTCCCGCCCGTGCCTCCGGGCGAGCCAGAGAGGAGCGCCGGCGGTACCTGCCGTCGTACCTCCGCGCCGATCCCGCCTACGCCATCGACTCCGACACCTAGCGCACCTGGCGTAAGACCGAAGAGGATCCGAGGAGGCAGGCGGGCTTCCTCGGCGACACAGACTTCCCTTTTGACCATCCACCTCCGGCTCGTCATCGAACACGGCAGCCACCGGTGCCTCCACAGGACGATGACGACGACTACTACTCCGATGCCCTGGCCTACCACAACGAGGAGGCCAAGAACAACAGCGACAACTATGTCGCCTGCATTTTCCTGGAATGGCAGTTGGCCATGGCGGAGGGCCGGGAGTTCGAGTACCCGGCGACGATGACGGACGACGAGATCGCGAGGCTCGACGTCCTCGTCTTGGAGGTGGACCGACCGGTGCAGCCGCCGCTGCCCCTGTACGCCACCGGCATCATGCCGCCGGGCCTCACGAAGGAAGAGGCCCTATGAAGGGCACTCGAGGACTCGGCCACGCAACCGGTGCAACCGCTGCCGTACAATCCGTGGGCTGCTCAACCGCCACCACCGCCGGCGGCACCGACGTATGCTCCCCCGCTTGCCAACTGGTCGTGGCCAGTGCCGGAGCTCGTCGTGATCGACGACGACGACGATGAGTAGGCACATGCGTTCTTAGGTTTTATATTTTATTTTCCAAATTATGTTTTTATGTTGAAAAATGCAAAATCGAAAAAAATACGTCGTGCCGCTAGAGTCACCCCGATGAAAACGGACGCGCGATCGATTTCGACCATTTGAACTGACGCAAACAAAGACGTGTGGACATTTTAGAAGTCCGAAATACGTCGCCCCCTGAAAATGGTCTTAGTAAATTAGTTTGCTCGAGTGTTCCACACTCACAGAACACAGCTAGGGCAAAGAAAAGCAACAGGAGCACACCAAGTTCTTGTACAGCCTCGATCCAATCCTACAGATCCTTGTGATGGAGAACGGCGATTGCAATCTGGAGAATCAGTAAGCTTCTCTAATTTCTATCATCTTCTCTGGAATTTATTCCAGGATCTATGGGGATGTTGTGGTAGATGACATCTTGGATTTGAACGGAGAAGCGGATGCAGATTCCTTGGTCCAGTACGAAATACCACCTCTCATATCCAGTGCCACATATCCGTCTGGAATCTTCGACCCTGGCGACACAGCAGACCTTTTCAAGCGTAAGAGGGGGATAGGGGACGATAGGAGCTTGGAAGACAAAGACGAAGATGATCTTGATGGCGCTCAATCGGATGCTGAGAGGCC
Source organism: Lolium rigidum (assembly GCF_022539505.1). Classification (NCBI taxonomy): domain Eukaryota; kingdom Viridiplantae; phylum Streptophyta; class Magnoliopsida; order Poales; family Poaceae; genus Lolium; species Lolium rigidum. The sequence continues at coordinate 6,074,363 of NC_061513.1, forward strand.
TCTAGAGGGGATGAGGAACAGCCCTGACTCACCATCTTGGCAGAAGAGATACGAACAAAAGCAACCCTGAATGTTGAGACTTGTGAATTTTAGGAATAAATGATAATTTCTGTTGCTTGCTCAAATACATCGCATCTCTAAGTATGAAGTACTCTATTCAAAAAGAAAAAATGAGACTTGTGAAGTATTGCGAGAAAAGCATGTCTTTGCAAAGCAGAAAACATGTAAAACAGCTGATTTGCAATGAATGTCTTTGTGATCATCTAGCTGTGAATTTTAACTTAAAACAAAAGTGACATGTAGAAAAAAATAGGTTAGAAATAACTATACCTTATAAAAAGGTCATTGGTACGGTGATTACGGAAAAACAAAACTCACAAGATGGATAGAATTGTCTCCAAAAACAGCCTCCATGGAACCTTACTGACAGGAAAAGTAGGTATAATTTCTATGCATTTATATTCAGAGTATTATATGGTAGTCATGTTTTCTGCGGGCGATGATAGGCGGTGGAGGGAGGGTAATAGATGAGATTTGCTGTTTGAAATAATAACAGGCTGATATTGGGTTATCATTATGGGATTCCCCTTACTGGACAGCTCTGTATAAAGAAAGGAACAATTTAGCATTGTCACAAGCGGTGCATTTTTTGTAAGTACTCATATTGAACACTCCTCTGGATGATGTAAGATATGATACCTAGAGTTATAACACAGCCTAATCCATGATAATTAACTGCACCACTTATCTGAATATTTAAAATATATGACTTGAGAGGTAGTACTGTGCCTGTTATCTAGCCACTCTTTCCACAGAGGCACATATGCATATTGCAAAAACCCTTATAAAACTTCAGTACGAGTCGACCCCATGAGAACCTACTACATGATCACTCTTTCAACCAGTCAGATGTGTTCCATTGATATATGTTTAACACATGGTCACTCTTTTAACATTTGTTTAACACATGTGCTCATTTGCCTTTGAAAGTAACAAACAAAAAATATGGATATTTGGCCAAAAACTAAAACGCGTTAGAAATTTAAATGGTTGAAAAAATAAAGTACCACATGCGACAATTTGAAAATAAACTTTAATCTCACTTGCAAAACATATGGCATGGCAGGGTATTACAAAATATATATGCCTTTGATGCTACTAATTCAATCAGATTTTGAATGTCATAGTATATAGAAAATCTTATCTAGATACCCTGCCATTCTTGAATATATTTGAAAAGGATCATAGTATGTAATGTAATCTTTGCTGTAGGTTAGACTGAATCATAAGTTCATTTGGGTGGCACGTATGCCACCAACATCTATAGAAAACTAACTTTCCGAATTATGTTCAGTAAAGTATCAGAGATCTACTGGCTCGTACTGTACAACGAATCGTACTGGATAAACAAATCCAAGCTAATCGAAAGTAGTAAGAATCTTAAAATAAGCTGCCCATGTGAAAAATCACTAGAATAACAACGATACTGAAGTAGAGTTGTTACTGATATTTATATGGGTATAGGAGTTTGTGGGAGAAAATTTTCTGCATGTAGCTGTTCCAAAAAAGGGCTTACATTGTATTAAGTAAAAATTCATTTCGCCATCCATTGTCTGTTTAGCATTATGTTATTGGTGCTTTCAGATGAACAATTAATAATCACCTGCGTTAGTACTGAAGAAAAGTAGGCAGTTTCATTCTTGCTGGTGATTATATTTAAAATAGATAACTCTTCTTAATAAGTAATGGTATTATTAAAAATAAATTATATTTTGTAATAAACAATTGCTTGATCTAATTTACATTTTCCATGGCAATATTAATGTGATAAATTATATATGCATGCAATGAATCATTGGGAAAACAAATGCATATTTTATTTTATCATAGCAATGTATCCATGGAGAAAAAACAGTGCACACACTAAACACACGCACTGAATTACACATTTATTAGTTTATGTAAATTGTATTAATTTGGATAACAAATTATTGTTCTTTCTATTTTAGGGTTCGCATTGGAAATGCACTGCCAGCAAAAGTCAGACATCTTTCTGCAAATAGAAATTTCAATAAAAGGGTTTGCAGAAAAACCAAAAGAACTTGTGATTAATCCAGAGAAGGCAACGGCTAAAAGAGAGGAGGAAGAGAAACAGTGTGATTACATTGGAGTGGCCCAGACGACGCGTGTTGGGGTAAGAGCATCCCAGGCCAAAATCCGGCGCTATTTAACGCTGGATGGATGTAAAATTCGGTTTGGGAGGCCCATTTTCCGGGTGGCGAGCCCAGGGGAAAGACCAAATATATTTGAATTTAAACATAAATAGATGAAAAACGATCAAACTTAGGCGAATTTTAGAGATATTAATATATATATATATATATATATATATATATATATATATATATATATATATATATATATATATATATATATATAGGCGAGTTCTTACATATATAGGCCGAATTTGTAATATATTTGAATTCAGCTAGAGGGAAACATAAATTAAACTTAAAACACGGCGTTCTACATGCCGAAATAGCGGTAGAACATCGTGTAGTCGCCGTCGTCGTCGCTAGAGTCGCCGCCATCCTACGGTGGTGGCGCTTGCTGGCTGCTCTGGCCGGGAGCCCAACGGGTGGAGACCTGCCCAGGGTCGCCGAGGCGTGGCGGCGATGGAGTCAGCATGTACCACTCATGCTCGCTGGAGTCCTCCAGCTTGATGAGCGGCGCGCCTCTAACGGGTGCAGCCGCGGCGGCCAGTTCCAGCAGCCGCCGCTGCTGCTCCGCCTCCTCCCTCTCCCAGTCCTGCTTGGACCAGGCGAGCGTCGCGTCGATCAGCAGGACGTTATCGATAGGGACGAGGTCTTGGAGGAACCTCGCGATCGCCTCGCGAACCGCCGCGTCCTCAGCCCACGCCGCCTCCTCGGTGGCGAGGTCAGACGCAGGTGCCACCGCTGCGTCCCCCTTCTTCGGCTTCCTCTTGCGGCCGCGCGCCGATGACGGCGAGGCGCGCACCCCCTCGCGGATGACGAGGGCACCGCTGCTGCGCCCTCTGGTCGGCGGTGGCGACACCGACTCCTTCATCGTCGTCCTCGGCGTCGCTGCTGGAGGAGCCGATCCGCAGCTGCGCGTCGCAGACCTTGATACCGAGCCCGACGAGAAAGACGATGCCATGCGTCGAGGCATCCAGGAGCTTCCGTGTCGGTGCGACACTGAAGGCACCACCGCCGGTGGCAGCATCCCTAGGACGGGGTAGTTGCCGCCCTCGATGTGTGCGAGGACATTCTCGAGGGTGCGGCCTGGCGCGTTCCACCAGCGGCGGCGGCCGGTGGCGTTGTTGCGCGCGGGAGGAGGGGGGAGGTGGGACCGTCGTATGCCGCGAGCTCTCGTTCGTGCCTACGCCGGAAAAACTCGTTCCACATGACATAGTTGTCGAGGAAGACTGGGCTGGTGAGAGAAGGGAGACGGTGGTGGTGAATGCGGCCAGACGCGGTAGTTCCGCGATAAATAGAGGGATTAGGGAGCCGCGCGTGAATTCGAGGCGACGACATTAAGTAGCCGCGTGGAAGCTACACGTCCGGCGAAGACTGACCGGCGGCAGGCTTTTATAGTGCGCGTAACACAATGCGATGAGGACGACGATCAGCCTTTCTCGCCGACAAGTCGGGGCCACTAGGCGCGCGGGAACTTTTCTTGACGTTTTCCGCGCTTTTGTTTCTTCCGAACTCTCCAAGCGCCCCGGGACCGGGGATAACATGGGCTCACCGGATGGATGAACACCTAAATCCGAACGAAAAGGAAGATTTCTCGAAGGTTGCAACTAGGCTATTTTCGATCGCGGATGAAAAAAAGCTGCCGACGTCGCGAGACGGCTGCAGATGCTCTAGATAACGCATCGCTGACTTCACTGTGCCACGGCACACCTATCCTCCTGCAGGCACAGTGCATGCAACACACTAACCGTTGAAATTTGAACACAGCTCGTGCATTGGTGTCAGAACAGTGCCGTGGCATGTGGAACTCAATAAATGTGCATGGCAGTGAATACAAATCCGAAGAGGATATACAGCACCATGTACCGTAGACAAACTGATTGAGTATGTCAGAAGGTACGGACAGGAGGATGGCCAGACGACCAGAACGAACGGCTGGGAGCTTCTCCACCTGGCAGGATCACTGAAGCTCGTGTGCCATTAGCACTTTTCGTGAACTGTGGTGCTTTTTTTTTAAGAATTTCCTCTTAAATTAGCAATTCAGGGCTAATTTGTTACATTTTTTAAACAGGAACAAGTAAATTATGGCTTTCATCGCCAACCATAAGCTTGTGTTTCCTCGATTGGTTCCCATTGGTCGAACATCCATGTAGTTTTAGCGTTTCATTCTAACTGGGCTCATCGCCTGGAGTACGTGCTATCATTGCTAGCAACAACGTGCTGCTTCCAGCGCTGGCCTAGGGTGACATCCGCCGAGAATCAAGACAGAAAAGCACATACAAAATAGTGAGACAAGGCAAGAGAATAAAACTAGTCACCATGGTCTTAGTGTAGGTACGTACTAAGACTCAATCGGAGAGGTTTTGGAACTTTACTATACTCTAGCAGTGCAAAGAAAATCCCCACATTACGTGTCAGAGATGAGATAATTAAGTGCCAATATGACAACTTCACCATGATGCTTTTATGTCCAACAACCCATTTTCAACCAAGATATATAAATCCAACTAATCAAACTAAGATGAGCCATGGGTATTACCCAAATATCACACCCAAGTTTTCACATACGTGCACAAATAATAGGAAGCGCCATGTTGTGAGGAAGAAAATGAGTATTGTTGGAGTAGAAGAAAATGCACAATTCAATCATCCCTACACTGGCAGTAGCACTATATCGAGATGAAGAGAGGGGTAAGGTTTGCAAGAGATAAGAGAATAAAATCGTACCGCTGGGCAACCATGTGAATATATATGTTGTAGCTCTTAATAATATATATATATCTAATAAGATAAACTTAATGGTAGGTAGATGGTCTAGTAATATCTACTTCCTCTATTCCACAATTCTTATTGTCAATTTTCATGTATCTAGATACATATTCTGTGCTACGATAAGAATTTCCACAACCCTTAGCTCCACCGTTTGTTATGATCCAAAACCGTTTTGTAAACATTCAATGGCTCCTTCGTCTCGACGTAGGAAAATATTTGGTAGATACAGCGCGGGAAACATGCCACTTCGTCGCCTTGATCCTTGTGTCCTATCTGCACCACACCATCTTGATGCAACCTCGAAGTTTCGCTCATCATGTGCCGATACAAGACAAAGAATCCGCTCCAGCTTTCACGCGTCAATGTTAAGAAGTAGTCGCCGGGAACCAGGTGCGGTACCAAAAGCTCTCGCTTCATCATCCACTTCTCTTGTTGTCGCAGTTCCAAGATGTACCGGTGGCTCCACCTCTCACCCTCGAGGACCCACAAGCTCACATAGTCATCGTCAGATATGGCAATGCTTAGCCTCCCATGCAACTTCGCCAGGTGGTAGGTGCTGGACATTGCCGGTACTGCCAGTGGATTGGTGTGCGTGACGCGCTCGTGTTTGAGATCAAACGACATGATCTTCCCCGCTTCCTCCGTGAGCCAATATATCATGTCATCAACGTTGATGATGCTGCTGCAGCCGAGGCTGCACCTTGCATTCGTTTCGGCGTGCACCTCTCGCCACGATGCCTCCCCCAAAGTGAACACGTGCACTATGTCACGAGGCTGCCATATCGGGTCGAAGTGACACGGGGCATGTACAACCTTGTACCGCCCTGTCCCGTGGTGGTACCCGAAGCCGTACGTCTGGTGCCAGCTCCTCTTCCTGTTGCTGTCCAGGTCAACAGGGGCTCTCGACGTCGGGAGCGGCGGGAGATACAGAGTCTCATCGGTCGACGGGTTGGCCACAATGATGGCGCCGCCGTGGATGAGGTCATCGCACAGGCAGACGAGGCCGTTGCAGGTACCGACGATGCTCATCCTACTGTTGTCTTGTGCCGTGTAACTGTTCGTCCGCCACAACGGAAGTCTTGGGCTCCCCGGCTTCAGCAGGTCGACAACGGACGTCGTCGGACCCTTGGCGACGGCGATGATCTTGGTGCGTCTCTGCATGTCCGTCCCGGTACGCTGGTCGATGAGTTTCCGCCAGCGGCGGCACACGAGGCGGAGCCGGCGGCGGGAGTTGGGCGGAAGCCGCACCAAGATCTCAACCAGGGTGTCCGTGGATAAGTCTCCGCTGCTATTGTTGGTCTTGTCCATCGGTTAACCGTGCCGGCGAGCGGCGCCTTGCCGTCGGACGTCGATGTGTGGCCGGCCGCGCGCCGTATTGCCTTCGCTACAGCCTTACGCTGGTCTCGTTTTGTTTTAGTAGGTCTCGCACCGTACGTGTCGCCACCGTTCCGTCTTATAAGAGGAACTAGCTTTTACGTCTCCGCTTTGGAATCGGTAAGCCAAAATAGCGAATTTAACTTGAGACTGCGTTCGACAAAGAAGGGCCGACCGGAGGCCCATTAGGTGACGCTCGTAGGGTTCAGTACAGAACTTTTGGAGGTACACATTAAGACAACCTGACAACCTATCGGAGAAAATGCCAGTTAAAATGGTCTCCATCTAGGACAGAACCCACGTACCTGACAACCTATCGGAGAAATTTTTATTAAGATACTAGAAAATAACAAATATAACATGACTATGATACTACCCACTACATGTATAGTAGTATCACATGGTACTACCACTATGACCAGCCTAAGAACCTTGGCGGTGCGGGGTGGTGCCATTTTGGCCATCATATACACGCACTCGTTGTGATTAATAATGATAGTCCATAGTAACAAGGGTCATTTTCATACATCATCGATATTATTTATGAGAAAAATACTCTTCCAAATTTGGAAATACAAATTGAGTTTCGAGAAATTAATAAAAAATTAAAACTAGCAAAAGGAAACCCTTACGACTTAGTGTATTTTACTAAACAATGCACGGTTAAGTAACCCAAACATTGTGTTAAGTAGCCATTTGTGGTTGCTTCCATGTTGGCTCAGTGATGTACGTGATATATTTGCCTTTTCTACTTAAATATACATCACAATGGGAAAACACACTATTTCTGTCTCCTTTAACAGCTGTTGTTTTCTACATCTTTGCCTGTGGTAGTACTTGATATGTTTAAATGTGGAATTCTGAGATCTGAACTCGCGGTGAATGATGGTGCCTTGATGGTAACCAGATCTCAAGGGCATTGGGTAAGTATATTTTTTTATTATTCGCCTTATTTTAATCAAAGGATGCAGCAGCCCATATATAGGAGAAGCTTTCCCCTAACACAAGCAACTAATCTTATCTTCCTAAGTTACCTGATCTCACTCTCGTAACTACATAATATAACTATAGTAGACTAGATAAAACTAAAGAGGTAAATATCCTCATATGCATAATGTGCTACTCGTAAGGGTTTACAACATGATTCTAAGATATTTATGCAATCTCCTAGAGCAGGGCATAAGCCTCTGTCCAAATAGTTCAGTTCTAGAGTAAAAGGTTGAGGAGTAGATACAACTTTGATAAAACTCGTCTCATAAAAGCAACAAATACTATATATATGCAATATATTTGTCAACTCTATGAGAGGTAGACCTCAATGCATGTATTTTATTTGTCCATGCATAGGGCTATAGGTCGATCCATTCTAACCCATATCAATTAACACAGGTGGAGCTAGCTATGGACATATCAGGGGGCAGGGGGCCGCTGCCCCCCCCCCTCAGAGATTTTTGGCAAGCTTTGTCAGTGGAAATAAAGACGTTCCATCTCAACTTGCATACAACAAATGTAATGTTACATCTGAAAGTGGTTAAACAACATTTGTGTGCTACAAATTGATTTACAATGCCTAGAAAAGCTTACAACATCTCACATCTGATTTTACAACAAAATTTTAGGCTTTTGTTACATTTTTAAAACACTTATATAATAAAGAAAAATCCGAGAAAAATACAACTTGTAGGCAACATCCAGAAAACCTTACAACATCTCGCATCTGAGTATACAATAAAAATTAATAGACTTTTGTTATATTTTAAACACACTTATACAACATTTAAAAATCGAAGGAAAATACAACTTGTAGAAAACGCTTAGAAACCTTACAACATCTTGCTTGTGAGTTTACAATAAAAATTAATAGACTTTTGTTACATTTTAAAAACATTTGTACAACATCAAAAAATCCGAGTATAAGACAACTTGTTGCAAACGCCTACAAAACCTTACAACATCTCGCTTGTTATATATATTTATTGACAATTCCAACAAAAAATGCCAATTTTTACAACAAAAATATATAATTATTTCAACCTTAACAATTCATAGTGTGAATTCTTTTGCGGTTGACAACAATAGTCCACACCAAGTCCAACCAAATTTAATAGCTATTTTTTACAAAAATAAATATCAAATACAACAATAAGAGTTCATAGTGCGAATTCTTTTGTGGTAGACTCATTTCCAACAATAATCATTAGCAATTCCAACAAAACCACCAATGTTTACAACAAAAATATATAACTATTACAACTTTAAGAATTAATCATGTAAACTTTTCTACAGTTGATTAGTTATGCAAAAATAATCATCACCTATTCCAACAAAAATCACCAACTCGAGACATCATTTAGGTGGGTGGTGGCACCGACGAGGCTGCTAAGGTGTGCCGTGGACGACAATTAAGAGACGCGTATATAAAATTACGAAAAGGCCTCACAACAAAAACTAGCCAAAATTATTGTACCTCCTCTAATCTAAAAAAAAGCGTTGGTGACTCTGCATAAACTTTGTACTAGGTTAGTGCGAAATTCTCTACACTGTTACGGATAAGAGGGAGTAGCTAAATTATTGGCTAATTTGTAGTTTTGCAACGAATCACAACATATAGCTGGCTAATACGTAGTAGTATGTACTACTAGTAGCTAAGCTAGCTAGCAGCAGCCATCATATGGTGCATGCTTGCATGCAGAGCAGCAGGGCTGGAACGCGATGTTCGATGCTAGTTGTGCTAGTGCTATCAAGTAGCAGAGCGTGCTGGGCCAGCGGATGCGTGCGAGGCAGCTGACGATCGATGGGCTCAATGCGCGCAGATTTGTTCACCAAACAAAACGAAAAGAGCGGGCGTCGGACCACAGCAAGAGGTGGGCCACCACGAAACAGCGCGCGCGAGTAGGAACGACCGATCGCTGCCGCGGATCGGTCGCCCGATTAGAATCGTTTCCCATGGTATTATGCGTTGTTTTCTATTCTTCCTAGCCTGAGCAGGTGCACATTGACATGTTCAACATCCATTTTTCAACTAAGCCGAGGCATTTTCCTTTCTCTATAGTGTAATGCTACCATTTTTTTATATTGAAGCACCATAATAAGGTAAAGTTAGTGCTTGATACTTGGATATAATCAGGCATGCATTCTACACATTAACGTATGTCATTGTAAATACTATATCGTTTGACACAAATTTTGATTCTAAAGGCTTCCTTATTATGTTTCTTTTAAAGCAACAAGTTGTGCATCTCCTCCAGATATGGGAAAATATATAATAACATAAGTTATCTTATTATTTCCTTTTTGTTTATAGCTACATTGATCAAGGTATCCTGATTAAATCATATTGTTGCATAATTGGTTTTTTCCAAATCATGCTATCCGACCTACAGATTTCAAGGGAATTTTGCTGGTGATACAATTTTGTCACTCAAGTGCCTTTATCCGAAGGGAATCCTACAGAATAGGAATTATAAAATTTATTTACATTTCATATTATAGTACTCCAAAACTCAAAATATACCTAATCGTTACACTACAACATGACAGATGGGCCCTGGCGTTTTTTAAAGGTCGAGGAAAAACTGCAAAAATTCCCATCTGTCATGTTGTAGTGTAACGATCACGGTGAGTTAACATGACAGATCGTTACATTTCAGATTATAGTACTCACCGTGATCGCGCTAGCACTACAAAAAGAAGCCGCCAGGAAAAACTGCATCGGAGAAATTGCAGACCTGACCCCTTTTTCGCACGACACGTAGTGATACGCTGAACAATATCGTACGCAGCACCAAGATTGAAATGACTCGGTTCATTAACACATGGCGAAAGATTTAGTGTCATGATACATACAAGTGTGGTGCATATTTTTTTGCCTTTATTATGTTGTCATTAGCACCACAAAATATTTAGTTACAATTAGGGATAATAATAATATATTGTTAAATACATTGCATTTAAAATATAACATTCTAATTACATTCATTAGCTTTAAGATATAAAATTTCATGCCAGCTAATGGAAAAACCTAATGATAAAAGATTTGTTTAAGAGAAAATCAAAATGTTTTCCCTTCTACTTAAATATCAACATATCTCTACATAAATCTCTACATATCAAGCCAACTAAAAAATCATATTTACGAAAAATCCCCTATATGTGTTTAAAAGCTTTGAACATATCTGTCTCCTCCACAACTCTATCGTGTCGGGGTTGGAAGATCTTTGTGATGCTCTCATGAACGATATGCACGACATCATCCGACCACACAATTTGACATTCATGTAGTGGTTGTGCAAGGGAGATTAGATCTATTAAAGACGATAAAGAAGAGAGATGAAAGATGAAAGATGAAACGAGAAGAATAAGAGTGATGATAACATACCTGCAAAAGGGGCATGCCGGTGGATGCCTCTAGCACCGGCGCGCCTTGAGCATATCAGGTTGTGTTGTCCAAGGACAACCTACAACTCTTGAGCTTAGGTATGATCTGTGGTTGGAAGTAGATTATAGTGGAGTGGTGAGAGATCTAGGGTTTTTCAATTTATATTCTTATGAATCTCTGCAACAACACATGGGATATTATCTAGTTAGCTAAATAGCTCACCCAAGTCACAGGAAAGGAAAATGAGTATGGTTGTAGCCCATGGTGTAATTGACGAGGGTAATGAACCGAATTCAATGATCCCGACAGAAGCGATAGCAAACAATTCAAGAGGGGTTAGATATGCCAGAGGAGAAACTATTATTACACCGCTCTGCAAACATGTACGTACATATGTAATACTTTCAATATTATAATATAAATCGAGACAACTTAATAGTATATGGTCCATTTCCAAATCATCATCGTACGTACAACCTCGGCACTAACAACAAGTAACAACTTTTAAGACCTAGAAAGACAATGTTTAGAAAAATAAAAACGACTCCCAAGTCCACCGTCAGTTATGTACTAGCAAAACATCATTGTAAAGACCCAATAATGGCTCCTTTGTCTCGACGTAGGAAAATGTCTGGTAGATAAAGCACGAAAAATACGTCAGTTCCTCCCCTGGATCCCTGTGTTTTACCTGCACCACACCGTCTTGTGACCCTGAATTTTCGCTCAGGGTGTGCCGATACAAGACAACGGTTCCATTCCAGCTTTGAGGCGTGAAGGTTAGGAAGTAGTCGCCGTGAACCTGATAGGGCACCAGAAGCTCCCGCGTCATCCACGTCTTCTCTCGCCGCAGCCTGTCCACTTCCAGGACGTACCGGCGGCGCCACCTCTCGCCCTCTAGGACCCACACCGTCACAGAGTCGTTGTCGCCGACGGCGACGCCTAGGCTCCCGTGCACCTTTGCCAGGTGGTAGGTGCTCGCCATGGCCGGCACCGGCAGAGGCTCGGCGCACATGACGCGTTCGTGTATGAGATCGAACGACATGATCTTTCCGGCGTCCATGGTGAGCCAGTACACCGTGCCGTCGACTTCGGCGAGGCAGCTGGTGCCGGGGCTGCATCTTGCGTCGGTGCCGCCGGTGTGCACGGCCCGCCACGACGCCTCCCCCAGCGTGAACACGTGCACTATGTCAGGCCGGTCGTCAAAGGTGCACGGGACATGCACAACCTTGTACCGCCTTGTCGTGTGGTCGTACCCGAAGCTATACGTCTGATGCCAGTTCCAGCTGCTGTTGCTGCTCAGGTGAACATCGGCGCTCGGCGTCGGCAGCGGTGGGAGAGGCAGAGCCTCGCCGGTGGATGGGTTGGCCACGGTGATGGCCCCGCCGGGCGAGAGGTCATCGCACAGGCATACGAGGCCGTTGCAGGTGCCGGCGATTCTCATCATGCTGTACCGTAGCGCCGTGGCAATGTCTGTCTGCCACAACAGTCGCCTTGGGCCGCCCGGCGTCAGGATGTCGATGACGGACATGAGACCCAGACCCTTATCGCTGACGGCGATGATCTTGCTGCGGCTCCGCATGTCCGTCCCGGTACGGTGGTCGATGAGCTCTCGCCAGTGCCGGCTGACGAGGCGGAGCCGGCGGCGAGCGTTGGGCGGAACCCGCACCAGGATCTCGACGAGGGCGTCCGTGAGCAAGTCCCAGCTGCTATTATCGTTCTTCTCCATCGGTTAAACGGTAGAGTGGCGGCGCAGCCTCGCCGTCGGACGTGTATTGGTACCTACGCGTGGCCGGCTCGCCGGCGGCCGTCGTATATATCGCCTTAGCTAGAGCCCTGTGCGCTGGTCTCGTGGGGACTCGGACTCTCTCGTACCGTTCCTGTCGCCTCCGTACCGTTGGTATAAGAGGACCCCTCTGTACGTGTGTTCTTCGGCTTCCTGTCCGCTTCGTATTTGGTTAGCCGAAATCACTCGGCTGGCCCATTTAACTGTAGATTGTGTAGGAAAAGAAGGCCCAAATGGAGGCCCATCACGTGAACCATGCATAGCTTACAAGTTCAAATTCCATCTTTAGATAGTTCAAATTTGAAGATGTCCGTGCTTATAAAATTCTACCCTTCCAATGCAGTATACTCTCACCGCTTCCTGGTTTTTACATCCTTTCTTTGTAACTGAATTATTTAACTTTTTTTGTATCACTATGTTCGAGCAGAAAGTGTTTGAATTCGAAATTTTAATTGTTTATAGAACTCTACTCTCACAATGCATTTGTAAAATTTTCTCAAAATAAATACACACATATTTAGGTGCTTTTGCCGTTGGAGTTGCCCTTAATCCTATGCATCTGCCCTGTTGCCGCTTGCTATGAGTGAACAAAGGATTCTTTTCTTTGGATGATAATAATGAAGAGTCGGAACCAACATTTTCGCGTTAAGATTTTTGGCCTTCAAGAATACATAGGATGAGTATCGACAAATGGGGAGCTTGCTTTTTTTAAATGGAATTACAAGATTTCAAAAAAAATTCATTTTTTCTGCATGTAGATAATGATATATTCTACCAGTGTGCAAAAAATAAGTCAACGTGAAATACTCTTTATTATAGGCTGTTCAAAATTGACAAATTTGAGGATCTCAGATAGTGAACAATGCATATATTTACTACCACATACTTGTTGTTTTTGTATGGGTAACATACTACAAGTTTTCCCTCCAGTTCTTTTTAGTGTATAACGTTGTAGTACACTTACTATTTTCTCCTGAATTTTACATGTAATTGTACATTCAAAATATAATGTCTAAAATTATTAGGTCTAGGTACATCCTAGCTCATTCACAATTTTCTCGGTTGTTTAAGTGTTGATTACCTTTCCACCAGCTACCTTGACATTTGTATGAATCCTTGGCTTTTGTTGCATCATACATATATGCTAGTGTAACTAATTGTATTTCTGTAATTAATTTATTATCAACCTCTCACACAAACCCTCCTTAAATCCAAGGAGTCTTCCTGTATCTAAGGCCCCTCTTCCCTAAATGTTAAACTAACAAGCAAAACACACCTAGAGGCCCCGCAGTTTAATATGGGCTCGTACCATTTCCCGCCATGGAGGTTGCCCGTTGTGGAGGATGGAACCTCGATTGACCACTTCTCTACTTAGCTAGAGCCCCTGTACGATGGTCTCGTTAGGTGTCGGACTCTCTCGTACCGTTCCTGTCACCTCTGTACCGTTGGTATAAGAGGACCCCTCTGTACGTCCGTTCATTGGCTTCATGTACGCTTCGTATTTGGTTAGCCGAAATCACTCGGCTGGTCCATTTAACTGTATATTGTGTAGGAAAAGATAGGCCGAACGGAGGCCTATCACGTGACGCTAAATGATGTCCTAGTAGTATTGGAGCTATTTCATTTTTCTACGTCATCACAAAAAAATAAGAAACCAAAATGAAATGTTGCTCAAGTAAAAAAAAATGAAATGTTACAAAACAAATGAAATGTTCTCACAAAATGAAGACAAAACCAAGTGTACGTTACAAAGAAAAGAAAGAACAAATCTAAATGAAAAATTCCCCTGTCAGCAGCAAACAAGCAAAAAATCATGAAGAATTATATGATGGAAACCAAATTACTGTGAAACCCCGTGGAAACAAAAAATGATTTTTTTCAGAAGCTATTTAAAAATAAAAAAAATTAGGAGAGTACTGTTCCAGAACCATGCGTAGCTTAAAGTTCAAACTCATTCTTTAGACAGTTCAAATTTGAAGATGTACGTGTTTATAAAATTGTACCCTTCTTATGCACTATACTCTTACCGCTTCCTGGTTTTTACATCCTTTCTCTGTACGTAACTGAATTATTTAAATTTTTTATATCACTATGTTCAAGCAGAAAGTGTTTGAATTCGAAATTTAAGTGTTTATAGAACTCTACTTTTACAATGCATTTTTAAAAAAATTCTCAAAATAAATACACACATATTTAGGTGCTTTTGCCGTTGGAGTTACCCTTAATCCTATCCATCTGCCCTGGTGCCGCTTGCTATGAGTGAACAAAGGATTCTTTTCTTTGGATGATAATAATGTAGAGTCGGAACCAGCATTTTCGCGTTAAGATTTTTGGCCTTCAAGAATACATAGGATGAGTATCGACAAATTGGGATTTTTTTAAAATGGCATTACAAAATTTTAAAAACAATTCATTTTTTCTACATGTAGACAACGATATATTCTACCAATGTGCAAAATAAGCCAACGTGAAATACTCTTTATTATAGGCTGTTCAAAATTGACAAATTTGTGGATCTCAGATAGTGAACAATGCACATATTTACTGCCATGTACTTGTTGTTTTTGTATGGGTCACATACTACAAGTGTTCCCTCCAGTTCATTTTAGTGTATAATGTTGTAGTACACTTACTATTTTCTCCTGAATTTTACATGTAGTTATACCTTCAAAATATAATGTCTTAAATTATTAGGTCTAGGTACACCCTAGCTCATTCACAATTTTCTTAGTTGTTTAAGTGTTGGTTACCTTTCCACCAGCTACCTTGACATTTGTATGAATCCTTGGCTGTTGTTGCATCATACATATATGCTAGTGTAACTAATTGTATTTTTTAATTAATTTATTATCAACCTCTCACACAACCCTCCTTAAACCCTAGAAGTCTTCATGTATCTAAGGCCCCTCTTCCCTAAATGTTAAACTAACAAGGAAAACACACCTAGAGGTCCCGCAGTGTAACAGGGGCTCGTACCATTTCCCGCCATGGAGGTTGCCCGTTGTGGAGGATGGAACCTCGATTGACCCCTTCTCTACTTATGGGAGATATCATTGTCATTGGTCATGTGTGGGAGAGACAAACGATGGCTCACAGCCTTCTACTCCAATGGCACATGATTGTCTAATGTCTATGATGTCATGCACAAAAGAGTTCCGGGAGCCCTAAGCTACGACGGTGCTGACGTTGTGTTGGCTCCTTCTTAGTTTTTGTCGTTCTCCCCCTGATCCTCGAGGAGATCACGCCAACACACTTGTGTGGGGTCTCTCACATATATTTGCAACAACTAACGACCAATTCATTTGGCGATATCTAAATCATACATTTGTGCATGCCAGATTGATAGCCGAAGTATTTATTTTTTAAAAATGGAATGTGATGGTGATATAAATTCAGAAGGACGCTATATGAGGGGGACGTGATGATGAGCGAATTTGATGAGCTTGGGAACAAATTATTCCATTAGATGTTACATAAAGCTTGGTCAATGTGTTTCAGGGTGGGGTTTTCGCATTTACTCGACCGGGTGAAACACCTATCTAAGATGGGAGGTTCAGGTTGAATTTTTTTTAGGATGTCACTAAAGAGCCGTGCTTCATTTAATCTGAAGTTGGTGTTATTTCTGTCCGCGGGGAAGCCGATGAAGTTTAAATCACTAAGAATGAACCAAGCAGATGTCTTGAGGGAGGGCTAATCATAACTAAGATCATTTTACTTTAATTTTCATTAATTCCCTTCTTTCATTTATTAATTTTTAATAATTTAGAACATACATTGGAAATTAATAGATCAATATAAATCTATCATGCATGTAAATCTCTAAGATATCCAGCTTTATCACATTTCTGAATTATAGTGAAAAATGAGATATTATGTGATACTACATTAAATCCTGAGTTTTTAGTGCAAGCTCTCGGTGACATTTCATGTCCATTTTCATCTGAAAGAAATCTAAAGTTTTAATTCAGTGAATATGAGGATATCATGTATATATCCTCATTAATGTCTTTTCTCCCTTTCCACACACCTATATTAATACCAAATTTATGTGGTTTGTTTTTATCTCCAAGTACATATATTCACCTGTATTTACAGTATCCAAATCTCCATAAATACCTTCTTACTAAATGCCACGCATAATAATGAGAATTAAATCTGGCCAGCCTGCCAGGACCCCTGTCCACCAACCATACCTCGCATGACCCGGAGCCAGCCCATATAAACGGCAACTTCTCACTCCTCTCCGGCCGGACCTGTTTCCATACTCTCTCGTAACTTCTCCCCACCGTTCTGGGCCTGTTTTCCATACTCTCCTCCGGTCCCCTCCCTCCAATCTCCCGCCCACCAAGCACCAAGCTTCATGGCCATGGCCGCCTTGGTCGCTGGCGATGGCGTCAGCAGCCTGCCGTTGTTCGAGGGCGAAGTGTTCCTGGGAGACGTTGATGTTTTTCTCCCACCAGGAAGCCTATCATCTGGCATGGAGAGCCAACACCCGGTGTTCCCTGGCAGAAAAATCCAGATCAGCCACCGGTCGCCGGCGAGCGATAGGTGCCCGCCGTTATCTGTGCTGCAGGTGATCAGCGCTTACTCGGTGCGCTGCAAACTCCGAGCAAAGAAGCTCGATCTCCATCCCAGATCACCCATGGGACAGCTTCATTCATCATGCTTGAACGAACGCAGGGTATACACATTTTCTTAGCCGTCTATAGCTTTTAGTCCATAATCGCTGCTAGACCATTGGTCGATTTTGACTTGCCTTGCACCTTTTAGGTTTAGCATATCGGATTAACTTACCCATCATATTTCTACACTAGGTCTGTCAATTTTTAGATTAGCAAGATGCATGTAAAGAAATTTGTCTTGCTAGTTTGCTGCACTGGTACTCTCCATTTGATGCACAGGTGGTCTGTGGCTGTATAGGATTTATGCAACACATATCCAATCATATGGTTATGCTAATATAGTACAGTCTGTCGATTTGTTAGACAAAGTAGTGTAGATGAGGGGTAGAGTATATTTTTTGGATGTCATATATTGGATGAAATCGTGTGTAAAACCAAGAGTGTGTCACTAACGTGTGTATAACATGTTTCCCTTAACAATCGCCGTGAGATATCTTTCAATTTCTTGGAGACTTGGCATGGTACAATGTCTCTTCCTTAGAAATCGAGCAGGATCTTTTAGTTCTTTTCCTTCACTCCAGATAACATTTCTAGAGTAGCATATGATTTCTATCATTTTAATTAGATTTCATGCAGATGCAACAAATTATTCTTCTCATTGGTTGTGGTTTTGTAGACTGCTGTGGTGGAGGCCGGAGCAGAGGAGCTACACCTTGTGGCTATGGAAAGCAAACTGAAGGGTGTGCCTTGCTTCTGGTGTTGGTCCGCACAGACCGGGCTTTATGAGGCATGCCTTGAGATGCTCAATCAGCGATGCCTTGCCCTTGTGTTTGATCTGGATGAAACCCTTGTCTTAACTAATAACAAAGAAACATTTGAAAATCGCATGGAAAAGATTACTTCAGACTTGAAGAATTCTGAACTTGACGCTTCTACAGAAGTGGCTCTCTGTAATGAACTCTATAAGGTTTGTGAAGATATTGAATTGCTCAAGGATTTCACAAAAACAGGTACTATCACTCTTAATCATGAGATTGTGAGGAGCCAACACGAGGAGGGCATGCTGCATAAACCTGGTGGAGTGCAACAGCTTATTGTTCGGCCTGTAATCAGGATCCCGGGAAGGAATGCAGTTCTGACCCGCATCAAACCAATGGTATGAATGTTTTGGTTGAACATTCTGCAAATCAAAAAAATATAATTTATTAATATTAGATGCTATATACTAATAAGAAATTCTTAAATTTGATGCACATGGAAGCAATCAAAATTTTCCTTTGTAGATAATAAGTATCTGTATTGTGTGCAAAATAATATAATGAGTCAACTGAGAGGGGGTTATTTTTATTCCATGGCTGATGTCCTTTGGTTTCTGCAACCAAATTATTTATGCTTCTAAATGTAAAATATTAACCTGATATAAAGAGGGCATTTCTCCGACTTACATTTAAAGCTAACACAAAATACATAGGTTTTTTTATGGAATTGGTGTTGAATATATGTATTGGTACAAGACAGTTTGGTATTAGAGGAGGGTAGGTGTTGGAGTCGAGCACTTGTAACCCAAACTTAATATATATAGGCGAGAAGTTGGCTGTAGGTCAGACCCGATATCAAGAGAGGAATGTTTACGCGTCCATGGTATGGATATCCGATTGTCGGAGTGGCCATGGTGGGTGTTTGGAGACACTACTGAAGGTCTCCACAAGATTTCTCATCAGATATATTATGTTTATTTGAGTGGGCGCCCATAGTTGTGCCCTGAAACCTAGGCGTTCACAATGAACCACATTAACGAATAGGCATCTTCTCGTTGTCCACATTTCTCTTATGTTCTGATCACAATACTTATACCAGAGTTTAACGTTTATTGGGATTCCAGTTTACATATGGTGTACAGATCAAGATATAATTCTTGAGATCTTTTAGTTTGTGTATCATGTAGGTCTACATGCAAATATCAGTAGGTTAGCACAAGACAATTGTGCAAATTCCAGCAGAACAACACACACAACTAGCACCGTAAGCATATCGCAAGTATATTATATACAGGGGTGCTCATAGCTCAACCTTTTCCGTGTATTCTCAACTGCTTTTTTTCTTAAACCCAACTGCCATTTTTATTTATTAGTTTATTATAACAAAATCTGTTATTCTTGCAATACATGATTGAAAACCTTGAGAAATCCAACCCTTAGGATTTCCTTTTCCTCTTCCCATTTGAACTTCTGCTTATATTTGATGTATATATATATATATATATCCTTGTGAATAATTATCCATATCCTCCTTTCTTACCTGTGGTAACATTGTATGTCATTCAGGTTCCAGAGCATAGTTGTTTTATAAACATAAGGCCTGGTTGGGATGATTTGAAGAGTTCTCTTACTACTACGACTGGACGCAGAAGATATAAGGTCTACGTATGTACAATGGCTGGAAGAGACTATGCTCT
This sequence comes from Lolium rigidum, assembly GCF_022539505.1. Lineage (NCBI taxonomy): Eukaryota > Viridiplantae > Streptophyta > Magnoliopsida > Poales > Poaceae > Lolium > Lolium rigidum. The sequence continues at coordinate 6,093,963 of NC_061513.1, forward strand.
TGAGGCTTGGAGACTGCTCGATCCAGAAGGCTCTTTGATAGGTTCAGGGGAGATTTCACAACGTTTAATATGTGTGAAGCCAGGTAAAATTAAGCGTCAATTTCATTTTTTTGCTTTCGTGAGATAGCTAGTTTGATTGGACATCATTATCGAAAAAAGCTAGGTTGGACAGGGATAAGTACGTTGATTACTACTCCCTCCATTCGTCTTTAATTGACGCGGAGTGGCATGCACACAGGTATGTAATTAGCTGATGGCTGCGTCAATTAAAGGCGAACAGAGGTAGTAGCTACTAAGTGTTTCTTAAATAATATATTTTCCCGAAACGGGGTAATCATGCATGCTTTTCGGAAAATTGCATACAATCTTGATTAAACTAAAATTGCATTATGTGTATCATCATGTACGTTAGTTACAACTTACAAGTACAACATACTAATGACTGGAAAACCTGCAACTTGACATGTAAAAAAAGCGTTCATGAAATTGGATCATCCTCTTGTAGAACTAAAAGAGACATGTGTGGATGGATAAAAGACCGGATATGGACTATGTTTCTTGTTTGTTTGACATGCACCTTTTAATTTTATTTGTGAATCTCAGATTCCCAAAAGTCGCTGGAGCGTGTGTTTCAAGAGAGTTTATGCCATCCAAATATGGCAATGGTGATTGATGACCGGATGGATGTTTGGGATGAGAGAGATAAGCGGAGAGTTCATATTTTGCCGCCTTACAATCCATCATTTGCCCCTGAAGACAAGGTAATTCATTTGTATCTTAATAAGTCCATAGTCAAATTTATGTGGAGAACAAATCTAGACTAGTCTGACATGTTGCATGTATTTTAATTGATCAGGGGTCACGTGATCTTAGTGTGCTTCAGATTGTAAAAATTGTTACATCGAATGTCCGTGGAGGATTCTTCAGGTTTATATAAATTATAAAAAAATGACATAACCTTAACTCTCAATATTTTACCTGTTTTGGCCATCATTTCTATTTAATTAATGGGTAATTTATTTTGTAGCTACTTTGATGATAATCTACTGAAAATAGTAAATGAACTAATGTATGAAAATAGTGTACTGGACCTTCCAGACTCTCCAGATGTTGGTGACTACTTACAACGGAAGGTATCTTCTTGCTACCTTTAATTGTTTGTCCTGTATTATTTGCTACGACATTCATAAATAAATATATACATTCCAGAGTAACAAGATTGTTAGACACAATGATTCCCCTATATCACACATGGATACAAGTGGAGGTGAAGTAGAGAGTGGGAGAAAGAATTAATGGAGAGGTCAGTTTTTTCTCAGCTTGTTTTGCTTATTTGTTCGCCTTCTAAAATAAGAAGCGAGTTAAGGATATCTTATGTCATGTTAATTCGAAGCAATATCCAAATATGACTTCATATTCTGATAGGTGCTGATGTTTGTACATTCTTTAGAGCGTGGAAAAAAACAATTATGGATCAGCAAATAGAGTAGGCAGTCATGGAAATTCCATGTGAATGCGGGCTACTTGACAAACTAAAATGTTCAATACAAATTAATCTGGTCAAGAGCTAACCAAGTAGTACTAACTACAACCTAAAATATTTGATTGCCCTATCAGCAACATGTCCAACACTAGAACACTTATTCAGTAGGGTGGTCGCATGCCAACCAAAAATATTGACTACGTGTTCAAATATCAAATGCATTGTTGCTTGCACAATCCTTTGCAGCTTTCTTCCTAATATAGCTAGCAATTTATGGACAGCCTCAACTAGAAATTTGTCCTTATAGCTGAGGAGTTCATTGCAAGCACAATTTTTGTACTCATTACCTGATCGGTAAATTACAACATTTTCGTCTTCCGTAATCATCATTTTTTCTACTGCACCCTCTATTAATGCACTTCCATCTTTACCTTGATAAATTTTTACAGCTCAATATTCATAATAGTACTAAGACATCAATTGTTATGACAAAATCAAATAATTTCATTCTTGCAGACTGGCCCGGTTGGTTCATCAAATGAGACAGATCATCTAAATTATGGATTTCAAACGGTGGCTGCCAAGGAATTGAGTTTGTTAGCTAGTTTCGCAAGACCCTGGCGGTTATGTTGGAACTTCTTAATGCCCAATGGCAGGCAGTCTGGATCTATTTTGAACCAAATTCACTTGCCACTTTTTATTTTATCGTTGAACTTCTAGTTATGCATGCTTTTGTTTGACCATGTATACATGACCATCTAAAGTGGTATGTATACGGGGGATGACCCCAGTTACCTTATTATAGAGTTTTTATGTGGGTTCATGAATTATGATTATCAATTGAATCATGTGCGATTTACTTGTCCTAGAGTTAATTGTTGTTCAGATATAGTCCATGCTTTCCAACTTACATACCATTATTATGATTTCACTGATAATAAAAAATTATAATTGAATTTTTTAGTACTTTTCAATGATACTATTTAGCAACACATAATCCACATTTTTTGGTCAAATCATGTTCAAAGTTGAATCTCGAATATATGATGCCATACAAATAGAGATAGATGTAGTACATGCTTGCAAACTGCAATAACTAGAATGTTGTATGCCATAATCAATATTTGACGATCAAGTTCATGATAGCTTAACCTCCGCCATGAATTAAAAAAAGTATTCTATTTCCATAGAAAAAATACTTCATCCTGATTTCAGAAATTTAAGTCTCCTATTTTGTGTAAAGAGAAACGAATTAATTTCACCGAGGATGCACTTGGCACAAAAGGAGATTAAAAAATAGGAAAACTAAATCAAAATTATTAGAATTTAAGAATTCGAACCAAAGAACCATAGTGTACAAATTTTGGTACTTAAGGTTACGGTTTTAATTTTCTAGCGCATTCATTTCTACTTTCATTACCTCTAAATTACCGGGCATTGTAAAATATTGTACGCCACACAAGCGGTACATTTGCCAAGGTGCCAGAAACTTCCATACAGAATGTGTCGTTCAGAAGAAATTTCATTGGTCCCACACAAGCATCCACTAGTAGACAACAGGCCTTTTGTTCCGGGTGGTTAGGGCCTTTTGTCGCGGGCGGCTAGCCGCGACAACAGAGGCGCGACAAAAGGTCCACCTTTTGTCGCGGGTCGCTTACGACCCGCGACATAAGGTCCACCACGTGGCAGCTGCGCGGCGCGCACGGCACAGGCCCTTTTGTCGCGGGCGGTGTTACCACCCGCGACAAAAGGCCCTATACGTGGCGCACGCACAACGCTGCTGCTTTAGGGTTTGAGGGGTGCAGCACCCCTCCCCCCGCCACCGACCGCCTGTTATATCATTTTTTTCGTTCGAAAATAAAAGTTGCATATATTTGTACGCTACTAGAAATTGTACACGTTCATTCAATATATATATATATAGATCGATCAAACAAATGTTGGAAGCAAAAGTCGATTCCTCTTTACATGTAGCCCTTACATATATATATACATTTAGCTCACGATCGACAAGCGGTACTAACGACCGTCTATTTGGAGGTAGAGCATCTATTTGGACTAAACAAGCCTTTGTTGTTTAGTACATCTTTAATCAAAAGTCCCGCCAGTTCCTCCGCGATTCCTAGTGCGTGTTCCTTTGGTTGGAGTCTGTCCCGCATGAAGTCGACCTATATACGAAAATGAGATGAGTATGACTATATCGGTCTTGATAACGAAATATTGATGATAATAAATAAAGTTGTGAATGTTATTGCTTACGTTGAATTTATTATTGTTCTGCTTCTCGGTGGTTAACATGCGAATGGACTCGCAAACGTAGTATCCACATAGATTCGTCCCTTGTGGCTGCTCGGGGGCACGGTACAGGAGTAAATGTTAGCTTCTCTGCCCGGGTTTCGTTCTTACGATGTCTCTTGAAAGCGGTCCAAGCCCTGCCAGTGCAAAAGAATGATTGAATGAGTGGATAATTAATTGATATCTCACGAATGATAAAGCGCGGCGATGAAGGAAATTACACTTGGAGCAACTTCGCAAGTCCCGGAACCCGTCCACGCCTCTACTCAGTGGGTCTTTTACCTCAACTATTCCCTTATCGGGTTGAATGTCTAGTAGAATCCAAGTGGAAGCTGCACATGTTATGCATATACGTCGGGAATTACACTTAACATCGAGTAAGAAAAATTGAATGTGCATAAAGATCATTAAGACTCTCACTCGTAGTTGTAAGGAAACAATATTGAATCACAGAAATATTGCTCCCCCAAAAACCTTAGTAGGTTTCCCCGTTTCTTGGGCATTAAACTTTACCGTTTGAACATGTACTTTATCCGGGTCAACAAACCCAATATTGATAATATTATTACTTTTGCATTCACCGATCTTCGATCTGCATAAGAGAACACATAAGATATAATGAGTATATATATGCAATGAAAACGAACATGAACTGAATGAAAATGAACTTATATGTAGTTAACAACTTACAAGCAATAGCAACTCATGAGAGATTTGTCGAGGGCATCTAGATTGAATAACCGCCGAGTTCATTCATCTCAATATGGATCTCCTCCTTTCGGTAGTAATATTCCCATGGTATACTCGCCACGATGAACCTTATGTTCTCCTTGCATGCATCAAGGTACCACCGATGCAAATTCCGCATATGTGTTGGCAGTTTAAGCAGCTGCTTCTGTGCCGACCAAGTCGGCCCCGTAGACAAATTTAGGAGCTATATCGGCAGTGGAGTACTGCAGCATCTGCCTGCAGACAGCAATTCCTCCACGGTAACGTCACGGGCAGCCGCTAGCTTTGCAGCTTCTTCCATATCGAAACCACCCCGTTCCCGGTACAGCTTGGGAACATTAAGCACTTTGAGTGCTCGGGATCGATTGTTTGGGCTGAGCACCGAGGAGGGGAACTTCCTTTCTCTTTTTGCCTTTTGTCGTTTGCTTGGCCTTGAGGGGTGCACTTGTTGAAGTTGACTTATTCTCGCTTGCACTTCTAGCCGATGATTTGCTCGTGCCAGCAATGTCCTTCTCCTTAGCCTTTTCAGCCTTCTTTGTGTCAATTACCTTCGCAAGAGTGCGTGTATAGTCATCCTTCTTCTCGTGTAAGTCATACTCGCGATGGTGTGTTCAGAAAACTAGTAGCATATGCTATTTGCTTCTCTGTGTATGGCTCGGCGCAGGAGGTTTTGGCTTATGAAAAAAATCATAATTGATTTTCTTAACAATGGCATCATTTTCCTCCGGGGTACGATCGTAAGGACGGGGGGAGGAACCTTTGGTACTTTTGGGAGGGGCGACCTCTTGCGGACAGGACTCTTGAAACGCTTCCGGCTGGGTGCATTCCGAGTCTTTTTGGGCGGAGGCGGCGGCGCTGGAGATGGAGATGGACTACCGATGTCGTGGTCGACGTCGTACCCATGGGGTGATGGTGGCGACATGTGATCGGTAGGAGGAGGTGATGGTGGCCTGCGATCATCCGGAGGAGGTGATGGTGACCTGCTCGGACGACCGGTACTAGGGGCTACCCAGCTCGGCAGCTTGATGTTCTTCTTTTCCCGAGAGAATGACTTCTCCCAAGCACCTCTCCGAGTGTAAGCCCCCATCACCTCCGGGGATATCGAGCTCCAATGTCCCCCACGACGGGACAACTGAATCCACCCCGACACGAGCATAGCCGACTGGAATCGGATTGCCATGCCATGTTGCCGGCTCACCTTCGGGTCCAAATGCCGGTAAGACATAGCCGACCGCCACCTTAACGAAACCTTCCCGAACACCTCATGGAGATCACAAGGTGTTTGCTCCTTGATTCCATCCAAGGGGTCGCCAGGACCGGCATCTATCATCATCCGTGTAGAAGGGGCCTCCGAGTCGGCCACGCTGCTCGTCTCGTCGCTGAGATATGTCGGCGGTATTATCTAGCGGGCGCCGTCCTTTTAGTTCATTTATCTCCCGCTGCCGCTGCTGAAGCTCCCGCTCCTGCTGGTCAAGTCGGCGTTGGAACTCGGCCATCTGGTCATTCTGCACCTCCAGGCTGGCGTTGTTTAGCTCTCGCTCGGCTTCTATAAGTCTCCGCGTCGGCCGGAAACCCAAGCGACCATGGAACACTAGGGCCGAAGCCTCTTGTTCGTCCTCCCTTCTCGGGATTACCGAGGACAAGCGTCAGACAAATCTTTCTCTCTATCGGGAGCAAACTTAAGTTTTCCCGCCTTTATATCTGCCGTCACTTCAATCCATTTTTGCCTGGGTACCCTAACCCTGGTGTCACTTTCAACAATGTTCCCTGTCTTCATGTCATACTCACAGCCATGCGCGAGGAACCAATTTCGAGCCCTAGTGTCCCATCCTTCTTGCGTGGGTTCTGGAGTGATCCCCTTCAGCTCCATCTCAGCCTCTTGTGCATCCCACTTAGGCATGGCCCCTCCGTAGCCCCTCGCCCCGTATGATGGTGATATTTCTTTTCGCTTGCATTCTTCTTGTTTTTCGTTGACGGGTTCACAGCCTCCTCTCGATTCTTTGTACCTCACAAATTCTTCCCGGTTATGCTCTCGCTTCGCTAGGTAGTTCTCGAATAATGGAGGCTTCTTGTCTTTCTTATAATTTTTCCATAACCTGTTCTTATACGCCCGGAAAAGTTCCCCCATCTTCTTAAGAGCCCATTTCTTCACTAGCGCCCGCTCGCTTAGCATTCTCGGACTCCGATCCCAAATCTGGCAAAGTGAAATGTGCCATGAGGTCAGCTGAAAAGTGTGTCTTTGTACCTATCGGCAACCTGATTTTCGGTCACATTCTTGGTCTTGTTCCATTCTCCGACGAGTGATCGGGATACGATCTCTAACCACAACTCCGCACTGATTTTTGAATGTCACTCCGACACTCGCGGGTACCACCGGTTGGCCTTCCGGTGATATAGCTTCAATTGTGAAGTGGTCTTTTTTGCTCAACTTCTTTGCCGGGCCTCGTTTCTCTATCTTATCTTTGGAGGCCTAAGAGAATACATATAGAATTGCATTAATGCCTCTATACTAATGCCTCAATACATATGTACATATAGAATTCCATTAATACCTCGTCATGACCGGAGCCGTCGGCTTCTCCGTCACCGGAGCCGTCGGCTTCTCCGTCACCGGCTCCGTCGGCTTCTCCATCACCGGAGCCGTCGGCTTCTCCATGACCGGAGCCGCGGTCTTCTCGGTCGGCTTACTGTACCATCGCGGATCATGTCCGCGAACATGTCTTCCTGTTCCAAGTCCCGTTCGAATGGATCCATTGTTTCGCAAAAGAATTAAATCGATAAGTACATGTTCTAACCCTAACCCTAATCAAACACAAACCAAACCCTAACCCTAATCGGCGACACGTGTTTGCGAGAGGGAGAGGGTGTCGGCGACGCGTGTTTGCGAGAGGGAGATGGTGTTGGCGATGCGTGTTTGTGAGAGGGAGAGGGTGTCGGCGACGCGTGTTTGCGAGAGGGAGATGGTGTCGGCGACGCGTGTTTGCAAGAGGGAGAGTGTGTCGGCGACGCGTGTTTGCGAGAGAGAGAGAGAGGGTGTCGGCGACGCGTGTTTGCGAGAGAGAGAGGGTGTCGGCGACGCATGTTTGCGAGAGAGAGAGGGTGTCGGTGGACGCGTGTTTGCGAGAGAGAGGGTGTCGGCGACGCTAGTTTGCGAGAGAGGGTGTCGGTTTGCGAGAGAGGGTGTCGGTGTCGGTGGAGAGAGGGTGTCGGCCATTTTTCTAAACTAAACATTTTTCAACCATACATATACTAAAAAACCGTAAATACATATACTAAACATTTTTCTAAACTAAACATTTTTCAACCTAAAACTAATCAATTACATACTAACTAATTACATACTAACTAAACTAACTAATTACATTACATACTAAACTAACTAAACTAACTAATTACATACTAACTAAATACATACTAACTAATTACATACTAACTAAACTAATTACATACTAACTAAACATTATATACTAGCTAATTACATACTAACTAAAATAACTAATTAACACAATTATGTAAAAAAAATGAACAACAATTCGCAAAAAAAAAGTAAAAAAAATGAAAAAAAAGCAGGGCGCCCGCGAGCAGGCGCGGCGGCGCTACCTCGGCGGGCTTGCAGACGGCGGCGGCCCGAGAGGAAGAGGCGGCGCAGAGGGCGGCGGCGCAGAGGGCGGCGGCCCGAGGACGACGCGCAGGTGGGCGGCCGAGGCGCGGCGCGGCACAGAGAGGAGGGGCGAGGCGGCGGCCGAGGCGCGGCGCGGGAGGCGGCGCGCAGAGGCACGGCGGCGGCCCGAGAGGAAGAGGCGGCGCAGAGGGCGGCGGCCAGAGGCGAGGAAGACGGCGGCGGCGCGGCCAATTTTGGCAGCCTGGCGGCGCAAAATCGCTAAGTGTTGGCCTCCGGGTGTCGCGGGTGGGGGCTCCGCCCGCGGGGTTAGGTATTTATACCTAACCCCTTTTGTCGCGGGTGGTGGCACGACCCGTGATAAAGGCCCCTTTATCGCGGGTCGTGCCACCACCCGCGACAAAGGGGGTCCTTTATCGCGGGCCGTGGCTCAACCCGCGACAAAAGGGGGTGGGAGGGGGAGGCGGCCGATCCGCGTGAAGCGCATCCAACGGCTCCGGCCGTTTGAATCCAACGGCCTGGAGCCGTTGGACGCGGATCAGGCCTGCAGCACCGTTTTTGTTTTTCTGTTTTTTTTTCTGTTTTTTGTTTTTCTGTTTTTTTTAATAAAAACTATTATTTCAATAACTTTTAAATGGTAACTCAAAAAGAAAAGTTTTATATATGAAAATTGATCAGAAAAATCCAATGAACATGAATATGACTTCCGTATAACTATTTGCATCTCGCATCATATAAAACGGATAGTCGTGTATGTTTCACCCCTGTGCACCGCCGCCGTGCCACTCGTGTCGCGTCCCCGTGCCACGTGTCGCCACCGCTTCCACGTGCCTCGCCCCGCCGACGCCGGCGTGCGACGTGTAGCCACCGCCGACACGTGCCTCGCCCCGCCGACGCCGGCATGCGACGTGTAGCCACCGCCGACACGTGCCATGCCCCGCGTGCGCTATATAGAGCGACGAGTGCGGGCGCAACCACACGTCGCCACCGCCTCCGCTCATTCATCTCCGGGATGCCTCCATGTCGTCGAGGGGCGTCCGGTTTCCGTGGCGTTCGAGTGCGTCCGAGCGGTAGGTTCACCGCCGAGATACGCGCCGGTGGCTTCCGCCTCACCCTCGGCACGTACAACACGCCGGAAGAGGCGGCGCGCGCTTACGACGCGGCGGCGTGGCGCTTTCGGCGGCCAGGGCACGACATGAACTTCCCGGATGTTGAATCGCTAGAGGAGGCGGAGTTCCTCGCGCCACCGCCGTGCCTCGTCACCGACGAGGACCGTCGCCGGCATCGCCGAGTGCAGCGCAGGATCGCCATCGCCGAGCGCGACGAGCGGTTGATGCGCCGGTGGAGGGCGCGGTCCCCGCACGCGTTCTTTGCTAACCTTAGGGCACAACGAAGGTCCAACAGGCGCCACCGTCGGGCCGTCGCCGCCTTCGAGCTCGAGAACTCGAATACAACTTGGACCGAAAACGACCCTCGGTGGGATGACCTTTGGACCGGAGACAACCTCCGACGACGAGTAGAGACTAGACTAGTAATTTATCTATTTTATTGTAATTTCAATAAAGTCGTTGTCGGTTCCATTAGTTTAAATTTAGTTTATAAAGTTGTTGTCGGTTGTTTTTGTTCAATAAAGTGGTTGACACGAAATTTATTACGATTGAACTGAAATTAAAGTACTGAGCTCAACCGAAAAATAAGATACATGGCCGGATTCGAATGTTGGAGCCATTCAATCATAGTCGTGCCTAGTCCTATACACGTCGCCACTGTAGTCATCAAAGTCGCCGACGTCATCATCGCTAGCATCGGGGTCGCGGTTGTCGAACCTCGGCGGATGACCACACGTGGGCTGGGATTGAGGGTAGCGCAGGCGGGGGCCACGATAGGCCATGACGCTCTGGAGAGTCCGGCCGCGCCACCACATCCGACGGCCGGCCTCGTTGAAGTTCGAAGATGGCGGGCCGTCCTCCTCGTACCTGGCAACCGCCCTCTCACGCCGATTGATGAAGAAGCTGTCCCAAGTCGGGCTGTAGTCGGGATGCCACTGGGGATTCCTCCGCTGCTCGGGCGTGAGCTCGAAATAGTAGTGGTTCGTGATGGCCATCTCGCGTGGCACACCTACAGGGATAGGAGGGACCGGTACGCCTCCGACGCTCGGCAACCAGCCGGTCGGGACGCGGTAGCCGGGCGGGCAGGGGTAGTTCGAGGCGCAAAGCGCCTCCGCCTCCCGGGGTGTTAGACATACGATGGAAGCCATGGGAGAGAGTGATGAGGTTTGCAGATATGAGTCCAATGCCTACATATATATAGTGGAAAAATGGCGGGAATGCGGGAAGAAAATAGGAGGGAACGAAGTGGCGCGCGAAACTTTCATCCCGGGTGGAGGCTCAAACCGGGACAAAAGACCGGGGAGGCTTATCTAGGAGGGCCTTATCCGGGGGATGATGTGCGGGTAACCTTTTGTCACGGTTGGTGGCTGCAACCGGGACTAAAGCTGTCGGCAGGATAAGGATGCGTCGGTAACCTTTTGTCACGGTGGGTGGCTGCAACCGGGACTAAAGCCGTCGGCGGGAGAAGGAAGCGTGGGTGGACGCACCTGCTCGATGAGATAAAGCATGTAGCGCACGACGCCCTGTCGAAGGAACAAGACAAAGTAGAAGCGGTGCCGTGCCTATAAAAGGAGCATCAATACGCCTTGCCAAGCAGATCAACAAGCCAAGCACAGTTTCATTCCCATGGATGAAGGAAAGGGTTGGGAAATCTCCCGTGGCGCAGCTTCTCGAAGATGTCGTTGGTGCACACGCCCTACGGCATCTTCGGAAGCTGCTCCTCAGAAAAATTTCCCTGCAAGCCCGTGAAAGAATACATTATATGAAAGAATACTCTGTCTCCTCTAACAGTGTTGGGGAAAGGGTTCTCATTATTACATAAATGTAGAGATTGTCTTGGGAACTATATATGAAGAATACATTATTACATCGCCATCTAGTGTTGTGATCTTCTACGCCGTAGCCATGGAGAATCTTCATCATTTAGTAAGATGCTTGGGTCAATTTTCACCGTGAAGGGCGGAATTTCTTTAAACCTATTATAATCTTCTCGACATGTCTGTCTTGTCATCCACTCCCACGATGTTTCTTTTCCCCGAAAGAACTATGTGGCGCTTTGGCTCCTCGGTTGATGTATTCTTTTGTTGATTTCTTTTTCTTGATTTGCTAGACATGTCCTTCACGTAGAAAACTTGAGCCACCTCGCCGGCTAGGACAAATGGCTCGTCAAGGTACGCAAGATTGTTGGGATCCACTGTTATCATACCGTACTTATCATCAATATGTATACCGCTGAGCTTCACCCATTTGCACCGAAACAAAGGGACCTTAAAAGTGGGACCATAGTCAAGTTCCCATATCTCCTCTATGTATCCATAATATGTGGTGGTCTGCCCATTCTCGTCTTTTGCATCGAAGCGGACACCGCTGTTTTGGTTGGTGCTCTTTTTATCTTGGTCGATCGTGTAAAATGTATTCCCATTTATCTCGTACCCTTGGAATGTACATATGTTTGAAGATGGTAACCTGGCCAACAAGAACAGCTGCTCCACAACAGATGGGTCATTAATGAGATGTCTTTGCAACCAACCGCCGAAGGTATTCATGTGTTGACATGTAATCAAGGACTCGGGCTGCCCCGGTTTTATTTCTCGTAAAGCATTCTTATGTTTCTCGATGTACGGAGCCACCAAGATGGAATTGTATAGAAGCTGTGTAGTGTGCTTGATTGAAAGAAATCTTGTCCCCGCACACCATTGATTTCCTTCCTAGTGTGCCTTTTCCGAGTCAGCCTCCCCTCATACCGAGATTCGGGAACACCAATCGGCTTAAGGTCGGGAAGAAAGTCAACACAAAACTCAATGACCTCCTCGGTTCCGTAGCCCTTTGAGATACTTCCTTCCGGCCTAGCTCGGTTATGAACATATTTCTTTAAGACTCCCATGAACCTCTCGAATGGGAACATATTGTGTAGAAATACAGGACCGAGAATTCTAATCTCTTCAACTAGGTGAACGAGGATGTGCGTCATAATATTGAAGAAGGATGGTGGGAACAACAACTCGAAGCTGACAAGACATTGGACCACATCTTCCTGTAATCCTGACAAAGTTTCTGGATCCATTACCTTCGAGAAATTGCGTTGAGGAATGCACATATCTTCACAATGGCTAGTCGAACATTTTACGGTAGAAGTCCCCTCAATGCAACCGGAAGCAATTGTGTCATAAGCACGTGACGGTCATGGGACTTCAGGTTTTGGAATTTTTTCTCCTTCATATTTACTATCCCCTTTATATTCGACGAGAAACCGGACGGAACCTTGATACTGAATAGGGCTTCAAAAAGATCTCCTTCTCTTGTTTGGTAAGAGCGTAGGCGGCAGGCCCTACAAACTGCCCTGGATGTTTGCCGTTTCGTCCTTTATGAAGTTCCTGGTCCTCCCGTGCTTCCGGTGTATCTTTTGTCTTTCCATACACGCCCGAGAAAACCTAGAATATTCACACAAAGATTCTTGGTCAGGTGCATCACGTCGATTGCGGAGCGGACTTCCGGGACTTTCCGGTATTCTAGCTCCCAAAAAATAGATTTCTTCTTCCACATGGGCGCGTGTCCGTCAGCGTCTTTCGGAACAGGTCGACTGCCTGGACCCTTTCCAAAGATAACAATTAAATCCTTGACCATGTCAAATATATCAGCACCACTACGGGGGATAGGCTTCGGACGGCGGTCTGCCTTGCCATCGAAATGCTTTCCTTTTTTCCTTAAGGGATGCTTGCGCGGAAGGTAACGACGATTGAACGGGTACACAACTTTTCTGCTTTTTCCCAAATATTTACTTTCAGTCTCATCTAAACAGTGTGTGCATGCATTGTATCCTTTGTTCGTCTGTCCTGAAATGTTACTGAGAGCAGGCCAATCATTGATGGTTACGAATAGCAACCCTCGTAGGTCAAATTCTTGCTCGGTGTGCTCATCCCACACACGTACACCTGGTTTGGCCCACAACTCCAAAAGTTCATCGACTAATGGCCTTAGGTACACATCAATGTCGTTGCCCGGTTGCTTTGGGCCTTGGATAAGCACCGGCATCATAATGAACTTCCGCTTCATGCACAACCAAGGAGGAAGGTTGTAGATACATAGAGTCACGGGCCAGGTGTTGTGACTGCAGCTCTGCTCCCCAAAAGGATTCATGCCATCTGTACTTAGACCAAAGTATAAGTTCCTTGCCTCAGCTGCAAAATCCGGGAACTCTCTCCCGATGTTTCTCCACTGCCGACCATCAGCGGGGTGCCTCAACATCGCGTCTTTCTTACGTTCTTCCATGTGCCATCGCAACAAGCTGGGCATGCTCTTTGTTTTCGAACAAACGTTTCAACCGTGGTATTATTGGAGCATACCACATCACCTTCGCAGGAACCCTCTTCCTGGGTGGCTCGCCCTCAACATCACCGGGGTCATCTTTTCCGATCTTATACCGCAATGCACCACATATCGGACATTTATTCAAATTCTCGTACTTCTCACCGCGGTAGAGGATACGGTCATTAATGCATGCATGTATCTTCGGCACATCTAATCCTAGAGGGCAGATAAGCTTCTTTGCTTCATATGTACTGACGGGCAACTCATTATTTCTTGGAAACAGCTTCTTTAATATTATCATCAATTTCTCAAATCCCGAGTCAGTCACACCGACCTCTGCCTTGCATTTCAGCAATTCCAATATGCTACCCAGCTTTCTATGCCCATCTTCACAACCTGGGTACAACAATTTGTGGTGGTCCTCTAACATCTTGTCGAACCGCAACCTCTCCTTATCCGGTGCCACGGTCTCTTCTTGCATCGAAATGGCCCGACGAAGATCATCGTCAACGGGATCATCCGATGCCTGTTCTTCACCTCCTTCTTCTTCATTGTCGTCCATTGCGGTATCAAAGCATTCGAGAGAACATAGATCGGTACTGGTCATCATTATCTTCTTCCTCATCGTCGTCTTCCATCATAACCCCTTCTTCTCCGTGCTTGGTCCAAACATTATAGCTGGACATGAATCCAAACCGAAGCAGGTGGCTCTTAATGTCTCTTGAGCAAGAGTAATCCTTCTCGTTCTTACATTTTAGACATGGACAGCACATAAAACCTTGCTTCGACTTGTTGGCCTCGGCCACAAGCGAGGAAAGAATTCACGCCCTCTCCGAAAGCGGGAGCACATCGGTTACCGTACATCCATGGATGACTCATCCGCATCATAAGTACAATTATATATGTATCAGATGCAATCACCTTGCTAAAATTAGTATTGTACGGACTATGCATATATATATAGTCGAGAAAATAGTTGCTAACCTTTTAGGATCAAAAAGAGGAGAAATCTTATCAAATAAAACCAAGTGGCATCCCTCTCACAAGCATTCCATCAAACACCTCTTGTGCACATGTAGAAAAAATGAGCTAGCATACACCTCCACCTTCACCACCAAGGAAAATATGAGGTGGGGGGGGGGGGTGGCTGCTTCTATATATAGGCATGGCCCTATTGTCGCGGGCCGTATTACGACCCGCGACAAAAGGGGTGCCGTCAGGAGGCGCCAGCCCTCAGACCCCTTTTGTCGCGGGTCGTAATACGGCCCGCGACAAAAGGCCGCGACAAAAGGCCCTGACGGCTCCACATGGTTTCGGGGCGACGTGGCCAGGCCATTTGTCGCGGGTGCAGGCGCGCCCGCGACAAAAGGCTCCCACGGAAGCCCTGTTTTCCACTAGTGATCTTGGAATGCTTTGCTGCAGCGTCTGATTTTGGTCTAGTTAACGCAAGGATCCGATGTATTTTGTTGGAATACCCATGAAAGTGGAAACTTCTTGGTGGATTCTATGTATAATAATGCTCTAACACATCCTAACATTCCAGTGGAAAATAATAAGAAAATATGGAAGATGAAGATCTCGCTTAAGAACAAGATTTCTGCGTGGTATCTTTGTCGAGGGGAATTCTTACGAAAGATAACCTTGCAAAGCGCAATTAACAAGAAAGTAAAATGTGTGTATTCTGTCATCATGACGAGACCCTAAAGCACTTATTCTTCCAATGCAAATTTGCTAGATCTATATGATCACCATTCAGATAAGAAGAACAAAAGATGAAACCAAATGAAAATATCTTCCGGTAGCATATCGGCAAAACCATAATATAAAGAAGTACCCGGTGAAAACCAAATAACTGTAGAAACTCCATGCGAATAATTTTTGAAGCTTCAAAAAATTATCAACAAACACAATACGTTAAGAGTAAATGTTCCAGAAACATGCATAATTTAAAGTTCCAACTCGTTCATTTTAGACAGTTCGAATTTGAAAATGGTACATGTTTATAGGACTCCTCCAATATAATGTACTATACCTTTTTTAGAATATTTTGAGAAATTTAAACACATATTTATGTGGTTTTGTCCGTGAGTTTCTTCTATCAGATATTTTCTCAGAACATATAAACTACTTCTATTTCCTGATATTTCTTTGAATTTGATGCGTTAACCTGTAGAGCTGGCATGTTCTCGTTTGCTATGAGTGGGTAAACCCATGAAGAACATATACCCAAAATCGCAACTCTTGCGTCACTCTTGACAAGCTGCATTCTTTTAGACGACAAGATTGCTAGTATTTCTTTTCAGACAAAGCAAAGAGGCAGCTCGTTGTGTTAGCTTAGTAAACCCAAAATATTAGAGACTTCAGTTCTCATGGGAGAAAAAAAAAGTTATTCCCAGGTAAAACGCGGCAGTAGGAATGACTCTTGTATTTGCTGAAAAGGCATCGGATGATCAAACTGCCAGTAAATTTATTTTTCAAGGCGCACACTTAGAAAATACATGCCATGCCACAATCAACTTCAAGTAAACTTCATGGTTATTCACATTTTGAGTTGATAAATTTTGATATGGTAATTTTCCATGGAAAATGGTGAATACAGCAAACGGATATGGCTGTGGTTCACCAACAAAAGACTTGCCATCAAAAAATTCGCCCAAGTCTTATGCATGCGTGACCTAAATAATAAGAAGCGCCGTGTCGTGAGGAAAGGGAAAAGAAGTACCATTGTAGTTGATAGTGTAGTTGATAACAAAATATGAACAATTCAATGATCGGCATTAGTTCTGTATCAAGAGGGGCTAAATTTGCAACAGCTCGAGATAAATAAGAGAAATCTTGACGGTTGGGTGAATATATGAATATTTAATGGGTGTGTCTTCTTAAGTCTCAGTCAACTCAGAAAAGTGCAACTGCAGTTAAAATAAAAGTGCAACTCGGTTCAGTTGCACAAAAAATGTAATTGTACTTTTTTTAACAGAAAAGTGCAACTCAAGGTTTTTGAAAGTGACTTAGATTCAAGAAAAATGCCAGTTGACTGAGACATAGCAAAACCTATATTTAATAGCTTTTAATACTTGGAGTAGTATATGGAGGGAGTACTTAATAATATGTATATGGTACGGAAATGCAAAATGGAACCCGGGTCTAGATGCTCTCACTATCTGGACCGATCAATTGCTCTTAGATTGGGACTAAGCGTTATATTTGCTGATGTATCTCCACCTGTAGCCAGAATTAGGAACAGTGGCAAGAACGACCACCCACCTGCATTCAAGTTACCTGCATTCAATTAGAACAGCAAGAGGGAACTATTGTTGGGGAAGATAATTTGAAGGTGTATATTACTGAATTCTATAGGAAATTGTTTGGCGCACCGGCACCAACCAATATTTCTCTAGTTGAAGAGTAATTTCATGATATTACACAGATTTCATCATTGGAGAATGAGATCTTGACGGCTCCTTTTACTGAAAAGGAGGTGTTTGAGGCAATTTCTCAGATGGGACTGAATAAAGCTCCTGGACCAGATGGTTTTCCAGCTGAGTTTTATCAAAAAAAATTGGGAAGTAATAAAAGATGATTTGATGGCTTTGTTTTCTCAGTTTACTAATGGGAATTTGCCCCTTTACAAACTGAATTTTGGTGTTATTACATTACTACCCAAGAAGGAGAATGCGGTTCAAATTCAACAATACAAACCTATATGTTTGCTAAATGTATGTTTTAAGATATTTACTAAAGTTGGTACGAATCGCATCTTGGGGATTGCCCCAAGAGTCATTAAACCAACCCAATCTGCTTTTATGTCAGGTAGAAACATTTTGGAAGGGGTAGTTATACTTCGTGAAACAATCCATGAGCTACATACTACAAAAATGGATGGGATATTATTTAAAATTGATTTTCAAAAAGCATACGATAAGGTGAAATGGCGGTTTTTACAACAAACTTTGAGGATGAAGGGCTTTGCTCCAGAATGGGGTAGATTAGTGCAACAGTTTGTCCAAGGGGGTAGTGTTGGTGTAAAGGTGAATGATGATATTGGTCATTATTTTCAGACAAAGAAAGGTCTAAGGCAAGGGGACCCTTTATCCCCAATGCTTTTTAATATTGTAGTGGATATGTTTGCCATCTTAGTTGAACGAGTAAAAGAGGATGGTCAAGTTGGGGGGTTAATTCCGCATTTAGTTGAGGGAGGACTCTCTATAATACAATACGCAGATGACACTATCCTATTCTTGGAACATGACCTTAATAAAGCAGTTAATATGAAATTAATTTTATGCCTCTTTGAAGAGTTATCGGGGCTTAAGATTAATTTTCATAAAAGCGAGATTTTTTGTTTTGGAAAAGGAAAAGGAGGAAGCAGATCTTTGGATGTGATGCTGGACAACTCCCCTTTAGATACTTGGGTATTCCAATCTATTACTAAAAACTCAGGAACTCGGAGTGGTATCCGGTAGAAACACGGTTTGACAGTAAATTAGGATCTTTGGAAAGGGAAGTTACTATCCTATGGTGATAGGTTAGTTCTTATTAATTCAGTATTAACTAGCTTACCGATGTTTATGTTGTCTTTCCTACAAATATCTATTGGGGTAAGGAAACGTTTGGACTTCTATAGATCCAGATTCTTTTAGCAGTCCGATGAAAACAAAAAAAAAACCGCCTTACAAAATGGAATATTGTGTATCGACTCAAAGATCAAGGGGGCTTAGGTATAGAGGTGCTCGAAATCAAAAATAGATGCTTATTGAGTAAATGGCTCTTTAAACTTCTTAACGAAGACGGGGTGTGGCAAGAATTGTTACATAACAAATACCTAGGGCATAAGACGTTATCAGAGGTACAAGCTAAACCTACTGATTCCCCTTTTTGGAAAGGATTGATGGAGGTCAAACAGGATTTTTTTTCAAGGGGCTCTTTCAAAGTGGGTAATGGTATGACCATCCGCTTCTGGGAAGATACCTGGTTGGGAACTACTTCTTTGGCTCAGCAATATCCTTCCTTGTATAATATTGTACATCATAAAAATGTCAAGGTACTTGCTCAACCACCGTTGAATATTACATTCCGAAGGGTGTTAAATGGTAGTAAATGGACTTCCTGGTTACAATTTGTTGCGGTCAGAAACCCACCGGCGGGCAGCGACTGGCAACACAGTAGAGCCGGGAACAACTAGGGCTGCGGCTGGCCCCAGTCCCTCAGAGCGACGGCCCGCAAAGCCTTCTGGTCACACGTCCGATGCTGTCGCAAGGGCGTGCCACCTGACCTATACCTGGTCAGGAAGTTGTTAGATGATGCCTCGCTTAGTTTCCTGCAGGGCATACACGTAAACGTTAACGAGCCTCGATCGGCTCTCAGGTTATCCTGTGAATCGGCTCAAAGAGCCGATCCACCCATGATTCGTACGAGGTGTCCGAATATATGGTGGTCCTGCTTGATCAAGATAAAGTTAATGCGATCTACGACGATTTAGGGTTTTCACCGCATAATCGGATCATCCTACTCACGATTGGGCCTCGCGCTCGCGTACGGTGATCGTAAGCCGATCCTAGATAGGGCCTAAAAACCAACACGAGGTTGATCCCCGAACATCCTGTCTAGGGCTAGCAAACTACACCCTACACGCCGCTTGGATCCTCCAACCCTTTGTAAGGCCTAACTATTGCGGATATTAAACTAATCCTTGAAAAACAAGGAGCAACCGTAACGGATCGGATCTACTAAACTATGATCAAGCGGGTGCCGCCCCTACACCTAAGATAGGTGTAAGGGCGGCTAGATGTATAAGGGTTGCACTACGACAGCATATGATACGAAGAACAATGCTAACCCTAATACATCTAAGATAACTACGTTGCTCGCCATCAAAAAGGCTTCAGCACGAGCAACACATGAACAACGTAGACAAGCTTATGCTGCCTAGATCGCAAGATGCGATCTAGGCAGCATGGTGCTACCGGGAGAAACCCTCGAGACGAAGGAGTTGGCGATGCGCCGAGATTTGTTTGTGTTGAACGTTGGTTGTTGTTTATTCCATAAACCCTAGATACATATTTATAGTCCAAGGGACTTTCTAATTCAGGTGTGCACCTAACCGTGCACGGGTCAAACTCCAACTCCTAACCGACACGTAATCTAATATGTTACATGATACAAGGGCAAACTACCCCAAACGTTGTATGTAAGGCCGATTCACGTATTTCTTCTGTATGTAATCTTCAAGCCCATCTTGATCGCGGCCCACCTCTGACTCGATCAAATTCTGGTGATAACACATGCCCCCCTGGTTTTGGAAATGACAATTCCAAAATCATTATGCTTTCTTTTGTCGGGTCATGTCGTGGCAGAGCAAAAAACCGCCGCAGAATCCTTCATCATGATGCCTTGCCCCTTCCACTTCTCCACGTGGCTCGCGAAATTTTTACGCCGGGCACCACTTCCTCGGGAACTGCTGTGGCATTGAATCTCTCCCATATCCCCTTTATTTAACCGTTTTAAACAGCTTGCTCCTCCTTCATCCTCCTCGCATTAGCACCCAAAAAACCCTCCTGTGCCACCATGTCTTCCTCCTCCTCCTCCTCCGAGCTTTCCTACGGGTCCTCCTCCTCCCGCGAGACGCCGCTGGACATCCGCGCCCCAGAAGAATGGGACCTGGAAGACCACGCCTCCTCCATCTGGTCCGAAGACGACCAGTCCCCGACCCAGCGGGGATGAAGATCTTCAGTTCCTCGCCGACGGGGAACTGGAGTCGAAAGCGAGGACGACCGGTTCCCCTGGGACGGCTGCCCCACCTCTGAAGAAGAGGAAGAGGAAGACGACGACAACGACGACGACTCCCTCGAGGGCTACCCGCCGGCGAAACGCCTCCGCATGTGGTGGGACGACGACAGCAGCGACGATGAAGACGGGGATGAAGCTCCCGTAGAGGGCTACGGGAGTAGCGACGAGGAGCCCATCGGCAGCGGTGCCGATGAGAGTTCCGAGGATGACGACGAGGGCAGTGATGGCCCGTAGATTAGGATCTACTAGTGTAGGCCTAGCAGTAGTAGATTGGTCAATAGACCCTTCTTTTGTTCTTCCTTCTTTGAGCAATCGGCTCTTTCTTTGTAAGAAATCCTGTTCATTAATGAAGAAGTTCCCCCAATTCGACTTTGCCAATTTCTTTTAAACCGATTCTCAATGAGCCGATGGCAACGCATCGGTCTCTCCTAATCCGCCCCTCTTCTCTTCGACCACGGGGTGACTGCAATCTTGGTCAAAACTCAAAAAGCCGATGTCAGCGCATCAAGCCTTCATGAATTATCCTTCGTCCTTTCGAACAATGAATTTGAGTTCCACCGGATCACCACCCTTGACGAAAATCGCGGCGCAGGACTAGCCGATGGCCACCCAATCGGCTTTCAAAAACAGAGCATCCACCAGGCCAGCTGCCCCCCGAGTCTCAGTCAAGGCGAAACAGAGACGAGGGCACGCCATTCAGACAAATGGACCTGGGCCAGATCATGTCTGAGAGAACTATCATGCAAAGCCAGCCAGAGCCGATCACCCCTCCGATGCTGCAGATGATCACACAACACAGAGCTGGAGGTTCTTGTGTTTTGCACATGCGACTGGTAGATTTTTTTTTTACGGGCCGATTTCTTCTATCGGCCCCCAAATATCTTACTGCACATGTATCGCACACGCTCATCTGATTATGTGCCCCCCGAGCCGATTATGTCAAGAGAATTGATGGTATCGGCTCTTTAGGTATCCCCTGTTGGATCGAATGTTGAACCCAGGCAGAATGGATGGTGAGTATAACTTTGGCCGATTGCTGGAATCGGCCTCCGCGTTGCTTGTTCGATGAAGGTTCTGTAATGTTCCTCTATAAATCCTTGGGGCCGATCACCTGGATCGGCATCGCCGCGTTCGTCCATCGATGTTTGCTTTCGTTACACGGTCAGGCCGGTGGATAAAACCAGCCTAACCCCGTTCTTTGTCACGTCGATGCGCTCGCAGTCGTCCAAATTGATGCCTGAGAGTGGCTCTTGGCCTGATGTCTCCCAAACGTCCATGCCGGCTGTTGAAATCTCGGCTGAATCATCTGCGTGGACGACTTCTACTTCATCTCCATCCCATTGTATTAGGCATTGGTGCATCGTGGATGGAATGCAACGATTGGCGTGGATCCAATCTCTCCCTAGTAGGACAGCATAGGTGCTCTTGCTTGTCGACAATAAGAACGTCGTAGGGACAGTTTTCCTTCCTACGGTCGGATCCACATTCGGAACACCTTGTGCGTCGGATTCTTGGCCGTTGAAATCGCTCGGTGTTACATTGGTCTTGATCGGATCCGAGCTGGAGCGTCCCAACCGACGTAGCATGGAGTATGGCATGATGTTAACTGCCGCTCCGGTGTCCACCAACATCTTGTTGACGAGGCTGCCCATTGATGTATCCTCGCAAGTACGGGGCTTTCGGATGCACCGTAACTTCTTTCTCGTGGCTTCTCAAAGATGACCGGCCGTGGGCCGCAGATCCGGTTGTGCCACAGGTGCTTTGTATAATCCTGGAGCGCTAAACTCCGTTGGAAGGATGAAGACCATGTTTGTGCCAGCCGATGTCTCATCATCGGCTTTCCTTTGCTTGGGGCGCCACTCTTTTATTTGTGGCCGACCTTCTTCGTCCAGGGTTCGCTGAATTTTGGCGGCCAGATCAGGCCGTGCCTTCCTCAACGTGTGCAAGTATAACCTTTCAGCTTCCTCTAACCCACGTAGACGCTGAACCCTTCACTTCTGGGAACGGCTGAGCCCATCAGGGCACCACCTGGGCCGATGATACTTGTCTTCTTCATCATCGTCCTCTAGTTCCTCGAGATCTTCCACCCGAGCGGACTCGGCATGCTTGTTCCGAGGCGGGAGAGGCCCTAGACGCTTGAACAACGACACGTTAGCTGCATCCTTCTTCTTCGTTTGCATTACGGGCGGTTGCCGATTGTAGGCAATCGGCTCATTCCTGAATCCCGGCGAGTGTACGAAGAAGGGGCGGTCCCAGTGCCTATCCTTGTCGTCTTGCTCCCTCGACTTTTCCTTGGCGTGGCGCTCGTATCGCTCCTCGTCGTGATCATGCCGACGACGTCTCCTGTCGTCCCTAGCCAGACGATCTTCTTCATCGTCGTCGTTGTATCGCCGGCGTTGGTCATACTGACTCACATACTTGTTGAGGAGGTGATCGAGAGAGGTCGGCTGATATCTTATGTTCTTCACTTCTCCCTCGTGACGTAGCGCTTGCCGTCGTGGCGGAGCCGATCGCGTGGAGCGGCTTCCTCTGTGTCTTTGCTATGAGAGCAGCTGCCCTCATCTCCGTCCTTACCGAGTGGTGCCCGGGTCCCACCATGTTGATATTGCACGAGAAATCTGGCTGGCACCCTCCATGGTAAGTATACTCCACCATGTTAACGGCGGGGAAGGGGTGTGTGTCGACCTTCATGGCGTGCTTGGTTGAAAATTAGCCGTCCTTTTTCTATCGCCATTTGGATCTCGCTGACGCCACACCCTGCGGTCGTTAGTGGTGTGGGTGAACGTGTTATGCCACTTGCGGTATGGCTTTCCGTTCAGCTCCTGCACCGTAGGAATCTTGTGGCCTTCGGGTACATTTCTATGCTTCTCCGTGAGTAAGAGATCGAAAATCTGCTCGGTTTTGGTCACGTCGAAGTCGAACCCTTTTGGAGGGCCTTGTGGCTTCACCCATTTGCAGGACACGGGGCCTGCCGCTCGAGTCCATTCAGCCACTGCTACCTCTCGATCTCCCGCAGCACCTTCATCCTCGTCTGCCTCAACCAGGGCCACCGCACGCTTGAATTTGTCCTGGTAGACATTCCGGTGGCGCTGTTCATATGTCGACGGTTTACGCACCATGTGCGCCAATGAAGGGTAGTACGCTTGGGAGGCCACGTCCTTGATCGATGAGAGACCCACCACCGCCAATTCGATCGCTTCTTTTTCACTTACGTGAACCGAATAACATCGGTTCCTCACGGTCCTGAAGCGCTGGATGTATTCTGACACTGTTTCCCCGCGCTTCTGTCGTACTTGTGCTAGATCGGCAATGCCAGCCTCGGAAGCCTCTGAGTGATACTGCTCATGGAACTGCTCTTCCAACTGCTTCCAAGTCTGGATTGAGTTCGGTGGCAGCGATGTGTACCACCCGAAAGCCGATCCTGTGAGGGACTGTGCGAAGAACCTCACACGCAGCTCGTCTGATGCTGAGATCGTGCCCGAGCTGTGCCAAATATCGGCTCACATGCTCGATGGAGCTGGAACCATCCGATCCACTAAACTTTGTGAAGTCCGGGAGCCGATATTTGGGTGGTAGCGGGATCAATTCGTACTCGTTGGGGTACGGCTTGGTATAGCCGAACGTCTTCCTTTTCGGCATCATGCCGAACTGATCTTTCGAGAATTGTACAAATCTGATCCGCGGTGATGGCTGAAGGTGTCGAACCACCGAAGATTCGCCGGGGTGGCATACTTAGCCAGCCATGCTTGCTTTTCCAGTTCCGAGCCAACTGCAGGAGCTGGGCTCTGGAGGTTTGTCGGAGTGGCGTACTTAGCTAACCACGTTTGCTTCTCAAGATCTGCTCCCGACGTTCCTCCTGTCTGTTCCAGAGGCCCCTGCTGTTGCAGCCTGGTTCGAGAGTGCCCAGGTACTGCCGTCTGGTACGTATGCGCACGCGTATCCGTGCGGGATCTCCTTGGGCGCCTCGGGTAGGAATTGGTAGTCACTAGGATCACCACCAATCTTGTAGACGACGTATGCCGATGAGTTCGGCACTTCCGGTGCCGCCCATGCGAACGGCAGCGGTGGATGGGACTGGAGTGGCATCTCTCCTTTGTAAGTCCCCAGAGCTGGTCCCGACGGAGAATACCGAGTGGCTCATGATTTCCTGGATCACGCGCGAGTGACACGCTCCAAAGTGTTCACCGGGCTCTCGAGTGGCGGTGCGGCGAATGAGCCACCATGTAGTTGATCTCCTGACGCGGCGACCCGGTGCGTTCTTCTGACGGAGCGGACGGGTCCACTCCATCGAGTGCGCCTTCGGGTGAGAACCCCTTCCACCTGACGCCATGGGAGCGGGTTCTGTGGAAAGAGCCGATGAGTTCGGCTTCGAGGACTGCCTTGATCTCGTCATGCTTCTTCTTGAGCTCGTCAGTCAGATCCTCGTACTTGACCGGAGTGCTTTCCTCCATCTCGGATGTAGATGGCGATGCGGTGGATGTCGAAGATGGTCCCACCGGGCGTGCCAGAATGTGTTGCGGTCGAGAAACCAACCGGCGGGCAGCGGCCGGCAACACGGTAGAGCCGGGAACAACTAGGCCTGCGGCTGGCCCCGATCCCTCGGAGCGATGGCCCGCAAAGCCTTCCGGTCACACGTCCGATCTTTGTCGCAAGGGCGTGCCACCTGACCTATACCTGGTCGGGGAAGGTGTTAGATGATGCCTCGCTTAGTTTCTCGCGGGGCATACACGTAAACGTTAAATACGAGCCTCGATCGGCTCTCAGGTTATCCTGTGAATCGGCTCAAAGAGCCGATCCACCCATGATTCGTACGAGGTGTCCGAATATATGGTGGTCCTGCTTGATCAAGATAAAGTTAATGCGATCTACGACGATTTAGGGTTTTCACCGCATAATCGGATCATCCTACTCACGATTGGGCCTCGCGCTCGCGTACGGTGATCGTAAGCCGATCCTAGACAGGGCCTAAAAACCAACACGAGGTTGATCCCGGAACATCCTGTCTAGGGCTAGCAAACTACACCCTACACGCCGCTGGATCCTCCAACCCTTTGTAAGGCCTAACTATTGCGGATATTAAACTAATCCTTGAAAAGCAAGGAGCAACCGTAACGGATCGGATCTACTAAACTATGATCAAGCGGGGTGCCGCCCCTACACCTAAGATAGGTGTAAGGGCGACTAGATGTATAAGGGTTGCACTACGACAGCATATGATATGAAGAACAATGCTAACCCTACTACATCTAAGATAACTACGTTGCTCGCCATCAAAAAGGCTTCAGCACGAGCAACGCATGAACAACGTAGACAAGCTTATGCTGCCTAGATCGCAAGATGCGATCTAGGCAGCATGGTGCTACCGGGAGAAACCCTCGAGACGAAGGAGTTGGCGATGCGCCGAGATTTGTTTGTGTTGAACGTTGGTTGTTGTTTATTCCATAAACCCTAGATACATATTTATAGTCCAAGGGACTTTCTAATTCAGGTGTGCACCTAACCGTGCACGGGTCAAACTCCAACTCCTAACCGACACGTAATCTAATATGTTACATGATACAAGGGCAAACTACCCCAAACGTTGTATGTAAGGCCGATTCACGTATTTCTTCTGTATGTAATCTTCAAGCCCATCTTGATCGCGGCCCACCTCTGACTCGGTCAAATTCTGGTGATAACACAATTATGTCGGAAACTCATGATGGTTACTTTGAATGACGAGGATGATCGGTTTCTTTGGAAGTTGACATCTAACGGGTTGTTTACTATCAAGTCTATGTATGAAGATCTTATGTGTGACCATACCCTTTTTTTTGCGAAAGTATCTCTGGAAGGTTAAAGTACCGCTTAAGATTAAGATTTTCATGTGGTTCATGAGTAATAAAGTTTTGTTAACTAAAGATAATCTAGCTAAACATCATTGGAATGGGTGTACAAAATGTGTTTTCTGTGGGGAACAGGAGACCATTCAACACTTTTTTATTGAATATCATTTAGCTAAGCTCTTATGGCGTACGGTTAATTTCACTTATGATCTTCCACCTCCCACCAATATTACCAATATGTTTGATAATTGGTTAAATGGAGTAGATAGACAATCTAAGGCTTTTATCCGGATTGAGGTTTCTGCTTTATGTTGGTCTATTTGAGGGCTAGAAATGATATAATTTTTAATAAAAAAGTCTCTTTTCACTTCTTACAGGTTATTCACATGGTTTTTCATTGGGTCCAGCTTTGGGCTCTACTTTCTCCGGAGGGACAGCGGGATGTCATGGCTTCTGGATGCACACGGCTCCTGATGGTCGCTCAGGATATCTTGTGCTAGGCTGGTTGACGGCATACTAGAAGACTATGTTGAGTTGTAGTCGTAGTATGTTTTGTTTTCGATGGTTGATTCTTGTATCAATCCTCGGTGATGCGTGAGTTGTAAACAATACTTTTTTAGAATCTTTCTTTAATAAATGGCCGTGTGCATCGTCATGATGCAGAAGCCAGGGCACACCCCCATTTCGAAGAAAAAAAAGTCTTTTTTGACCGTTACAGTTGGCGCAGTACAAACGGAATGGCTACGTCCTGGACCAGATCGGCGGGATAGACATATCATTGGGTACGTGGGGTGCAGCGTGTGAGGATTACCAGCTACGAGGGCCTTGACGAGCTTGTTCATGGAGGCTGCTTGTCGTCGCCTCGCGCACCAGGGACACGGAGCTGAAGATGCTGGTGGCGAGATGCATCCAGGAGCACGAGTAGCACGCCGCCGGCCGGCACGATGGCTCGCAAGGACGGCGCCGGTGCAGCTTCTTGTCCCTGTCCTGCTGCACGTCGTTGATGAACACCGTGCTCCGGCTCGACGGTCCCATGTAGGAAGGAGACTAATCGTTGGTCATGCATGTGATTCGGATCATTTGACTGAAAGCAAAGCCCATGGTTTTTTTTTTCGAGAGTACGCGAACGCGTACCATAATTTTATAGAAGGCAGAATGATATGTACAAGAGAGGCTCCCACTGCGAACAGGGGGTGCCAGCAACTCCGGGCAACAAGGAAACACTACTCACCCATTATCTAGGACTCCGACTCCATCAGCTACCCTAAACCTAGCCGAGATGTAGCTACACTCCTCCAAGATCAACTGTGTCATGGTCCTGGTCGAAAGCTGTCGCGGTGGGTTATGAAAACACCAGGCGTTTCTGTTTTTCCAGAGGGTGTAAGCCGTGGTGCAGACAAGACCATCAAAGTACTTTCTGTCCGCAGCCCTGAATCTTTGCCTCTCCGTAACCCACCAATCAACTACAAGGCTGTGTATCGTGGGCACCTGGAAGTTCAAACCAAGGGCACGTCCGCAGCGATGCCAGGTTTCCCTAGCCACCACACACTGGAGGATGATATGATCCGCTGTGTCCTCCTCCTGGTCGCACACAAAGCATGCTGATGAGTGTAGCTGAAGTCCGAATCTGGCACGCCTGTCCGAGGTCCAGATCCTCTTCTGTGTCGCCAGCCAACTAAACAACTTGCTCTTGGGCGTGGCCTTGCTTCTCCATATTGCTTCCCCAAGCTGGGACCTCTCACCTCCTTGCATGAGCATGCAATACGTGGATTTAGCGCTGTACTCCCCCGAGCTAGACCAGGGCCAGGAGAAGCGATCAGGGGTGTTGTGGTCGCGCTGAATGTTGTTAACAGCGAGCCACAACGCTATTACTTCTCTAGCCCCCCTGGTTGCCAACGTTCCCGGGATGTCTAGCAGCCACCGATTCTCCACAAGTGCTTGGGCGACGGTCCTAGAATTCTTTGCCCTAGTGCTGACGGTTAGCGATAAACCAGGGGCAAAGTCCTCCGCAGCACGTCCGTTGATGTCTACGGGAGCTTCTATTCTTGTAGACAGTGTTGGGCCTCCAAGAGCAGAGGTTTGTAGAACAGCAGCAAGTTTCCCTTAAGTGGATCACCCAAGGTTTATCGAACTCAGGGAGGAAGAGGTCAAAGATATCCCTCTCATGCAACCCTGCAACCACAAAGCAAGAAGTCTCTTGTGTCCCCAACACACCTAATAGGTGCACTAGTTCGGCGAAGAGATAGTGAAATACAGGTGGTATAAATAAGTATGAGCAGTAGCAACGGTGCCAGAAAAGTGCTTGGCGTGTAGTTGATGGTGGTGGTATTGCAGCAGTAGTAACGCAGTAAAACAGTAAACAAGCAGTAGTAACGCAATAGTAGTAACGCAGCAGTAGTAAACAAGCAGTAGTAACTCAGCAGTATTTGGGAACAAGGCCTAGGGATTACACTTTCACTAGTGGACACTCTCAACATTGATCACATAACAGAATAGATAAATGCATACTCTACACTTTTGTTGGATGATGAACACATTGCGTAGGATTACACGAACCCTCAATGCCGGAGTTAACAAGCTCCACAATAATGCTCATGTTTTAGTAACCTTAAGTGTAAGATAGATCAACGAGACTAAACCAAGTACTAGCATAGCATGCACACTTGTCACCTTCATGCATATGTAGGAGGAATAGATCACATCAATATTATCATAGCAATAGTTAACTCCATAATCTACAAGAGATCATGATCATAGCACAAACCAAGTACTAACACGGTGCACGCACTCGTCACCTTTACACACGTGCGGGAGGAATAAACTACTTTAATAACACATCACTAGAGTAGCACATAGATAGTAGTGATACAAACATGCTGCAATCATAAAGAGATATAAATAAGCACCTCACTATACCATTCAATGAGTAAGTATTCTGTGAAATCTAGCCTAAGAGACCCACACGGTGCACACACTGTCACCTTTACACACGTGGGACGAGGAGTCTCCGGAGATCACATAAGTAAAACCCACTTGACTAGCATAATGACATCTAGATTACAAGCATCATCATATGAATCTCAATCATGTAAGGCAGCTCATGAGATTATTGTATTGACACACATAGGAGAGAGATGAACCACATAGCTACCGGTACAGCCCCGAGCCTCGATGGAGAACTACTCCCTCCTCATGGGAGCAGCAGCGGTGATGGAGATGGCGGTGGAGATGGCAGCGGTGTCGATGGAGAAGCCTTCCGGGGGCACTTCCCCGCTCCGGCAGCGTGCCGGAACGGAGATCCTGTCCCCGGATCTTGGCTTCGCGATGGCGGCGGCTCGGCAGGTTTACGTGGGTTTCGTCAATTGGTACTTGCGTTTTTAGGTCGAAAGGGGTTATATAGGCGAAGAGGCGGCGCGGAGAGGGCTGGCAGGGTGGCCCCACCATAGGCCGGCGCGGCCGGAGGCCAGCCCGCGCGGCCCTATGGTGTGGGGCCCCCCGGCCCCTCTCCGACTCTTCTTCGGTGTTCGGAGCCTTCCGGGAAAAATAGGAGGTTTGGCGTTGATTTCGTCCAATTCGAGAATATTGCCCGAACGACCTTTACGGAACCAAAAACAGCGAAAACAAGCAAGCGGCCTTTCGGCATCTTGTTAATAGGTTAGTTCCACAAAATGCACGAATATGACATAAAGTGTGCATAAAACATGTAGATAACATCAATAATGTGGCATGGAACATAAGAAATTATCGATACGTTGGAGACGTATCAGCATCCCCAAGCTTAGTTACGCTCGTCCCGAGCGAGTAAAACGATAACAAAGATAATTTACGGAGTGACATGCCATCATAAACTTGATCATACTATTTGTAAAGCATATGTAGAGAATGCAGCGATCAAAACAATGTGTATGACATGAGTAAACAAGTGAATCATAAAGCAAAAACTTTTCATGAATAGTACTTCAAGACAAGCATCAATAAGTCTTGCATAAGAGTTCACTCATAAAGCAATAATTCAAAGTAAAGGTATTGAAGCAACACAAAAGAAGATTAAGTTTCAGCGGTTGCTTTCAACTTGTAACATGTATATCTCATGGATATTGTCAACATAGAGTAATATAATAAGTGCAATAAGCAAGTATGTAAGAATCAATGCACAGTTCACACAAGTGTTTGCTTCTTGAGGTGGAGAGAAATAGGTGAACTGACTCAACATTGAAAGTAAAAGAATGGTCCTCATAGAGGAAAAGCATCGATTGCTATATTTGTGCTAGAGCTTTGATTTTGAAAACATGAAACAATTTTGTCAACGGTAGTAATAAAGCATATGCATCATGTAAATTATATCTTATAAGTTGCAAGCCTCATGCATAGTGTACTAATAGTGCTCGCACCTTGTCCTAATTAGCTTGGACTACCCGGATTATCACCGCAATACATATGCTTTAACCAAGTTTCACAAAGGGGTACCTCTATGCCGCTCTGTACAAAGGTCTAAGGAGAAAGCTCGCATTTGGATTTCTCGCTTTTGATTATTCTCAACTTAGACATCCATACCGGGACAACATAGACAACGGATAATGGACTCCTCTTTTAATGCTTTAAGCATTTGACAACAATTAATTCTTTTCTCATTAGAGATTTGAGGATATTTGTCCAAAACTGAAACTTCCACCATGAATCATGGCTTTAGTTAGCGGCCCAATGTTCTTCTCTCACAATATGCATGCTCAAACCATTCAACTCGGTGTAGATCGCCCTTACTTTAGACAAGACGAACATGCATAGCAACTCACATGAAATTCAACAAAGAGTTGATGGCGTTCCCCGAGTAAACATGGTTATCGCACAACAAGCAACTTAATAAGAGATAAAGTGCATAATTACATATTCAATACCACAATAGTTTTTAAGCTATTTGTCCCATGAGCTATATATTGCAAAGGTGAATGATGGAATTTTAAAGGTAGCACTCAAGCAATTTACTTTGGAATGGCGGGAAAATACCATGTAGTATAGGTAGGTATGGTGGACACAAATGGCATAGTGGTTGGCTCAAGTATTTTGGATGCATGAGAAGTATTCCCTCTCAATACAAGGTTTAGGCTAGCAAGGCTTATTTGAAACAAACACAAGGATGAACAGGTGCAGCAAAACTCACATAAAAGACATATTGAAAGCATTATAAGACTCTACACCGTCTTCCTTGTTGTTCAAACTCAAAACTAGAAATTATCTAGACCTTAGAGAAACCAAATATGCAAACCAAATTTTAGCATGCTCTATGTATTTCTTCATCAATGAGTGCAAAGCATATGATGCAAGAGCTTAAACATGAGCACAACAATTGCCAAGTATCACATTACCCAAAACATTTATAGCAATTACTACATGTATCATTTTCCAATTCCAACCATATAACAATTTAACGAAGGAGAAACTTCGCCATGAATACTATGAGCTAAGAACACATGTGTTCATACGAACCAGCGGAGCGTGTCTCTCTCCCACACAAGCATTTATTCAAACAAAAACAAAAACAAAAGCACACAGACGCTCCAAGTAAAGCACATAAGATGTGACCGAATAAAAATATAGTTTCAAGAGAAGGAACCTGATAATTTGTCGATGAAGAAGGGGATGCCTTGGGCATCCCCAAGCTTAGACGCTTGAGTCTTCTTGATATATGCAGGGATGAACCACCGGGGCATCCCCAAGCTTAGAGCTTTCACTCTTCTTGATCATAGTATATCATCCTCCTCTCTTGACCCTTGAAAACTTCCTTCACACCAAACTTCTCATAAACTTCATTAGAGGGGTTAGTACATAATCAAAAACTCACATGTTCAGAGGTGACACAATCATTCTTAACACTTCTGGACATTGCTCAAAGCTACTGGAGTTTAATGGAACAAAGAAATCCATCCCACATAGCAAAAGAGGCAATGCGAAATAAAAGGCAGAATCTGTCAAAACAGAACAGTTCGTATTGACGAATTTTAAAATGGCACCAGACTTGCTCAAATGAAAATGCTCAAATTGAATGAAAGTTGCGTACATATCTGAGGATCATGCACGTAAATTGGCATAATTTTCTGAGCTTCCTGCAGGGCAGTGGGCTCAGATTCGTGACAGCAAAGAAATCTGGAACTGCGCAGTAATCCAAATCTAGTACTTACTTTTCTATCAACGGCTTAACTTGGCACAACAAAACTCAAAACTAAGATAAGGAGAGTTGCTACAGTAGTAAACAACTTCCAAGACACAAATATAAAACAAAGTACTGTAGCAAAATAACACATGGGTTATCTCCCAAGAAGTTCTTTTCTTTATAGCCATTAAGATGGGCTCAGCGAGTTTTAATGATGCACTCGCAAGAAATAGTATTTGAAGCAAAAGAGAGCATCAAGAGGCAAATTCAAAACACATTTAAGTCTAACATGCTTCCTATGCATAGGAATCTTGTAAATAAACAAGTTCATGAGGAGCAAAGTAACAAGCATAGGAAGACAAAACAAGTGTAGCATCAAAAATTTCAGCACATAGAGAGCCATTTTAGTAACATGAAAATTTCTACAACCATATTTTCCTCTCTCATAATAACTTTCAGTAGCATCATGAGCAAACTCAACAATATAACTATCAAATGAAACATTCTTATCATGAGTCTCATGCATAAAATTATTACTACTCCCAACATAAGCATAATCAATTTTATTAGTTGTAGTGGGAGCAAATTCAACAAAGTAGCTATCATTATTATTCTCATCATCAAATATAGGAGGCATATTGTAATCATAATCAAATTCACTCTCCATAGTAGGTGGCACCAAAAGACCACTATCATTATAATCATCATAAATAGGAGGCAAAGTATCATCAAAGAAAATTTTCTCCTCAATGCTTGGGGGACTAAAAATATCATGAAAACCAGCTTCCCCAAGCTTAGAACTTTCTATATCATTATCAACAATGGTGTTCAAAGCGTTCATACTAATATTACTACCAGCATGCAAAGAAGATTTCATAGGTTTTTTAATTTTCGCATCAAACAATCCATATTTTAAATCAGGAAATAGAATAAGAAGCTCACTCTTGTACATTATGCCAAACTAGTGTAAACAAGAAACAACAAGATGCAATTGCAGGATCTAAAGGAAATAGCTTTGAGCACACACACGACGGCGCCGGAAAAATACTTTACACAGGGACCGTAGTATGAGAGCCTTTTACCTTTCCTCCCCGGCAACGGCGCCGGAAAAGTGCTTGATGTCTACGGGAGCTTCTATTCTTGTAGACAGTGTTGGGCCTCCAAGAGCAGAGGTTTGTAGAACAGCGAGCAAGTTTCCCTTAAGTGGATCACCCAAGGTTTATCGAACTCGGGGAGGAAGAGGTCAAAGATATCCCTCTCATGCAACCCTGCAACCACAAAGCAAGAAGTCTCTTGTGTCCCCAACACACCTAATAGGTGCACTAGTTCGGCGAAGAGATAGTGAAATACAGGTGGTATAAATAAGTATGAGGAGTAGCAACGGTGCCAGAAAAGTGCTTGGCGTGTAGTTGATGGTGGTGGTATTGCAGCAGTAGTAACGTGATAAAACAGTAAACAAGCAGTAGTAACGCAATAGTAGTAACACAGCAGTAGTAAACAAGCAGTAGTAACTCAGCAGTATTTGGGAACAAGGCCTAGGGATTACACTTTCACTAGTGGACACTCTCAACATTGATCACATAACAGAATAGATAAATGCATACTCTACACTTTTGTTGGATGATGAACACATTGCGTAGGATTACACGAACCCTCAATGCCGGAGTTAACAAGCTCCACAATAATGCTCATGTTTTAGTAACCTTAAGTGTAAGATAGATCAACGAGACTAAACCAAGTACTAGCATAGCATGCACACTTGTCACCTTCATGCATATGTAGGAGGAATAGATCACATCAATATTATCATAGCAATAGTTAACTCCATAATCTACAAGAGATCATGATCATAGCACAAACCAAGTACTAACACGGTGCACGCACTGTCACCTTTACACACGTGCAGGAGGAATAAACTACTTTAATAACACATCACTAGAGTAGCACATAGATAGTAGTGATACAAACATGCTGCAATCATAAAGAGATATAAATAAGCACCTCACTATACCATTCAATGAGTAAGTATTCTGTGAAATCTAGCCTAAGAGACCCACACGGTGCACACACTGTCACCTTTACACACGTGGGACGAGGAGTCTCCGGAGATCACATAAGTAAAACCCACTTGACTAGCATAATGACATCTAGATTACAAGCATCATCATATGAATCTCAATCATGTAAGGCAGCTCATGAGATTATTGTATTGACACACATAGGAGAGAGATGAACCACATAGCTACCGGTACAGCCCCGAGCCTCGATGGAGAACTACTCCCTCCTCATGGGAGCAGCGAGCGGTGATGGAGATGGCGGTGGAGATGGCGGCGGTGTCGATGGAGAAGCCTTCGGGGGCACTTCCCCGCTCCGGCGGCGTGCGGAACGAGATCCTGTCCCCCGGATCTTGGCTTCGCGATGGCGGCGGCTGCGGCAGGTTTACGTGGGTTTCGTCAATTGGTGCTGCGTTTTTAGGTCGAAAGGGGTTATATAGGCGAAGAGGCGGCGCGGGAGGGCTGGCAGGGGTGGCCCCACCATAGGCCGGCGCGGCCGGAGGCCAGCCCACGCGGCCCTATGGTGTGGGGCCCCCCGGCCCCTCTCAGACTCTTCTTCGGTGTTACGGAGCCTTCCGGGAAAAATAGGAGGTTTGGCGTTGATTTCGTCCAATTCGAGAATATTGCCCGAACAGCCTTTACGGAACCAAAAACGGCAGAAAACGGCAAGCTGGCCTTTCGGCATCTTGTTAATAGGTTAGTTCCACAAAATGCACGAATATGACATAAAGTGTGCATAAAACATGTAGATAACATCAATAATGTGGCATGGAACATAAGAAATTATCGATACGTTGGAGACGTATCAGCCGTCAATCCATCTATCGCGCCAAAACAGGATCTTGTTGCTGTTGCCAACAGAGATGCTAACAAGGCTGTCAAACACCTGTCGGGCCTCCAAGTCCTTGTCCATCGGCAGGCCTTGCCACGGTCGGCTCTCATCCGTTCTCTTGAGCCATTCCCATCGGACGCGGAGTGCCAACCCCTGGGTTCTCAGGCACTTGACACCCAGGCCGCCGTACTCGAAGGGTTTGCAGACGCGGTTCCATGCAACCAAACATTGCCCACCAGCGGCCCTGTCTTTGGCGGCCCAAAAGAAACCGCGCAGACTCCTGTCGATCTCCTCCAACAGCCAAGCGGCGCTTCCGCCACCAGGAGGTGATGGATGGGGCGGGCGGCCATCACAGCCTTGACAATCGTCAGCCTCCCAGGTTTGGCGATTAACCCCTTCTGCCAGGCAGGGACTATGCGCACAGCCGCGTCGAGCATGGGCTGCCATTGGGCTTTTGTCAACGGCCTGAGCGCCAGCTGAAGCCCTAAGTACCTTATGGGGAAGTCCTTGATGGGGCAATGAAGCAAATCCTCGATCAGCACCCTGTGGTGCTCCCCTCCTCTGATCATCGTAGCGGAGGTCTTGAGATAGTTGACGTGAAGCCCCGAGGCCTGTCCAAACAGTTGCAGCAGCTCTCGAATGACCACTAGATCATTCACCGAGGGTTTGGTGAAGATCACGACGTCGTCAGCGTAGATGGACAAGCGTTGTATGTTGGTGCAGTTTCCGATTGGCGAAAGTAGCCCAGCCTCCGCGGCTCTGCACACTAGGATCGTGACCACTTCCATCGCTAGCACAAAGAGCTGGGGGGATAACGGATCCCCCTGCCGCAAACCCCTGGCATGGGCGATTGTCTCTCCAGGAATTCCGTTGACGAGGACCCTGGTGCTGGCGGTTCGCAAGGAGACCGCAATCCAAGTGAGCCAAATCTCCGGGAAACCCATCTGTCGCAGGACTTCAGCAAGAAACGCCCAAGATAACGAATCGAAAGCTCGCGAGATATCCAGTTTCAGAAGTGTCCCCACCTCCCTCCTGCCATTGATCTTCCTCGCCATCTGTCGAACTAACAGGAAGTTGTCATGCAGGTTGCGGCCTTTGATGAATGCCGACAGATTAGCACTGACAAGAATCTCCATCTTGGGGCGCAGCCGATTAGCCATAATCTTGGAGAAGAGCTTCCCGAAACTGTGAACTAGGCTAATGGGGCGATAGGCCCCAACTTCCTCCGCATCCGCACGCTTGGGGATCAGGGTGATGAGTGCACGATTTAGCCTGCCAAAATTTCTGCCATCCCCCACATACAGTTTCAACACCGCCGCCATAATTTCGTGTTTGATCACCGGCCAAGCGCGCTGGTAGAAGGCGCCCACAAAACCATCGGCCCCAGGTGCTCGATCAGGCGGCAGCTCTCTGATGACGCTCCATACCTCTTCTTCTGAAAAGATCTCCCCAAGATCACGGAGCTCCTCCGCCTTGCACTCCATCCCCAATTCGCGAAGATCCAGGGTTAGCTCCCTGTTCTCAATCGTGCCAAGCAGCTGCAGATATGCCTGATGGAAGGCTTCCTCCTTCTCACGCTGATCGGTCACACGCTCCGTCCCAATCCTGACTGCAGGTATGAAGTTCTTGGCCTTTCTCCCGTTCGCAACAGCGTGGAACAACCGTGTGTTGGCGTCGCCCTCTTTGATCCAACGTACCCTGGAACGCTGCCTAGCGACAGTTCTCTCAAGCGACGACAGGGCTAGGACAGTGTGCTTGAGGGTTCGCCGTAACCATCCTTCCTCCAGAGTTAGCACACGGATGTCCTGCGCAGCCTCCAAACGATGGATCACAATGTTGGCCATGGCAATTTGCAGTTTGAGGTTGCCCACGGTACGATCAGCCCATGCTTGCAAAAGAGGGGCGAGGTTCCTCAGACAAGCATCCAAACGCAAGAAGGGATCCAGGATGGAAGGGGCACAGCGCCAGCCCTCTTTGACGACGTCATCAAAGCCATCAAGTTTCAGCCAAAACATCTCGAACTTGAACCGTTTCTTCGGCCTATGGCAGGCATTCAGGGAAAGGTGCAGGGGCGTGTGGTCAGAGATGGACGATGACAGCGCTTGGAGAAGCGAGTCCGGGTACAAGATCTGCCAGTCGATGGACACAAGGGCTCGATCCAGCTTGGACATCGTTGGCATTTGACGTTCGTTGCTCCAAGTGAAAAGGCGCCCGTGCATATAGAGATCTCTCAGCTCATGGTTCTCCACGAAGGTTCTAAACCGCGACATCATACTGCGGTCCAGGTTTTCGTTATTCTTCTCCGAGGCGCGTAGAATCATATTAAAGTCGCCAATGATCATCCAAACGCCAGGGCAGAGGGATCTACGCTCCTGTAGCTCGTTGAGGAACTCAATTTTATCCGCGGTGCTCTGTGGCCCGTAAACCACCGTGATCCACCAGATGCAATTGTCCTTGGAATGTACTTCTCCAGTAATGGCGTGGGTATCAAGCGATATGTTGGTAATATCCAAAACCTCCGAGTTCCACGCCAGAAGAATGCCTCCTCGAGTCTCAATCGCCGGTAAGAAAGTGAATCCGTCAAAGGACGGACCTAGACATTGATTCACCATGAACCGGTCGAAAGTAGCAATCTTGGTTTCCTGAAGGCACACCAAGTTCACACGCAAAGAACACACCAACTCCCTCACAGAATCCCTCTTAGCCAGTTCATTGAGGCCCCGAGGGTTCCAACATAGAATTTCTGGGTTTTGATCCATAAGAAAAGAGAAAAAGAACTCCAACAAAGTGGTGCGATCAAGCACAGCCACCGCACTCCAACACTGTCGCCTGCAGTAGCTCCTGTCTCGCCGGCATCGTCTTCCCAAAGATAGCTGCAAGCACTCTCAAGTGCTGCTCACGTAGCGGGGAGTCAAAGAACTGCCGAAACTCCAAAAGGGCCGTCTCATCGACCGCCAGCTCCGTGGGCGTGATCCCCAATGCCTTGAGCAAAACAGCCTCAGCCGCCGAAGCCTTCTTCGTCTGTTTGGCTACCGTCGCCTGGATCGGCGTCGCGAACCGGGTGCTGCGACGTGGCGTGAATGGTTCAGCTTCAGGCCTTAGCCTCGTAGTAGATTGCACCTCCTTAAGCAAGGGAGGTGCCAGCGTCTTAAGAATCCTCGCACAGAACTGCTTCATTCTCCCTAGCACCATAGCCTCAGTCACCGTCACCTCAGGCGGTGGGGGTGTGGCCTCCGGCTGCAGACTCTCTGGCGACTGGATGGCGGCCTCCTGCTGTGCGCACGCCTGGCTGTTGGTCTGCAGGGCCTCATCTGGCCCACTGGGCGTCGGAGCTGGCGAAAGGTCAGCACTAAGCCCATCATCAGCTAGCTCCAGGTTTGTGTCCACGACCGCTTCCTGGGTTGGGCCGACCTCCAAATTCGGCCCATCCCTAACCACCGTGGAGATAGAGACCTCAAAAAAGGCATCTTCCAGGTTTCCCGCGCAGACCTGGTGGTTAGCTTCCTCCACACGCTCCATCTCGCCTTCGGCGCTGTCAGCAGAAGAGACAGGCACCCAACGTTGTTTGAATGACAGCCCATGGGGTCGTGGCGTACTCTCCTCGGTGGGCACGCTGTTGACAGACAGCACAAGGTCCTCAGAGCTAGACAGGCCACCAACGGCAGTCTGCTCCTCTCTTGGCAGGTCAGCCAAAGCGTTCTCCAACGGCAACTCGCCGAGCGGTCCAGTCGTAGGGGCCGCAGATACATCAGCAGCTTTGCAGCTGTCTCCTTGGTGCGTATCGGAGCTGGGAACGTCGCCAGGCGAAAAAGCCTCCTTGTCGGTCCTTGTCCGCGCATGCGACTGGAGCCCATGCACCATCTCCGGAGGGCGCATCCGGCCGTCCATATGTGGGAGCCTCCAGCTGGTAGGTGGGGAAGCCGCCACCTGGCAGTAGGACCGCGGCCCCACCGATCTTGTCCTGTAGCCCTCCCCGCCACGCCGGTCCGGCACGCCCAGCCGCCATGGCGGACGAGTAACCGTGCGCCTCGGCCCGCCGCCACCGCCGCCGGAGTCACCACTGGAGTCGGAGGGCTCGTAGTGGCCACCCTCCTGTGGCAGCTGCCGCAACACGTGTGTCGGCGCCATGACAACCTTATCCACGTGGATCAGAACCTTGTACCTGAGCAGCTTGACATCCGGCGGCTCTCTCGCCGGCAGCGTGCTGCCGGTGTCGTCGGACAGCACCAAACTTGAAGAAGGCGTCTCCACTGCAGGCTCCGCCGGCTCCGGGATCGCCAGCGTCCTGGCTGGCGGAATTAGCTCCACATCCTCCGTCCAAGCAGAGACCTTGAACGTGGCGAGATCAGCGCGCGAGGCAGTCTCCGGCGCAATCCCGTCGAGGCAGCACGAGGTGCCGAGAAGCTCCTGAATCACCTCCTTGTCGAAAGCGTGAGGCGGAACGCCCTCGACGACGAGATCCACCTTGGTACTCCAAACATCAAGCGAGGCTTGTGACTGGCGCGTCCACTTCTTGAAGAAGAGGGCGACACCCTGATGGATCACTGATGGCCTGGACATGACCACGCTCCGCAACTCCTCCGTGGCGAAGACGACGAGGAAGTCCTCAGGTCTGTGGGTGTGCACGGAGAAACCACTGCTGGGCAGCCCCAGGACGCGGACAAGCGCATCGTGCACCAACTGGCAAGACACCGCCGGCCGCGCACCGCCAACATGGGCCACCATCGCAAACTGAAGCCGTCGCTCCAAGTTCTGTATGGCCGGGGTGCAACGCACCACACAGAGCGGCGCATCCTCGTAACCCGCCGACGTCGAGCCTGGACGGCCCTGAGGGACAGCGCCAGCCTCCAGGGCTGGCGTCTGCGAGCATGGGCGCGGCGGGGTGCGGAGGAGGTTGTTGGGAGGTGATGGCGTGTATTTCACACGTTCGTTGGGCAACCCCAAGAGGAAGGTATGATGAGCACAGCAGCAAGTTTTCCCTCAGAAAGAAACCAAGGTTTATCGAACCAGGAGGAGCCAAGAAGCACGTTGAAGGTTGATGGCGGCGAGATGTAGTGCGGCGCAACACCGGAGATTCCGGCGCCAACGTGGAACCTGCACAACACAACCAAGCTACTTTGCCCCAACGAAACGAGTGAGGTTGTCAATCTCACCGGCTTGCTCGTAACAAAGGATTAACCGTATTGTGTGGAATATGATTGTTTGCAGAGAAAACGAGTAGAACAAGTATTGCGAGTAGATTGTATTTCGAGTAAAGAGAATTGGACCGGGGTCCACGGTTCACTAGAGGTGTCTCTCCCATAAGACGAACAGCATGTTGGGTGAACAAATTACGGTTGGGCAATTGACAAATAAAGAGAGCATGACAATGCACATACATATCATGATGAGTATAGTGAGATTTAATTGGGCATTACGACAAAGTACATAGACCGCCATCCAACTGCATCTATGCCTAAAAAGTCCACCTTCGAGGTTATCATCCGAACCCCTCCGGTATTAAGTTGCAAAGCAACGAGACAATTGCATTAAGTATGGTGCGTAATGTAATCAACAACTACATCCTTAGACATAGCATCAATGTTTTATCCCTAGTGGCAACGGCACAACACAACCTTAGAACTTTCATCACTCTGTCCCGGTGTCAATGCGAGGCATGAACCCACTATCGAGCATAAGTACTCCCTCTTGGAGTTAAAAGCATCTACTTGGCCAGAGCATCTACTAATAACGGAGAGCATGCAAGATCATAAACAACACATAAGCATAACTTTGATAATCAACATAACAAGTATTCTCTATTCATCGGATCCCAACAAACGCAACATATAGAATTACATATAGAGGATCTTGATCATGATAGGCAGCTCACAAGATCCAGACAATGATAGCACAATGGGGAGAAGACAACCATCTAGCTACTGCTATGGACCCATAGTCCAGGGGTAGACTACTCACTCATCACTCCGGAGGCGACCATGGCGGTGTAGAGTCCTCCGGGAGATGATTCCCCTCTCCGGCGAGGGTGCCGGAGGCGATCTCCGGGATCCCCCGAGATGGGATCGGCGGCGACGGCGTCTCGGTAATGTTTTCCGTATCGTGGCTCTCGGTCTCGGGGGTTTCGTCACGGAGGCTATTTGTAGGCGGAAGGGCAGGTCAAGAGGCGGCACGGGGGCCCACACCACAGGCCGGCGCGGCCAAGGGGGGCCGCGCCGCCCTAGGGTTTGGCGCCCCGTGGCCCCTCTTCGTCTCTCCTTCGGACTTACGGAAGCTTCGTGAGAAAATAGGCCTCCGGGCTTTTATTTCGTCCAATTCCGAGAATATTTCTTTACTAGGATTTCTGAAACCAAAAACAGCTAGAACAGACAAGCGGCACTTCGGCATCTTGTTAATAGGTTAGTTC
Source organism: Lolium rigidum (assembly GCF_022539505.1). Taxonomy (NCBI): domain Eukaryota; kingdom Viridiplantae; phylum Streptophyta; class Magnoliopsida; order Poales; family Poaceae; genus Lolium; species Lolium rigidum. Next base: position 6,135,554 of record NC_061513.1, read on the forward strand.
CGAGAAAATGCACGAATATGGCATAAAGTGTGCATAAAACATGTAGATAACATCAATAATGTGGCATGGAACACAAGAAATTATCGATACGTTGGAGACGTATCAGCATCCCTAAGCTTAGTTACGCTCGTCCCGAGCGAGGTAAAACGATAACAAAGATAATTTACTGGAGTGACATGCCATCATAAACTTGATCATACTATTTGTAAAGCATATGTAGTGAATGCGGCGATCAAAACAATGGTGATGACATGAGTAAACAAGTGAATCATAAAGCAAAGACTTTTCATGAATAGCACTTCAAGACAAGCATCAATAAGTCTTGCATAAGAGTTAACTCATAAAGCAATAATTCAAAGTAAAGGTATTGAAGCAACACAAAAGAAGATTAAGTTTCAGCGGTTGCTTTCAACTTGTAACATGTATATCTCATGGATATTGTCAACATAGAGTAACATAATAAGTGCAATAAGCAAGTATGTAAGAATCAATGCACAGTTCACACAAGTGTTTGCTTCTTGAGGTGGAGAGAAATAGGTGAAGCTGACTCAACATTGAAAGTAAAAGAATGGTCCTCATAGAGGAAAAACATCGATTGCTATATTTGTGCTAGAGCTTTGATTTTGAAAACATGAAACAATTTTGTCAACGGTAGTAATAGAGCATATGCATCATGTAAATTATATCTTATAAGTTGCAAGCCTCATGCATAGTGTACTAATAGTGCTCGCACCTTGTCCTAATTAGCTTGGACTACCTGGATTATCACCGCAATACATATGCTTTAACCAAGTTTCACAAAGGGGTACCTCTATGCCGCTCTGTACAAAGGTCTAAGGAGAAAGCTCGCATTTGGATTTCTCGCTTTTGATTATTCTCAACTTAGACATCCATACCGGGACAACATAGACAACGAGATAATGGACTCCTCTTTTAATGCTTTAAGCATTCAACAACAATTAATTCTTTTCTCATTAGAGATTTGAGGATGTTTGTCCAAAACTGAAACTTCCACCATGAATCATGGCTTTAGTTAGCGGCCCAATGTTCTTCTCTCACAATATGCATGCTCAAACCATTCAACTCAGTGTAGATCGCTCTTACTTCAGACAAGACGAACATGCATAGCAACTCACATGAAATTCAACAACGAGTTGATGGCGTTCCCCAGTAAACATGGTTATCGCACAACAAGCAACTTAATAAGAGATAAAGTGCATAATTACATATTCAATACCACAATAGTTTTTAAGCTATTTGTCCCATGAGCTATATATTGCAAAGGTAAATGATGGAATTTTAAAGGTAGCACTCAAGCAATTTACTTTGGAATGGCGGGAAAATACCATGTAGTATAGGTAGGTATGGTGGACACAAATGGCATAGTGGTTGGCTCAAGTATTTTGGATGCATGAGAAGTATTCCCTCTCGATACAAGGTTTAGGCTAGCAAGGCTTATTTGAAACAAACACAAGGATGAACCAGTGCAGCAAAACTCACATAAATGACATATTGAAAACATTATAAGACTCTACACCGTCTTCCTTGTTGTTCAAACTCAATACTAGAAATTATCTAGACCTTAGAGAAACCAAATATGCAAACCAAATTTTAGCATGCTCTATGTATTTCTTCATTAATGAGTGCAAAGCATATGATGCAAGAGCTTAAACATGAGCACAACAATTGCCAAGTATCACATTACCCAAGACATTTATAGCAATTACTACATGTATCATTTTCCAATTCCAACCATATAACAATTTAACGAAGGAGAAACTTCGCCATGAATACTATGAGTAGAAACAAAGGACATATTTGTCCATATGCTACAGCGGAGTGTGTATCTCTCCCATAAAGTGAATGCTAGGATCCATTTTATTCAAACAAAACAAAAAACAAAAACAAACAGACGCTCCAAGAAAAAGCACATAAGATGTGGCCGAATAAAAATGTAGTTTCAGGGGAGGAACCTGATAATGTTGTTGATGAAGAAGGGGATGCCTTGGGCATCCCCAAGCTTAGACGCTTGAGTCTTCTTGATATATGCAGGGGTGAACCACCGGGTGCATCCCCAAGCTTAGAGCTTTCACTCTCCTTAATCATGTTGCATCATACTCCTCTCTTGATCCTTGAAAACTTCCTCCACACCAAACTCGAAACAACTCATTAGAGGGTTAGTGCACAATATAAATTGACATATTCAGAGGTGACACAATCATTCTTAACACTTCTGGATATTGCATAATGCTACTGGACATTAGTGGATCAAAGAAATTCATCCAACATAGCGAAAGAGGCAATGCGAAATAAAAGGCAGAATCTGTCAAAACAGAACAGTTCGTATTGACGAATTTTAAAATGGCACCAGACTTGCTCAAATGAAAATGCTCAAATTGAATGAAAGTTGCGTACATATCTGAGGATCATGCACGTAAATTGGCATAATTTTCTGAGCTTCCTGCAGGGCAGTGGGCTCAGATTCGTGACAGCAAAGAAATCTGGAACTGCGCAGTAATCCAAATCTAGTACTTACTTTTCTATCAACGGCTTAACTTGGCACAACAAAACTCAAAACTAAGATAAGGAGAGGTTGCTACAGTAGTAAACAACTTCCAAGACTCAAATATAAAACAAAGTACTGTAGCAAAATAACACATGGGTTATCTCCCAAGAAGTTCTTTCTTTATAGCCATTAAGATGGGCCCAGCAGTTTTAATGATGCACTCGCAAGAAATAGTATTTGAAGCAAAAGAGAGCATCAAGAGGCAAATTCAAAACACATTTAAGTCTAAAATGCTTCCTATGCATAGGAATCTTGTAAATAAACAAGTTCATGAAGAGCAAAGTAACAAGCATAGGAAGATAAAACAAGTGTAGCTTCAAAAATTTCAGCACATAGAGAGGTGTTTTAGTAACATGAAAATTTCTACAACCATATTTTCCTCTCTCATAATAATTTTCAGTAGCATCATGAGCAAACTCAACAATGTAACTATCACATAAAGCATTCTTATCATGAGTCTCATGCATAAAATTATTACTCTCCACGTAAGCATAATCAATTTTATTAGTTGTAGTGGGAGCAAATTCAACAAAGTGGCTATCATCATATATAGGAGGCATATTGTAATCATAAAAGAAAATTTTCTCCTCAATGCTTGGGGGACTAAAAGGATCATGCTCATCAGAGCCAGCTTCCCCAAGCTTAGAATTTTCCATAGCATTAGCAACTATGGTGTTCAAAGCATCCATAGTAATAACATTCCCATTAGCATGCATATAAAGTTCCATGGGTTTTTTAATTCTCTCTTCAAACACATCATGTCCTAATTCAAGATAAAGTTCATAAAGATCTCTCATATTTTTGTTGTTTTCCATTATGCTTAACTAGTGAGATAAAAACATGCATGATATTAAGTAAAGTAAAACAAGTAACTAATTTTTTTTGTGTTTTGATTTAGTGCAGCAAACAAAGTAGTAAATAAAATAAAGCAAGACAAAAACAAAGTAAAGAGATTGAGAAGTGGAGACTCCCCTTGCAGCGTGTCTTGATCTCCCCGGCAACGGCGCCGAGAAAATATGCTTGATGGCGTGTATTTCACACGTTCGTTGGGCAACCCCAAGAGGAAGGTATGATGAGCACAGCGAGCAAGTTTTCCCTCGAGAAAGAAACCAAGGTTTATCGAACCAGGGAGGAGCCAAGAAGCACGTTGAAGGTTGATGGCGGCGAGATGTAGTGCGGCGCAACACCGGAGATTCGGCGCCAACGTGGAACCTGCACAACACAACCAAGCTACTTTGCCCCAACGAAACGGTGAGGTTGTCAATCTCACCGGCTTGCTGTAACAGAGGATTAACCGTATGGGGTGGAATATGATTGTTTGCAGAGAAAACAGTAGAACAAGTATTGCAGTGAGATTGTATTTCGATAAAGAGAATTGGACCGGGGTCCACAGTTCACTAGAGGTGTCTCTCCCATAAGACGAACAGCATGTTGGGTGAACAAATTACAGTTGGGCAATTGACAAATAAAGAGAGCATGACAATGCACATACATATCATGATGAGTATAGTGAGATTTAATTGGGCATTACGACAAAGTACATAGACCGCCATCCAACTGCATCTATGCCTAAAAAGTCCACCTTCGAGGTTATCATCCGAACCCCTCCAGGTATTAAGTTGCAAAGCAACGGACAATTGCATTAAGTATGGTGCGTAATGTAATCAACAACTACATCCTTAGACATAGCATCAATGTTTTATCCCTAGTGGCAACAGACACAACACAACCTTAGAACTTTCATCACTTGTCCCGGTGTCAATGCAGGCATGAACCCACTATCGAGCATAAGTACTCCCTCTTGGAGTTAAAAGCATCTACTTGGCCAGAGCATCTACTAATAACGGAGAGCATGCAAGATCATAAACAACACATAAGCATAACTTTGATAATCAACATAACAAGTATTCTCTATTCATCGGATCCCAACAAACGCAACATATAGAATTACATATAGAGGATCTTGATCATGATAGGCAGCTCACAAGATCCGACAATGATAGCACAATGGGGAGAAGACAACCATCTAGCTACTGCTATGGACCCATAGTCCAGGGGTAGACTACTCACTCATCACTCCGGAGGCGACCATGGCGGTGTAGAGTCCTCCGGGAGATGATTCCCCTCTCCGGCGAGGGTGCCGGAGGCGATCTCCGGGATCCCCCGAGATGGGATCGGCGGCGACGGCGTCTCGGTAATGTTTTCCGTATCGTGGCTCTCGGTCCGGGGGTTTCGTCACGGAGGCTATTTGTAGGCGGAAGGGCAGGTCAAGAGGCGGCACAGGGGGCCCACACCACAGGCCGGCGCGGCCAGGGGGGGCCGCGCCGCCCTAGGGTTTGGCGCCCCGTGGCCCCTCTTCGTCTCTCCTTCGGACTTCGGAAGCTTCGTGAGAAAATAGGCCTCTGGGCTTTTATTTCGTCCAATTCCGAGAATATTTCTTTACTAGGATTTCTGAAACCAAAAACAGCGAAAACAGACAAGCGGCACTTCGGCATCTTGTTAATAGGTTAGTTCCAGAAAATGCACGAATATGGCATAAAGTGTGCATAAAACATGTAGATAACATCAATAATGTGGCATGGAACACAAGAAATTATCGATACGTTGGAGACGTATCAGGAGGGGATGGCGCAGCTGACGTAGCTAGCGGCCCACGGCGCGCCAGCTTCGCCAGCGCCTGCTGGCGCATGTCCTCTTCTTCATCCTCCGAGCTTCTTGGGCGCTTGCAGTCCTTGGATTGATGCCCTGCCTCACTGCAGCGGAGGCAGAGGGGATCAAAGGTGCAGTCTTTCTTGTGATGCCCTGGCCGCCCACAGTTGAAACAGCGACCCGACCAAACCGGCGAAACCGATCTGCGTGGAGCCGCCGCAGCAGCAGCAGCACGACGCTGCTCAGCCTTACGACGCTGCCAGCGCTTCTTGCGGGAGAGAGGGGGCACCTCCCAGACCAGGCGGTCCTGGACACGAACCCGAGCTGCAGCATCGACCTCTGCCGCCGCCGCAGGGGGGTCGTTCCGGGCCGGAGCTTAGCTGGAGGAGCTAGAGGAGGAAGGGGAGAGACCAAGGCCGGAGACGACGGGGCGTTCAGAGTCGGAGACCGGCGTGGCAGATCTGGAGCTCACCTGCTGCCAGCGCTGGTTGCGACCCAAAGCCTGCCGACCCGAGCCAGATCCCACGGAGGAAGACGAACCTGTCATCATCGAGGGGGGGAGCGCGCCCGCACGTGGGCGGCCGCCGGCGACGGGGGAGCTCGGAGCGGGAGACCTACCTCTCTCTTGACCCTCGTGAAACTCCAGAGCTTAGTGAGCAATAATCGATGATTGGGACGCTTGGCTAGCATGTAGATGTAGAGGTTACCTGGGAGAAATCACGAGGTCGGCGTTTTGCTCTGGTCCTAAAGTTGATTCGGGCGTGTCCTGTAAGAACTTGTTGTTTTCCTTCGAGCTTAGGGGAAACCGTTTCCTATAAGGACAGTTCCTGGTAGCTCGCGCGCAAGGGCGGCCTTTTCTCTCCGGACGCACTGCTGCATGCCGTTTGAGAAAGCCGTGCTCTGGTTTGCGGAGCGACGGCCGTCCCTGGCCGTTCGAGAACGTGATACGTCTCCAACGTACCTATAATTTCTGATGTTCCATGCTTGTTTTATGACAATACTTACATGTTTTGCTTGCACTTTATAATGTTTTTATGCATTTTCCGGAACTAAACTATTAACGAGATGCCGAAGGGCCAGTTGCTGTTTTCTGTTGTTTTTGGTTCCAGAAAGGCTGTTCGCGCAATATTCTCGGAATTCGATGAAACGAATACCCAACATCTTATTTTTCCCGGAACCTTCCAGAAAGTCAGAGGGGGACCAGAGGGGTGCCCTGGGGGCCCCACACGTGTGGGCCGCGCGGGCTCCACCCTGGCCGCGCCGGCCTAGTGTGAGGAGCCCCCGTGGCCCCTCCGACTCCGCCTCTTCGCCTATTTAAGCCGTCCCGACCTAAAAACGCGAGACCAATTTGACGAAACTCCAGAAAGACTCCAGGGGCGCCGCCACCATCGCGAATCTCCAATTCGGGGGACAGAAGTCTCTGTTCCGGGCACCTCGCCGGGACGGGGAAGTGCCCCGGAAGCCATCTCCATCAACGCCATCGCCTCCATCATGCTCCGTGAGTAGTTCCCCCATGGACTACCGGTTCTAGCTGTAGCTAGTTGGTATTCTCTCCCCCATGTACTTCAATACAATGATCTCATGAGCTGCCTTACATGGTTGAGATTCATCTGATGTAATCGGTGTTGTGTTTGTTGGGATCCGATGGATTGTTACATTATGATTAGTCTATCTATAAAGTTTGTGAAGTTATTGTTGCTGCAATCTTGTTGTGTTTAATGCTTGTCACTAGGGCCCGAGTGGCATGATCTTAGATTTAAGCTCTATACTTATTGCTTAGATTGTATCTACAAGTTGTTTGCACATGTCTATGTCCGGAACCCGAGGCCCCAAAGTGACGAAATTGGGACAAGCTGGAGGGAAGGCTTAGATATGAGGATCACATGTTTTCACGGAGTGTTAATGCTTTGCTCCGGTGCTCTATTAAAAGGAGTGCCTTAATTTCCGAGTAGATTCCCTAGAGTCCCAGCTGCCACCGGCTGGTAGGACAAAAGATGTTATACAAGTTTCTCATTGCGAGCACGTATGACTATATATGGAAAACATGCCTACATGATTAATGATCTTGATGTTCTGTCTTAATGTTATTTCAATCCTATCAATTGCCCAACTGTAATTTGTTCACCCCACACTTGTTATTGGAGAGTTACCACTAGTGTAGATAGCTGGGAACCCCGGTCCATCTTTCATCATCATATACTCGTTCTACATGTCATTGGAAGTAGTATCAACTATTTTACTGGTGTCATTGCCTCCGTGTTTACTATTACTGTCGCTGTGTATTCTTCGTTACTACTGCTCTCATATACTGCTACTTTCACATCACCCCTGTTGCTAGTGCTTTTCCAGGTGCAGCTGAATTGACGACTCAATTGTTAAGGCTTATAAGTATTATTTACCTCCCCTTGTGTCGAATCAATAAATTTGGGTTTTACTTCCCTCGAAGACTGTTGCGATCCCCTATACTTGTGGGTTATCAAGACTATTTTCTGGCGCCGTTGCCGGGGAAGCATAGCTCTACTCATAAGTTCACCTGGGGAGTACACTCTACCTCTCTCTCTATTTTATTTTATTGTGTTTTGCTTAGTTTACTTTTGTTTAGTTTATTTGTACTTAGTTTATTTTTGTCTAGTATTATTTTGCTTAGTTTACTTTTGCCTAGTTTGTTTTTGTCTTGTTTTATTTTCCTCATATACCTGAAAATCCATAAAAATTTGAAAAACCTAAATTAAAAACTGTTGCTATGGGAGAACCTACAACCTATTTGGAGCTTATTGAATTATATAATAATTATAGAGAATCAAGAACTGGAAAAGTTATGAGTGTTGTGATAGAAAAACTGAATACAATTGCTAAAATCTTGCTTAAACGCCATGATATAAACTGTTGCTCTAAACAGGACACTAAACATCTTAAATTTCAATGTGGCTTTAGTGAGGAAGTTTCAATTAAGAACTATAATTGAAATAGCTATATTCATTTTGGGTTCGTAGAGGTAGAACAATTTGTCTTATTTATGGGAGCCTCTGAGATAGAATCCTTCATTGCTAAAAATTATGAAACTTGTGTTGTTTGTAAGGACCTTAAAGATTATGTCTCTTCTATCCTTAATTTTTGCATAGAAAGCTACAGTGATAATCCCTATATCATTGATTATAAAGAGAGACTCATTAATGTATAAGAATGCACTCACAATTTGCAGGAACCAGTGGAAGAAGAAATTGATGAACCTGAAAGCTCATTGGATGAAAAAGAGGAGGAAATTGATGAACTTGAAAGCTCATTGGATGAAAAAGAAGAGGAGAGTGATGAACAAAAGGAGGAAGAATGGATTAGCTACCCATGCCAACCTTTTAATGAGAGTAACTCTTTATCTCTTACACTATTTGATTGTCCTCCATGCTTACCGAAAGAGGTTGAATGTTATGTTCCTGTGGATTCTCTTGAAATATTCCCTATGAGTAAAACTTGTGAGAATAATTATGCTCCTGTTATCTATGATAATCCATGCTACTTTGATAAATTTTATAATAATTCTTTGTTTGTGCCTGATGTCGAAATGCATGGTACTAAAGAGTTTTGTTTGGCAAATGTTTATGATAAATCTCTAGATGATGGTCCTATGTTACTTGATAATATTAATTGTACTACTAATGAAAATGGGATTGGAGAGATCTTGACTTTATCTATGAGTCCCATATCTTTTGAGATTGATCAATCATCTTGTTACATTATTGATAAAAGTGGGTTTGAAAGTTTTAATCCTATTATTTCTGAGCTTGATAAAAATTATGTGTTTGTGAATCATGAAAAGCATGTTGTATGTGATAGTTATGTTGTTGAGTTTGTTCATGAAGCTACTGAAAATTATTATGAGAGAGGAAAATATGGTTGTAGAAATTTTCATGGTACCAAAATACCTCTCTATATGCTTAAAATTTTGAAATTACTCCTGTTTTATCTTCTTATGCTTGTCACTTTGTTCTTCATGAATTTATTTGTGTACAAGATTCCTATGCATAGGAAGTGGGTTAGAGTTAAATGTGTTTTGAACTTGCTTCTTGATGCTCTCTTTTGCTTCAACTCTTATTTCTTGCGAGTGCATCATTAAAACTGCTGAGCCCATCTTAATGGCTATAAAGAAAGCACTTCTTGGGAGATAACCCATGTGTTTATTTTGCTACTGTTTTGTTGTGTCTTGGTAGTTGTTACTACTGTAGCAACCTCTCCTTATCTTTATTTTATTGCAATGTTGTGCCAAGTGAAGTCTCTAATAGAATGTTGATGCTAGATTTGGATTTCTGCGCAGAAACAGATTTCTTGCTGTCACGAATCTAGGTATGATTCTCTGTAGGTAACTCAGAAAAAGCTGCCAATTTACGTGAATGATCCTCAGATATGTACGCAACTTTCATTAGTTTTCAGTTTTCTGATTTGAGCAATGGAAGTACCTCTTTAAAATTCATGTTTACTGGCTGTTCTATTTTGACAGATTCTGTCTCTGTTTTTTGCATTGTCTCTTGTGGACTTTAAGTGAGGCTTTCTAGACGTGGAGAGCTGTAGCTAATGTTTTATTGAGTTCTTGCAATGTGTCACTACAGGGCCAAGGTGGATTAAAGTTTTTTGAGTACTAACCCCTCTAATGAAGTTTATGAGAAGTTTGGTGTGAAGGAAGTTTTCAAGGGTCAAGAGAGGAGGATGCCCCCGTGGTTCATCCCTGCATATTTCAAGAAGACTCAAGCGTCTAAGCTTGGGGATGCCCAAGGCATCCCCTTCTTCATCAACTTATCAGGTTCTTCTATTGAAACTATATTTTTATTCGGTCACATCTTATGTTCTTTACTTGGAGCGTCTGTGTGTTTTTATTTTTGTTTTGTTTGAATAAATTTGGATCCTAGCAATCCTTGTGTGGGAGAGATACACGCTCTGCTTTTTCATACGAACACTTGTGTTCTTCGTTTTACTTTTAATGTTCAATGATAAAAGTTGGAAGCTATTGCATTTATTGCTATTTGGTTGGAAAAAGAAAATGCCTCATATTGTCTTGAATAATTTGATACTTGGCAATTGTTTTGAGCTCTCAAGTAGATCATGATTATATTAAGCTCTTGCATCATGTAGTTTAAACCTATTAGTGGAGAAATACCGTAGAGCTTGTTGAAACTGGTTTGCATGATTGGTCTCTCTAAGGTCTAGATATTTTCTAGTAGAAGTGTTTGAGCAACAAGGAAGACAGTGTAGAGTTTTATAATGCTTGCAATATGTTCTTATGTAAGTTTTGCTGTACCGGTTCATACTTGTGTTTGCTTCAAACAACCTTTCTAGCCCAAAGCCTTGTACTGAGAGGAAATGCTTCTCGTGCATCCAAAACCTTGAGCCAAAACCTATGCCATTTGTGTCCACCATATCTACCTACTATGTGGTATTTCCTGCCATTCCAAGTAAATACTTCATGTGCTACCTTTAAACCTTCAAAATTCTTCTCAATTTGTGTTGATGTTTTATAGCTCATGAGGAAGTATGTGGTGTTTTATCTTTCAACCTTGTCATTTACTTTTGACAGACTCTCACCAATGGACTAGTGGCACATCCGCTTATCCAATAATTTTGCAAAAAGAGCTGGCAATGGGGTTCCCAGCCCCAATTAATTAACTTGCATTAATAATTCTCTTCACGTGTTTTGCCCTGATTCATCAGTAAGCAACTTAATTTTGCAAATAGACACTCCTTCATGGTATGTGAATGTTGGAAGGCACCCGAGGATTCAGTTAGCTATGGCTTGTGAAAGCAAAAGGTTGGGAGGAGTGTCAACCATAAATAAAACTAAAATACATGTGTAAACAAAAGAGAAGAGGGATGATCTACCTTGCTAGTAGAGATAACGTCCTTCATGGGAGCCGCTCTTGAAAGTCTGGTTGATGAGGTAGTTAGAGTACCCGCTACCATTCGTTGACAACAACAAGCACCTCTTAAAAACTCTACTTTTATGCTCTCTATATGATTTCAAAACTTAAAAAGCTCTAGCACATGATTTAATCCCTGCTTCCCTCTGCGAAGGGCCTTTCTTTTACTTTATGTTGAGTCAGTTTACCTACTTCCTTCCATCTTAGAAGCAAACACTTGTGTCAACTGTGCATTGATTCTTACATACTTGCTTATTTGCATTCATCATATTACTTTGTGTTGACAATTATCCATGAGATATGCATGTTGAAAGTTGAAAGCAACTGCTGAAACTTAAATCTTCCTCTGTGTTGCTTCAATGCCTTTACTTTGAATTTATTACTTTATGAGTTAACTCTTATGTCAGACCTTTTGATGCTTGTCTTGAAATTACTATTCATGAAAAGTTTTGCTATATGTTTCTATTTGTTAGCAAATATAGATCATTGCCTTGAGTCACTGCATTCATCTCATATGCTTTATAATAGTATGATCAAGGTTATGTAAGTAGCATGTCACTACAAAAATTATTCTTTTTATCGTTTACCTACTCGAGGACGAGCAGGAACTAAGCTTGGGATGCTTGATACGTCTCCAACGTACCTATAATTTCTGATGTTCCATGCTTGTTTTATGACAATACTTACATGTTTTGCTTGCACTTTATAATGTTTTTATGCATTTTCCGGAACTAACCTATTAACGAGATGCCGAAGGGCCGGTTGCTCTTTTTCGTTGTTTTTGGTTCCGAGAAAGGCTGTTCGGGCAATATTCTCGGAATTCGACGAAACGAAGACCCAACATCTTATTTTTCCCGGAACCTTCCGGAAAGTCGAGGGGGACCAGAGGGGTGCCCCGGGGCCCCACACGTGTGGGCCGCGCGGGCTCCACCCCGGCCGCGCCGGCCTAGTGTGAGGAGCCCCCGTGGCCCCTCCGACTCCGCCTCTTCGCCTATTTAAGCCGTCCCGACCTAAAAACGCGAGACCAATTTGACGAAACTCCAGAAAGACTCCAGGGGCGCCGCCACCATCGCGAAACTCCAATTCGGGGGACAGAAGTCTCCGTTCCGGCACCCTGCCGGGACGGGGAAGTGCCCCCGGAAGCCATCTCCATCAACGCCATCGCCTCCATCATGCTCCGTGAGTAGTTCCCCCATGGACTACGGGTTCTAGCTGTAGCTAGTTGGTATTCTCTCCCCCATGTACTTCAATACAATGATCTCATGAGCTGCCTTACATGGTTGAGATTCATCTGATGTAATCGGTGTTGTGTTTGTTGGGATCCGATGGATTGTTACATTATGATTAGTCTATCAATAAAGTTTGTGAAGTTATTGTTGCTGCAATCTTGTTGTGTTTAATGCTTGTCACTAGGGCCCGAGTGGCATGATCTTAGATTTAAGCTCTATACTTATTGCTTAGATTGTATCTACAAGTTGTTTGCACATGTCTATTGATGTCTACGGGTGCTTCTATTCTTGTAGACAGTGTTGGGCCTCCAAGAGCAGAGGTTTGTAGAACAGCAGCAAGTTTCCCTTAAGTGGATCACCCAAGGTTTATCGAACTCAGGGAGGAAGAGGTCAAAGATATCCCTCTCAAGCAACCCTGCGATCACAATGCAAGAAGTCTCTTGTGTCCCCAACACACCTAATACACTTGTCAGATGTATAGGTGCACTAGTTCGGCGAAGAGATAGTGAGATGCAAGTAATATGGATGAGTATGAGTGATAATAGCAATCTGAATAAAATATGGCAGCGAGTAAACATGCAACAAAATAGTAAACAAACGGAGATTCGATGCTTGGAAGCAAGGCCTAGGGATCCTGCTTTCACTAGTGGACACTCTCAACAATGATCACATAATAGAACCACTCTACACTCTGTTGTTGGACGATGAACACCACTAATTGTGTAGGATTACACGAACCCTCAATGCCGGAGTTAACAACCTCCACAATATTCGATATTCATGTTTAAATAACCTTAGAGTGCAAGATAGATCAACACAATTACACCGAGAACTAACATAGCATGCACACTCGTCACCATCACACTATGAAGGAGGCATAGATCACATCAATACTATCATAGCAATAGTTAACTTCATAATCTACAAGAGATCACAATCATAACCTACGCCAAGTACTACACGATGCACACACTCGTCACCATTACACCGTGGAGGAGGAATAGAGTACTTTAATAACATCACTAGAGTAGCACATAGATGATATTCAACTAGATCACATAAAGAGAGAGATGAACCAAATAGCTACGACGGAGCCCTCAGCCCGGGGTGAATTACTCCCTCCTCATCATGGAGACAGCGATGGCGGTGAAGATGGCGGTGGAGACGGCGGTGGAGATGATTCCGGGGGCAATTCCCCGTCCCGGCAGGTGCCGGAAAAAGACTTCTGTCCCCGAATTGGAGTTTCGCGATGGCGGCGGCTCGGAAGGTTTTCTCCGGTTTCGTCGAACGGGGTCGAGGATTTAGGTCGGGGACGACTAAATAGGCGAAGAGGCGGAGTCGGAGGGGCCACGGGGGCCCACACACTAGGGCGCCCCCCTTGGCCGCGCCGCCCTGTGGGGTGGGGCCCCCCTGGCTCCCCTCTGGCCCTTCTTCGGTGCTCTGGAAGCTTCCGGGCAAAATAAGATATTGGGCGTTGATTTCGTCCGATTCCGAGAATATTTCCTTTGTAGGATTTCTGAAACCAAAAACAGCAGAAAACAGTAACTGGCCCTTCGGCATCTCGTCAATAGGTTAGTTCCGGAAAACGCATTAAAACGATATAAAGTGTGAACAAAACATGTAGGTATTGTCATAAAACAAGCATGGAACATCAGAAATTATAGATACGTCGGAGACGTATCAGCATCCCCAAGCTTAGTTCCTACTCGTCCTCGAGTAGGTAAACGATAAAAGATAATTTCTGAAGTGACATGCTACCAACATGATCTTAATCATACTATTGTAAAGCATATGAGATGAGTGCAGCGATTCAAAGCAATGGTAAAGACAATGATTAAACAATTGAATCGTACAACGAAAGACTTTTCATGAATAGTACTTTCGAGACAAGCATCAATAAGTCTTGCATAAGAGTTAACTCATAAAGCAATAGATTCAAAGTAAAGGCATTGAAGCAACACAAAGGAAGATTAAGTTTCAGCGGTTGCTTTCAACTTGTAACATGTATATATCATGGATAGTTGTCAATGCAAAGCAATATAACAAGTGCAATAAGCAAGCATGTAAGAATCAATGCACAGTTAACACAGGTGTTTGCTTCTAAGATAGAGAGAAATGGGTAAACTGACTCAACATAAAAGTAGAAGAATGGCCCTTCGCAGAGGGAAGCATTGATTGTTATATTTGTGCTAGAGCTTTGGTTTTGAAAACAAGAAACAATTTTGTCAACGGTAGTAATAAAGCATATGCATTATGTAAATTATATCCTACAAGTTGCAAGCCTCATGCATAGTATACTAATAGTGCCCGCACCTTGTCCTAATTAGCTCGGATTACCTAGATTATCATCGCAATACATATGTTTTAACCAAGTGTCACAAAGGGGTACCTCTATGCCGCTCGTACAAAGGTCTAAGGAGAAAGCTCGCATTGGATTTCTCGCTTTTGATTATTCTCAACTCGGACATCCATACCGGGACAACATAGATAACGGATAATGGACTCCTCTTTAATGCATAAGCAATTAGCAACAATTAATGTTCTCATATGAGATTGAGGATATTTGTCCAAAACTCGAAACTTCCACCATGATTCATGGCTTTAGTTAGCGGCCCAATGTTCTTCTCTAACAGTATGCATGCTCTAACCATTCAACTAGTGGTAAATCTCCCTTACTTCAGACAAGACGGACATGCATAGCAACTCACATGATATTCAACAAAGTGTTGATGGCGTCCCCAGAAACGTGGTTATCACACAACAAGCAACTTAATAAGAGATAAAGTGCATAAGTACATATTCAATACCACAATAGTTTTTAGGCTATTTGTCCCATGAGATATATATTGTAAAGATAAAGAATAGAAATTTAAAGGTAGCACTCAAGCAATTTACTTTGGAATGGCGGAGAAATACCATGTAGTAGGTAGATATGGTGGACACAAATGGCATAGTGTTTGGCTCAAAGATTTGGATGCACGAGAAGTATTCCCTCTCAATACAAGGCTTAGGCGAGCAAGGTTATTTGAAACAAACACAAGCATGAACTGGTACAGCAAAACTTCACATAAGAACATATTGCAAGAATTATAAGACTATACATTGTCTTCCTTGTTGTTCAAACACCTTAACCAGAAAATATCTAGACTCTAGAGACCAATCATGCAAACCAAATTTTAACAAGCTCTATGTATTTCTTCACTAATAGGTGCAAAGTATATGATGCAAGAGCTTAATCATGAGCACAACAATTGCCAAGTATCAAGTTATTCAAGACATCATACCAATTACTACATGTAGCATTTCCCGTTTCCAACCATATACTCCCCCCGTTCCTTTTTAATTGACTCGAATTTAGTACAAACTTGTACTAAATCCGAGTCAATTAAAAAAGAACGGAGGGAGTAACAATTAACGAAGCAGTTTCAACCTTCACCATGAACATTAAAAGCTAAGAACACATGTGTTCATATGAACTAGTGGAGCGTGTCTCTCTCCCACACAAGCATTTATTCAAACAAAAACAAAAACAAAAATAAACAGACGCTCCAAGTAAAGTACATAAGATGTGACCGAATAAAAATATTGTTTCAAGGGAGGAACCTGATAAATTTTTCGATGAAGAAGGGGATGCCTTGGGAATCCCCAAGCTTAGATGCTTGAGTCTTCTTGAAATATGCAGGGATGAACCACCGGGGCATCCCCAAGCAGAGCTTTCACTCTTCTTGATCACATTGTATCATCCTCCTCTCTTGACCCTTGAAAACTTCCTCCACATCAAACTCAAAACAACTCATTAGAGGGTTAGTGCATAATCAAAATTCACATGTTCAGAGGTGACACAATCATTCTTAACACTTCTGGACATTGCCCAAAGCTACTGGAAATTAATGGAACAAAGAAATCCATCAAACACAGCAAAAGAGGCAATGCGAAATAAAAGGCAGAATCTGTCAAAACAGAACAGTCCGTAAATACGAATTTTAAAGAGGAACCAGATTTGCTCAAATGAAAATGCTCAAATTTAATGAAAGTTGCGTACATATCTGAGGATCACTCAAGTAAATTGGCATAATTTTCTGAGTTACCTACAGAGAATTAGGCCCATATTCGTGACAGCAAAAAATCTATTTCTGCGCAGTAATCCAAATCTAGTATGAACCTTACTATCAAAGACTTTACTTGGCACAACAATGCAACAAAACTAAGATAAGGAGAGGTTTCTACAGTAGTAACAACTTCCAAGACTCAAATATAAAACAAAGTTATCGTAGCAAAATAAACACATGGGTTATCTCCCAAGAAGTTCTTTCTTTATAGCCATTAAGATGGGCTCAATAATTTCAATGATGCACTCCCAAGAAATAAGAGTTGAGGCAAAAGAGAGCATCAAGAAGCAAATTCAAAACACATTTAAGTCTAACCCACTTCCTATGCAAAGGAATCTTGTACACAAATGAATTCATGAAGAACAAAGTGACAAGCATAAGAGGATAAAACACGAGTAGCTTCAAGATTCTCAACATAAAGAGGGGAAACTTAATATTATTAAGATGCCTATAGCCATGTTTCCCTCTCTCATAATAACTTTCAGTAACATCATTGATGAAATCCACAATATACCCATCACTTAAAACATTCTTATCATGTTTCATATGCATAGAAGTATCATTAATTTTGGCATAAGAAGAATTCTTCTCATTAATAGTAATTGGAGCAGGATTATTATCAAGAATTTGAACATGGTAAAAAAGTTGCATATTAAGGGAATTGTTTCTGGCAATCCAATCATAACTATGACAAGTTTCATAAGGATAGTTATAACTTATATCATAGCATTCTTTATAATAATCATCAAAGGTCGGAGGCATAATATCGTCATAAGAAATAGAATAGTTATCTTTCACAAGTAGGTTCATCCGTGACCATACCATCATTGTTGCAAGAAGGAGATGTATCAAACACATAATGATCAGTAGCAAAAGGATTTTCAAACACCTCTTCCCCAAGCTTAGAGTTTTCTATATCATTATGGGAGGAAGCATGGATAGCACTGATACTATGACAATTATTATCATCATCATTTTCAGAATTAGTTTCCCAGAGATTTGCAATATCAAAAGTAGTGTACTCTTTCAAATCATGATCACTAACGTAGGTAAAGGGCATAGGAAGATCATTGTACTCAGATTCATTATCATAATAATCATTAGGAGCAACATACTTACGGTTACCTATCGTTATCTCATTCACGCGGGGATATGCCGTTACCTCTTTCTCTTTATTCTCCTTCTTCTTCTTCTTCTTCTTCGTTCCCTTCTTCTTCTTCTTCTCTTCCTTCTCCTCGTTCCCTTCTTTAGGAGGAAGAGGCTTGAAGGGTGGCTTGTCCGCATAACCTTATTTACTTTCAGAAACAATAGAAGAAACTTGGGAGGATTCCTCTTTTTCATTAATTAGTTCAAAACACACAGCGGTCCTATCATATTTTGGCAAGGTGTCATCTTCTAAAATATTTTGTATGTAAGTATTTGTATGGCTATTATCAGTGCAGTAAGAAAAACACCCATGCAGGACATCATCAATATCAAGATCACTCATATGTAACAAAGAGATTTTTCTTGATAGCTCTTCACACCACAAAAATAAAGTAAGTTCATCATGCTGATTAGGAGTAATTTCATCATCACAATACAAATTTGTAGCACTCATGGGGTTCAAATTATCATTGGAGGAGCATTGAAAATTAAAATGACCCACTCCATGGCAAAGTTCACAAATAAAAGGATAGAGGGCACAAACTTTTTTACCAAGATCATCTAGAGCCCTAAACCACTTTCTAGTTTTTTCATTAATATGATGGATGCAATATTCATCTTTGATTTGATTAATTCCACAAGGTCTATGCATTCCACAAAAATTAACATGCTTATAGGAAATAGCATTCTTTGGAGTTTGAGCATGCTTATTGCAATCATTAATAACAGTTTTATCCTTTATGCAAGTGTCTTTAAAAGGTTCATGATACTTATCAAAATTCTTCCTAGGCAATTCAAAATGAGAGGCAAAAGCTTTATAAATACTAGATGACACCCCGCGGCGTTGCTGCGGGATATTAAACCAAACAGATAAAAAGGATGCGATGCACTCTTGTAGGAGAAAAAAAAAGTAAGAATGTAAACTCTAAGTAGGATATTTGCGAGCTTTTGCTGTAAGTATAAGAACTGTCCATGAAAAAGTATGTTTTCCACCAAGGTCCATGCTTACTACAAGAGCAATGTAGCATGTCGTTTACTATTTCCTTGTCCACTTGCTGATACGTTAAACGAAAGGGACAGTGATATAGGCATGATTGCTCGACAACAATGAAAGAACCCCGGCCTAAGCCTAAGCAATATCCTTGTTATGGAGCATCTTAGATCTACTGTTCATGGGCTATAACCTGAAGGAGCAGAAAAGTGTGGCCATGCTAGCCGACTCATAACACCACATGCAGAATTTGTTTAACTTTAAATGTATATATAAACCATGATATCTTGTACAAAGATAGAAACACACCCAACGGAACATAATTTAATTTTCTTGCAATAATCTGAAGTTGGTTCTACTACAAACATAAGTGCATGAAAAGTGGAATGCAATAGCAAAAAGTTAAGGGGATTACCAAAGTCCATAGATATAAATCAATTTACTGTGCATATTTTCGCATACAGAGGTATTGCTCCACATATTAAGATATAAATGTATCTACAATAAACGACCAGAATTATCTGAAGAGTTTCTATAGATCTGGAAGACAACTGTTCATACCAAAAAAATACACAATGTTTAGCATGTGGTATGTGCGCTTCAGAATTAACCATGGACTGGCATGAATAAAACTACGAAATAAGTCACCTGGTAGTGTTTTTCGCATTTTTTCTGAATGGTGCTCTTGGTAGATTTAGAGGTGGAAATTAATCTTTGCTTCCTGACGTTATACATCAGACATAGGAAAGCAATGCCAGGTGACAATAGTATATTACTAAAGATACATTACTGGTGTGCTTCGATTTCATAGAAAAAATTGTCAACATACATTAGAAGAATTTCCAAAAATGGCAGGTTGAGCAGTAACTGAACTTTAGATGAAAGCTTCTCTCAACAAAATCAGTTGCAGGGATATGAATGATCTTTAGCAGCAGATATCTTTCACTCTAGTCTGTGATGATTACTGGTCCAATTTTAAGCCAAGAATACATCAAGAATAGAAGTGACCTTCAGACTTAATAAATTAAAATGAATAAGGGGTTAGGAAATAAAGAAAAATTATTAATTAGGGATCATATTTACCTTGTTGATAGGGACATTGAGGTAAATGGTACAGGAGGACATTGAGGTAAGGGTTTATGACTTTTAATGCTCAACACAGATTATGAAGATAGCAAATGTTATCCTATGAAAAAGACACACTGTAAATGATTTTATGGTTTCTGAAAGATATCTGAGAATTCATGAGATAAACTCAATAAACTTCTTCTATAAAGAAATTGCAAACTACAAACAGGTACACTAACTGAATGTCTTATCATAGACAACAGCAACGTTTCAAAGACATATTGAGTAGACAGTGGAGCAAAGATTACCCTGACTGATTTTTAGCGAAGCTCTGCTTTGATTTTCACCAAATACCTTATATCTGCATAAATACAAAACATCCGCACATTGAAACATGTGAAGGGTCATGTATTTAAATTGGATAATCGTTGCAGCCCTAGATGCAGTGGCACTCATAAATCAAAGATATATTAAAAATTGTAAATTCGTAATGTAATCATAGATCAAAACTTCAGCAAGAACATGAGTTAAAACTTACTTACATCTACATGAACATCAAAGACACATCATCGATCAAAGAATATGGGATTGTGGAGAGAACGGAGAGAGGGGGGGGGGTGCATGTATATCATGAGGCGATGCATACATCTCGTAAACTCGTTGCTAGCTCTCGCCGCCGATGTGCGCACAAGAGATTTGTAAGAAATCCAGTAAGAAAGGGAACCAAGCATATAGGTTACTCCCCCAAGCTGAAGCTCCGCCCTTGAACATGGTGGGCTTCTCGTAGGCGGTCGCGGCCGACGCGGACTGGCAGAAGGAGATTCCAGGGAGCAGCGGGTAAAGGTCTGTGTAGTGGCGCAGATCTCATCTGCTGTGGGGTAATGAAAATGGTGTATCTCTTGTGCTTAAATAAAGGCAAGAGCAAATCCATGTGTTAATTTGCATTGGTTCGGTGGAGGAGATGAAGTGGAAGAAATCAAATTGATCGGTCATTACATTTATGAAAGAATGAGATAACAGAGGAGACGGAAGGGCGTGCCATTTGTGCCTGAGAGTAAATGTAGCAGAGGAGAGGACGCCCAGGCACACAGGAACGGGGTTGGGAATCGTCAAACTTGGACAACCAATTCCAAGAATTTGATGACGTGGCATAGCTGCATGTTGAGAGAAATAGGTTAGTGGGGATGATCTTCTTAGTTATATAGGATTTTCAACAACTTGAGAGTCAAGACCATAAGTAGCACTCATACTTCGAATTTTATCAGTATCTATAAAAGTTTCAATGCATTCATACTCATAATTTATACCTGACTCCTTACCTTCGTTGTTCTCCCATCCTTCAGTGTTCTCCTGAATCCGATCAAGAAGGTCCCTTTTAAACTCTTCTTCATTGCGTGTAAATGATCCAGAACAAGTAGTATCCAACAAGGTTTTATCTTGAAAAGAAAGTCTTGCATAGAAATTATCAATGATGATATTACCAGGAAACTCATGATTGGGGCATTTGAGCATTAAAGACTTCAATCTCCCCCATGCTTGGGCAATACTCTCTCCATCATGAGGCCAGAAATTATATATGCGGTTCCGGTCTTTGTGAATTTCACTTGGAGGATAGAATTTAGAGTAAAATAAAGGCACAATATCCTTCCAATCAAGAGAACGCCCATCCTTCAGCAGTTTGTACCAATGCGCCGCTTTACCAGACAGCGACATAGAGAATAGTTTCTTCTTCACTTTATCCATAGAGATACCTGCACACTTGAATAACCCGCATAATTCATGCAAAAACAGTAAATGATCTCCAGGATGGACAGTTCCATCCCCTTCATAGCGGTTATCCATAACACGTTCAAGAATTTTCATAGGTATTTTATACGGAATACTTTCAGCAGGTGGATTTAAAATATCAGAAGCATTATTAGAGTTATCGCATATGGGAGATAAAGCATTATCAGAGCAAAATATTTCTTCCAAAGCTGAGGAGCAAAAAAGATTATTTTTATATAAACTAGCTTCCCCAAGCTTAGACTTCTCCATAGCATTAGCAGTAATTGCATTCATACTAATAACATTGCTACTATCATGTAGATAAGGTTCCATAGGTTTTTTAATTTTCGCATCAAACAATTCATATCTTAACTTAGGAAATAGATTAAAAAGCTCATTGTTGTTTTCCATTATGCCTAACTAGTGAAAAATAAAAACAAGAAACAAAAAGATGCAATTGCAGGATCTAAAGGAAATGGCTTGGAGCACACACACAACGGCAACAGAAAAGTACTAAGTTACCTGGGACCGGAGTATGAGTGCCTTTTACCTTTCCTCCCCGGCAACGGCGCCAGAAAAGTGCTTGATGTCTACGGGTGCTTCTATTCTTGTAGACAGTGTTGGGCCTCCAAGAGCAGAGGTTTGTAGAATAGCAGCAAGTTTCCCTTAAGTGGATCACCCAAGGTTTATCGAACTCAGGGAGGAAGAGGTCAAAGATATCCCTCTCAAGCAACCATGCGATCACAATGCAAGAAGTCTCTTGTGTCCCCAACACACCTAATACACTTGTCAGATGTATAGGTGCACTAGTTCGACGAAGAGATAGTGAGATGCAAGTAATATGGATGAGTATGAGTGATAATAGCAATCTGAATAAAATATGGCAGCGAGTAAACATGCAACAAAACGAGTAAACAAACGGAGATTCGATGCTTGGAAGCAAGGCCTAGGGATCCTGCTTTCACTAGTGGACACTCTCAACAATGATCACATAATAGAACCACTCTACACTCTGTTGTTGGATGATGAACACCACTAATTGTGTAGGATTACACGAACCCTCAATGCCGGAGTTAACAAGCTCCACAATATTCGATATTCATGTTTAAATAACCTTAGAGTGCAAGATAGATCAACACAATTACACCGAGAACTAACATAGCATGCACACTCGTCACCATCACACTATGAAGGAGGCATAGATCACATCAATACTATCATAGCAATAGTTAACTTCATAATCTACAAGAGATCACAATCATAACCTACGCCAAGTACTACACGATGCACACACGGTCACCATTACACCGTGGAGGAGGAATAGAGTACTTTAATAACATCACTAGAGTAGCACATAGATGATATTCAACTAGATCACATAAAGAGAGAGATGAACCACATAGCTACAGCGGAGCCCTCAGCCCGGGGGTGAATTACTCCCTCCTCATCATGCGAGACGGCGATGGCGGTGAAGATGGCGGTGGAGACGGCGGTGGAGATGATTCCGGGGGCAATTCCCCGTCCCGGCGGAGGTGCCGGAAAGAGACTTCTGTCCCCCGAATTGGAGTTTCGCGATGGCGGCGGCTCTGGAAGGTTTTCTCTGGTTTCGTCGAACGGGGTCGAGGATTTAGGTCAGGGACGACTAAATAGGCGAAGAGGCGGAGTCGGAGGGGCCACGGGGGGCCCACACACTAGGGGGCGCCCCCACCCCCTTGGCCGCGCCGCCCTGTGGGGTGGGGCCCCCCTGGCTCCCCTCTGGCCCTTCTTCGGTGCTCTGGAAGCTTCCGGGCAAAATAAGATATTGGGCGTTGATTTCGTCCGATTCCGAGAATATTTCCTTTGTAGGATTTCTGAAACCAAAAACAGCAGAAAACGATGAGCGGCCCTTCGGCATCTCGTCAATAGGTTAGTTCCGTAAAACGCATAAAAACGATATAAAGTGTGAACAAAACATGTAGGTATTGTCATAAAACAAGCATGGAACATCAGAAATTATAGATACGTCGGAGACGTATCATCTATGTCCGGAACCCGAGGCCCCAAAGTGACAAAAATTGGGACAACTGGAGGGGAAGGCTTAGATATGAGGATCACATGTTTTCACGGAGTGTTAATGCTTTGCTCCGGTGCTCTATTAAAAGGAGTGCCTTAATTTCCAGTAGATTCCCTAGAGGCCCGGCTGCCACCGGCTGGTAGGACAAAAGATGTTGTACAAGTTTCTCATTGCGATCACGTATGACTATATATGGAAAACATGCCTACATGATTAATGATCTTGATGTTCTGTCTTAATGCTATTTCAATCCTATCAATGGCCCAAGCTGTAATTTGTTCACCCAACACTTGTTATTGGAGAGTTACCACTAGTGTAGATAGCTGGGAACCCCGGTCCATCTTTCATCATCATATACTCGTTCTACATGTCATTGGAAGTAGTATCAACTATTTTCGGGTGCCATTGCCTCTGTGTTACTATTACTGCTGCTGTGTTACTGTTACTACTGCTCTCATATACTGCTACTTTCACATCACCCCTGTTGCTAGTGCTTTTCCAGGTGCAGCTGAATTGACGACTCAGTTGTTAAGGCTTATAAGTATTCTTTACCTCCCCTTGTGTCGAATCAATAAATTTGGGTTTTACTTCCCTCGAAGACTGTTGCGATCCCCTATACTTGTGGGTTATCAGAACGCACTGCTGAATATCGTTCGAGAGCGGCACGAGGGCGCCGAGGAACACATCGAGGAGTTCGAGTTCCTCAATGCTTGCGACGACGAGGGGATGGGACTCCTCGGGGTCACGACCGCGCAGGAGGACCAGATCAACGAGCTCCTCCGCTGCACGACGTGCGATGAGGGCGTCCTGACGGAGCGGCTCATGAATGTGCAGGAGCACATTGCCGACCGGCCACTACCTACCATGATCTGGGAGCACGCATCGGCATTCGCCGTAGCCAGAAGCCGCGGCGGGAGCTCGAACTGCAATGGTACGACCGACAAAGTTGATGCAGTTGTGGAGAGCAGAGCGGCCGGGCTGGCGAGGCTGCTGGAGGAGCTGGCGACGGAGATCCTAACTCTGCGGCAGCCGATGAAGAAGCTGGTGACGGCTAAGTAGATACACTTCCTCGTGTGCCATAGCAACCGACGGAAGGAGTTCGCCCAACGAGTATCAGCTCCTCCCAATGTTCGAACCTCGTTCCTCGCCTAACTTGATCTAGGGGTTAAGGGAATTCCATGTCGACTAATCCAGTAATCCTTCTCCTCTCCGCCCTATTCCCCATTCGCCCTACCCTTTCTTTTCGAGCTTGAGGCCGGAGCTCACATCCGAAGGAGACGATTAACACTTTTCCGTCAATGAGATTTAGTCCTGGATCGATCTGGTTACCCGCATTAATTTCGTTGCCAGATAAAGAGAGGCCACCTCTTGGTCTCCCGTTACGAGAGCGCCGTCACGGGCTCACGGCACACATCTACCGCATTATTACGTGGGTCCTGTGACTTCAATGTAGAAATACAATGGTCTATTTACCATCTTTAAAGACACGTCATATCTCTTGTCAAAATTAATTTGGCACAGATTTCAAACATATGTGATTGGTACATGTATCGGGATCATCTGGACCCGGGTGCCAAAACTGCACCCCCGTATATGGTACATATTCATATCATAATCATGGTACCTCGGTACTAACATCTCTATGACCTAACAAGCTAGCGTCTAAAAGGAAAACCTCCAAGACCCTCTAGATCCACCGTCAGTTATGTGTCAAAACCGCATTGTACACACTCAGCGACTCCTTGGTCTCGATATAGGCAAACGTCTGGTAGATAGATGCCATAAGATGCGACACTATCTCGCCTTGATCCTTGTGTCTTATCAGCACCACATCGTCTTGCGACCTCGTCTCTTCGCTTATCGCGTGCCGATACAAGACAAGGGGTCCACGCGAGCTTTCACGTGCTAACGTTAGCAGGTATCCCCCATGAACCAAGTGCGGCCCCGCAAGATCCCGCCTCATCGACCACTTCTCTTGTTGCATCATCATCATCCACATCTCCCGCTGCACGTGTGTTTCCAAGATGTAATGGTGGCTCCAGCTCTCGCCTTCCAAGACCCACACCATCGCAGAGTCGTCGTCGTAGACAGCAACGGCCAACCTCCCGTGCACCTTCATCAGGCGGCAAGTGCTCGACATGGACGGTACCGCCATAGGCTCGGTGCGCGTGACACGTTCGTGTTTGAGATCAAACGCCATGATCTTCCCCGCGTCTTCTGTGAGCCAGTACACCGTGCCATCGACCTCAACGAGGCTGAAGCTGCCAAGGCTGCACCTAGCATCGGTTCCAGTGGACACGTCCCGCCACGACGCCTCCCCCAATGTGAACACGTGCACTATTTTCGGTTGCCAGAACCGGTCAAAGTGGCACGGGACATGCACAACCTTGTACCTCCCTGTCCCGTGGTGGTAAGCGAAGCTGTATGTCTGGTGCCACTTCCTGCTGCTGTTGTTGTTGTTGTACAGGTGAGCAGCGGCACACAACATCGGCAGCGGCGGGAGACGGAGAGCCTCGCCGGTCGACGGGTTGGCCACGGTGATGGCCCCGCCGGGCGCGGTGTCATCGCAGAGGCAGACGAGGCCGTTGCAGGAGCCGAC
Source organism: Lolium rigidum (assembly GCF_022539505.1). Taxonomy (NCBI): domain Eukaryota; kingdom Viridiplantae; phylum Streptophyta; class Magnoliopsida; order Poales; family Poaceae; genus Lolium; species Lolium rigidum. The sequence goes on from NC_061513.1 coordinate 6,161,634, forward strand.
GATGCTCATCGTGCTATACTTTAGAGCCGTTTCGGTGTCTATCGGCCACAACAGACTGCTGCCCGGCGTCAGGAGGTCGATGACGGACGTGAAACCCCCCTCGGCAACGGCGATGATCTTGGTGCGGCGCCGCATGTCCGTCACCGTGCGCCGGTCGATGAGTTCCCGCCAATGCTGGCAGACGAGGCGGAGACGGCGGCGGGCGTTTGGGGGGAGCCGCACCAGGATCTCGACGAGGGCGTCCGTGGGCAAGGCCCAGCTGCTATCCATCTGTTCAACGCAAGTGCACGGCGCGCTACCTCGCCGTCGAACGTCGTGTCGCCGGTTTGGAACGTAAGCTGGTATCACCAGGATTAGAACGTCGATTTGGTATGTGTCGCCTGAGCTAGAGCCCCGTACGCTAGTCTCTCTTATTAGGTCTCGTACCCGTACCTGTCGCCAATCCCGTTTGTTCGTTTATTAGTTTCGTGTCCGCTTCGGATATCGTAAGGTGAAATCACTGGGCTGGCAGCTGGCCCATTTAAATTCAAATTGTTTTCGAAAAGAAATGCCCATTAGGTGACTTTCATAGTGTCAAGTACGTCTTGGTTGACTTCATTTTTCTAGCTGATCCCACATCCGACGAAACCAAATGAAATGTTGCCCTAGTAGTTAAAAACAGGACTGGTACTCATTAACTCGGTACTAACAAATATGGTACTGTATATGTTATCATTCTTCCTTCTGCCCAAAGGAATTATGCATAAACTCGATTATTATCGATCCAGATTCTTTTGGCAAGGGGACAGCGAGAAAAGAAGTATCGATTGGTTAAATGGAGTATAGTGTGTAGTCCCAAAGATCAGGGCGGACTTGGAATTCATGACCTGGAGGTTAAGAATTCTGCGTTGCTAGGTAAATGGCTTTTTAAGCTTCTTACCGAGAATGGGACTTGCCAAACTATTCTCCGGAGAAAGTATATTGGCTCGAAGACGCTCTCCCAAGTGGTTTGGAAACCCGGGGACTCTCACTTCTGGGCTGGTCTCATGGCAACGAAAAACATTTTCTTTCGTCATGGTACTTTTTCTATTAAGAATGGAGCACAGATACGATTACGGGAAGATGTTTGGTTGGACAATGCTTCCCCGAGTGAACAATATCCTGCTTTGTATAGTATTGTTCGTCGCAAAGGTGATACCATTGCTACCGTCATGGCTACCTCACCTCCGAATGTGACGTTCAGACGGGTTTTACTTGGACAAAGGCTAACAGCATGGAATACTCTAGTTCAACGGTTGGGTGATATTCAATTATCCCATGAACCGGATGAATTTAGATGGAATCTTCATGTAGATGGTTCTTTCTCGGTTAAATCTTTATACAATGCAATCCTCCATTCTGATTTACCGAGTTGATAACAATAAGAAAATTTGGAAGATGAAGATACCATTAAAAATTAAGATTTTTGGATGGTACCTTCGTCGAGGAGTTATTCTTACTAAAGATAATCTTGTTAAGCGGAATTGGCACGGAAATACACGGTGTGTTTTCTGTCATCACGACGAAACCATCAAACACCTTTTCTTCCAGTGTAGTTTTGCGAAATCTATATGGTCAGTCATCCAAGTAGCGTCTACCATGTATCCCCCGACTAGTGTGGCAAATGTCTTTGGCAATTGGCTTCATGGTGTTGATGCAAGGTTTAAGTTGCTTCTTAGGGTGGGGGCGCTTGCGGTTATCCGGGCGCTATGGCTATGTAGAAATGACAAGATTTTTAACGATAAAAACTGTTCTTTGTTGCAGGTCATCTACGGATGTACGGGTATTCTCCGTTCATGGTTACCTCTTCGGCGGGCGGAGAACCAAGACCTATTTACGGAGGTCCGTACACGGTTGGAGGCTACGGCGAGGGATACTTTTTCCCGACATGGGTGGCAGCATAGTCTACGGATTGAAGCTCCACACTTGCCTTAGGCGTTATATAGTTTATCGTCTCGATATGTATTTCGCCTTTTTCTTTCTTTTAATGCTCGTTCTGGACTGTTGAAACAGCTGTGTGCATCCTGGTTATGCAGAGGCTGGATGTAATTGCTTATCAAAGTAATAAAACATCCTTTATCGAAAAAAGTTAAAAACAGGACTGAAGACGAATCAAGTGTACGTTCATATGGGAGAAAAGGAGAAACTAAATGAAAAATACTGTGCTTTTCTTGAGATGAGAAAAATACAATATGTGACACTAATGTTCCAGAAACATGCATAATTTAAAGTTTCAACTCATTAATTTCAGACAGTCCGAATACGAAATTTACATGTTCACAGAGCTCTACCATTCAAACGTACCTTCCTTTTTAGCACCTTTTAAAACTTTTAAACACTTTCGACACTGCTTTTGTTCAAACGGATATTTTCTCACAACATATATACTGCTGCTATTTCTCTAAATTGGGTACGTTAACTTTGAACTGCTGCCCTGTTGTCACTTGCTATGGCTGAATAAATTCATGAAGAACATTAAGCCAAAATGGCAGCTACCTGCATCGCCCTTGGCAAGATGCATGTTTTCAGACACGAATTTTGATTTGTTTCCAGAAAAAGGAAGGAGACAGCTAATCCTGTCAGCTTAATAAACCCAAAAAAAATTGCGACTTCAGTTCTCATGAGGAAAAATAAAGATATTAGCAGGTAAAACACGCCGCACGAATAGCTCTTGTATTTGCTGAAAAAGCATCAGATGATCAAAATAGGATTAAATTTGTTTTTCAAGATGCACACTAAGAAAATATATATACTCGCAATCAACTTCAAGTAAACTTCATAGTTTCACATTTCGAGTTGATGAATGTTGATGTGGTATTTTCCATGCCAAATGGTGAATACAGCAAACTGAAATCAGAGGCTCAAATGTGGTTCACCAAAAAAAAAAACTTCACACTCGAAAGAATTCACACAACAGAAACATAGTAAACAAGATGCATCTTCTGTGTGTGCTTAAATATACACCAAAATTTTCAGGCCATTTAGCTTCAGCAGAGGGTCAACCCATAGGGAGGTCATTCTTCACGTCTGTTCTGCATGTCATCAAAAGCAAAATGTAGCTTCAACTGTTTTGAATTCTTATTATTCTTAAAGTTAGTATCAAGCATCAGCAAGGATCCAAGATAAAAGCATACCAACAGGAAATATTTAGAGCAAATCTCTGATTAACTTGGAGTTTATGTAAAGCAGTCCAGTTATGGTGTTCCAGGTCCAAAATGATCAAACAGTTCCAAATTACACGAAGATATAGTAAACTTGGAGTTTATGTAAAAGTGATCCAAGTATTTCTTATAAATTACAACAAGGCATACTAGTCATTTCTTATACTGGTCATTTTGTCCTTAGATCACTAGGAATGAATACTACACTCTTCCCACACCAGAGAAGTAAGAAAAGAAACATAGGTAGGCAAGTCAATGCAAAGAACAATCTATTGCTCCCTCCGTTCCAAATTAATTGACGCAGATTTGTCTAGATATACATGTATCTAGCCGCGTTTTAGTGTGTAGATACATGCGAATTTAGATAAAATCTGCGTAAACTAAATTGGAACAGAGGGAGTATAAACATAGGATTTGCTATCACTAGATAAGTTCAGTACGGATTAGAATGCACCACAACACACGCACAGTACATGCTCAACTTTTTTAATTAGGAACCCTTTACTTGAAGAGTAATTACTGTCTGTCTCGTACTGAAATATGGAGCATCAAACATATATTGGATTTAGGAAGTTTTGGGCATCAAACTTCGGTCAGAACTAAAGTTTCTCCAAGCAATTAGACTCAGCCGAAGGGATGAGCAGATTAAAATCCATGCTAAAGGTTGTACAACAAAAACCAAAGGCCCTAATAAGGTAATTGTATAGAAATGGCAAAAGGAATTGTGGTAATAGAGTAGCTATCTGAAGTTGAAGAAAGACAAATCCAGCTACTTGAGAATATAATCACTCTGAACCATCATATGTCATAGACTAACTTTGGTGATTCCACTATCAGAGTTACAAAGACAGTACTTTCTCAACGGATATACACAATCGGAAAATGAGATGGATATACACAATCGGAAACGGACAGTCCAAGATGTCACACACCTACTGGAAATTAGCTAGTGTAGTTTCTCATTTGGGACTCATGAATCAGTACTATAGGTTCAAACTGTAGCTTTGAAGGGGATATTTAATTTCTCGGTAACTGAGGTAAAAGCCTCTCAAACAGAAATTAACAACGACTGATCTATAATACAAATATCCAAACAAGAAAAGACATGTTCTGAGTAGCAAGTAGCAACATACACCTCATGGAAAAGATTAGCTGCTGGCCACACATCCTACTTTGGGCTTGGGGCCTCCAACGCACTCTCAATCTGCAGGATTAGCTGATCAGCAGGCAGCGCTCCCTCCTGATACCAGCAGAAAACAAAATTAGAGCCCCAAAACCCATGTTAATACTTATGTTGTATTTATTACTTTATTAGCACTAATCGAACGACTACTCATGTACATGGAGAAAACATGGTTCATCAGACTTACGAAGCGGTAACAAGGTTCTCCATTCTTGAAGATTATGAAAGTTGGTAATGCTTGAATGCTGTAACGATTTGCAATGCTTGTGTATTTCTCTGTATCAATTTTCACAATGTTAATCTTGTCGCTCATCTTCTCATGCACCTCTTGAAGTATGGGGACCATGTATTGGCACGGACCGCACCTATCAAAAAGAATAAAAATAAATGCAAATATACAGCATAACGGTATGGATTTTACTGGTATCCCTACAACATTGCAATGCAATTTGAGGTATGAATCCTACTATAATAAACTCTACATGTTAGCAATCGGTATTAGCTCTTCCAGTTTGCAGTCTATACTGGTAGATGAGTAACCATTGAGGTTGACTCTTTAAATGTCAGAAGGAAAAAATGCACGTCTTCATCAAATGTAATTGATCATGCAAGGCAAAAGCATTCAAATTAGTAAGATTTACTTCATTTTAAATGGAACTCGTTTTTGGACTAAAGCAAAAGTATCACAGTAGCATTTTAAAAGTCCGCATGATGAACACTAAAGAAGAGGCCCAGGGGGATATCTGCTTACCATTCTTTTTCCCTATTGAAATGATAAAGATTGAATAAAAAACAACTCTGATTCTGTAGAAAGATCAGTACTATATATTTCGAAGGCAATCAGCAGAACATGGATACATTGTACAATTTTTTTAATAGAACATGAGCCAGGCCAAGTGCAATTCCCAAGAGGTTGGTGGTACTTTCTGGGTAGGAAAAGCCGAACAGGACATTCACTTCCACCATCAAACAACGCTCCATAAGGTTTAACACGGCAATAATAGAGATAACTTAAATAGAGATTTGGGAGCACATGTTTTGCAACTGGCTGCTTACCAAGTTGCATAGAAGTCGACTAGTAAAGGCTTTTCAGAGTTCTCCAATAACTCGTCAAATGAAGAAAACGTTTCCTTCTTAGCTTTGACCTATCGAAAAAGGAAGATAGAAACAATGAAAAAATGACATAAATAGACATATTTCAAAAACAATAGGTGGTAAAGTGATGTCAAGAGAGCATTTTTCACATCTATGCAAATGCCTATATAAGAATAAGAGAGTTTCACCATTAAGTAGGTTAGCCGTTAGGTGACTCATGATTACTGACTAATCCAAATCACATTTACTGATGGTTACATATTGCAGATTGGCCTAGGTCAAGCTAACAGCCCTAGTGGAAAAGATGTGTGACAAGATGAGCTACGAGATACATCAGATTATTTATTCATTACCCATGGAATACACAACTACACATGGACTGTGCTCTTAGACCCAATTTGCTCTTACTAAGATTGAGTTGGAACTCTATACACAATAGAAGCAGTGCCAATGTGTAACTTATAGCTCCAGATTCACATAACAGAGCGAGTTTCTATCCTACTATGGTCCAAATTAAAACCCCTCTGTAAGAGGGGCTTCCGTTCGCATGAGCAACGGGAAGCCAGCCAAAATAACAGTTCTATAAGCTCGTACACGCAGTGACAACGAGGAAAGAAACCAACCCTTGGTTGTAACAAAATGAGGGTTTCAGGGCAGATAGGATCTAATAATAGGGTAGCTTTTGATGTTGACAACATACAACTCTCCACCTGAATCGAGCTAACACAACCTTCATCACAAAGAGTTGGATTTTGCGCTGTGCATTGCGACATCCAAGATAGCTAGGTAGTAGAGATATCAAACTGTCGGTTCACATTATCCGCAGGGATAGAATACTAAACTGTCGTAAATCCAATCTGCTCTAAATTAGACTAAATTAGTACTCTGAACGAATTTATCTTCAAACTGTCTCAGGGGAAGGTGCCACATCTAGATAGATCATTCCAAGGGAATCCCAATGCATAAATCATAGTTCCAGCTCCAGGTTTACATCTCAGGCCGACCATTCTACCGTCTCGACAAAAATTACCTAGGTACAATTTCCGCCCGTTCCATCCATAAGCTAACGGAAGTAGGCCAAAAAAAAGGCAGAAGTATCAACCAGAACCAACGGGTAAGAGAAGAATGGCACGAGGTACTGACCAGGAGGGCAGCACCCCGACGAGGCGCCGCGGCCGCTCGCCGGAGCCCGACGGCCGGCGGAGAGCGGCGGTGCGGCGCCCACCGAGAGGCGCTCGGCGCCGGCGAGCACGCGACGGCGGGACGGGGCGACGCCAGCGCGGCGGCGGCGGTGGTGGTGGTGGTGGTGGTGAAGGCCGCCATGGGGTTCGCGCGCCTAGGGTTTTTGGGCGGCGCGCGTGTGGTGTGGTGTACCCGCTTCTCTTATCCCCGGTTCGGAGGAAGACGAGGGAAGAATAGAGATGATTCGGCCGGCGCCTGACTGGTGGGCCGCCATGTTGGTTTCAGCAGCTCTGTGCTGTGCACCGGGTTCACCTACCCTCCGGCGCCGTTCTCTGGTTGTGGACCCCACATGTCATGTTTCTCCTAACTTGATCAAGCCCTCACCTTTTGTCGTGCGCGGTGCGCCTAGGCTCCTCCTCCTCTCTCCCTTATCATCGAGACATCGACTTTTTTTATGATAGAGTTTCTTTTCTGCAAAAAAAATAGTCTATTAATAATCATCAACGGCGATAATAAAAGTTACAAATATGTCATGATGGAGTTGTCGAGAGGTGATCGTCCATTTTACTTTCACGAAAGACTAGTGTAGTACGACCTCTTGTTTTTCAACATGGATGGGAACACTCCACTTGGCGGCGAGAAGACATTGCTTCTGATGGGAAGATCAGAGAGTAGCCTATGCATTAGAGGTTGAGAAGAACACCATGAAGGCACATCAAAGGGCCTCCCTTTCGGCCAAAGATCACGGAGAGAAACTTTGCCACCATGTGATTCGCTCGACAATAGTTTGCTACCACAAAGATACAGGAAACAAGCACGACGCTTCGCATCCTCCCCTCGCCTCCATGGTCGGCCAGAAGAAAGCTCACCCACATAGCACCCACACACCTCAAGGTGACCACAAACCGCGACTTCATTGAAAGAAGCGGTGTCGATTCCCTCCCGATCCTGCTTCGACCATAGGAGCAGCCAGTCGTAGCTAGCGCCAGATTTAGCCTCCAATATCCTGAGAGTCGCTCCAACTACCGGGCATCAAAGCCTACTACCCCGCATATCGCCATACAACCTACAAATGAACTTCACATACGTTGCACTTGGGAGAAAGTATTACAATATTAGCCTCTAGTTTGGTGTTTTTACTTTGTTTGCATCACATGGAGAGGTAAAAATAATTCAACCACATGTCCCTCTGCCTTCCGAGCTACTTTCTCTATTCACTAATATAAGACATTTTGGCAAGCTTGTCAAAACGCATTATACTAGTGCACAAAAAAGTAGCTAATAATCATGCGCTAAAATCGGGCAATGTCTCCTAATGGAAATCAGTAGCCAAGTACTTGAAGTTTGCTAGAGAAGGTGACACAAGGGATCTTTTTTTTTGAGCCTCAAGGGATCATCTTTTTGTACAGTACTGTACTAGTATTTCACAAGTTCGCAAGAGAAGGAGCCGTCAGTAGTATACCGGGCAGGCCGGCGCCGAGACCGAGTGTCAGCCGATGCAAACGAGTCTGCCGTCCGTGCACCGAGTCCACGGAACGGATCCAACAGCAGTCCACAAGGCGTCCCGACCGACCGAAGAACAGACAGCCACCAACGCCAAGGATCTCCGGACCTCCGAAAATCCCTCGCCCAAATCCTCCCGACGCTAGGGTTCGTGGCCGGGGGATCGAATTCCAGCCTCCCCGCTATTCCTCCGCGGATTCAGCATGGGCTCCCCGCAGGACCCGTTCTACATCGTCCGAGAGGAGATCCAGGGCTCGGTACTAATCCCCACCTCCCCCCTGCCCTTTTGGCTCTTCTCATCAGTCGCTTCCACTTCAGTTACTGCGAATTTCGTCCAAATATTAGGTCTGTAACTTCTGTAGTTTGTAGTACGACAGTTTCTTCAGTACTAGCATATGGCTGAGGGAACCACTAAACGGATAGATGAAAATATCTTTCTGGGAGCGAAAATCTGTATGCCGGCTATCTTGTGTTGCGAAGCTGGGAAGATTGTCTATCCTATTTAAACACTGCCTGATGGACTTGCAGAACGCTAGTCTGCGAGGGAGGTTGTTTCGCTGTATGTGAGCAGCTGTCTCGTGTCGGCTATCATTTCCGTGACATAAGGGGGGCAAAATTACTATCATGTGCAAGGGAGGTCTTTAAATGATTTTTTTGCTAGTTTGTTTAGGAGTTCTGTAGTATTGGGATACATTCTTGAATATATGTCCATGTGGATTTTAGGCATGGTTCTCCGAATACCTGATACAGTATACGCTTCTGTAACTTGTCATCTTTATCTGGTAATAATCTCAGGCCTCTTAGACTGGATAGTTCAGAAAATCAGTTGTTACAGTTTGGGTGCTATTGAGTATTTTATAGTTTCACAAATCAAATGCAGTTACCTATATCTTATTCCTGAAGATAATGCTCGTTTGTAGTCGTGGTGCTTAATATTCCCCTATAGTTACAGAAATACATTTCATCATAAACCTGCATGTCTCATCTGTATTCTCTCCTTTTAGTCCTGAGGATAATGATCTTTCTTTTGCAGATTAGCAAGCTGCAGAGTAATTTCCATAGGTGGGAGGATGTTGCTTCAAATACCGGAGAATATGTTCACCTGACCAAAGAGCTTCTCACCAGCTGTGAGAGCATTGAGTGGCAGGTATGACAACACATCAAAAGATGCCAATACTCTTTTTATAGACTTCTTGATTTCCATCATTTCTTTATATGTATGGCATTTAATATATCGACTCTGAACTTATAATGGGAACTGTTTATTTCTTTGGACTGACGGATTTTTGTTTATGCCAAAGGTGGATGAGTTGGAAAAGACAATCACAGTTGCATCAAGAGATCCAGCATATTACAGGCTCGATGAAGTTGAACTCTCCAGGCGACGGAACTGGATTGGCTCTGCTCGTAATCAGGTATTTTGATCTAACATCATTCCTTTTCATTCTTCCTTTGCCTTCGTTATAACAACCAAACTGGTTTGAGGATTAATTCTGAACGAATTGCACTACAGATTTTCTTCACTGTCTTTATTCCAACTATCTCATAGAATTACCAACGAGGCACATCTCTTCTCCCTTCTTTGAAGAAAAATATGGCACTATTTTTTCTAACTCTTGAGCATGCATGGTTGACACTGTTACAACTGAATATGATATTATGTGGTATGGACTAAAAGATCGATAGGAACAGGAACGATATTTTATCTTTGTTTTTATCTCTACGATTGTCTATGTGAAGTTTATTTATTCTGGGTTCGTATCTCTGGACAAACATATCCAGGTGGGTACTGTCAGGACATCTGTTGAAAAGGGGAAGAGCAATTCAGCAATGGCAAGACATCAGGACCTGACGGGCACAAGCAGAAGTAACCACTATTCTTCACAAGAGAATGATGATTATATTGATTCAGAATCAGATAGACAGCTGCTACTCATGAGGTGAGTCTGATTTCTCTTAATTTTTATGTACTGTGCAGATATGTTGATTAGAAGCATGTTTCATTTTCCCTCTAAAAAGAAAATTATTATCTGTTCAACATGACATGTAGGACAACCAACTCAAGTTTCTTATTTTTTGTAAGTAGTAGCTTTAAATTTGTGTTTACTGATGTTCTTTCCGTAGATTAAACAGTTTGTTATGTCTGCTGATTGCCGGTGTTTTAGGCAAGCATGAGCATGCTAACAATTTTTATCAAGGTGTTTGCTTTTGACACACCCTAAGTAGCAGATGAGTATTGTGTCTACACTCTTAGTGCCTTTGTGTTGGAATCTAAGATTAGTGTAATAGTACTCTAGTAGAGTCTAGAATGCTCTAGGGGAATTGGAGATTAGTAGTCTCCTAGGAAAGTCTAGAATATTCCAGTAGTGTGCTAGAATCTAAGTTAGTTTATTAGCAAAGTCTAGAGTATTCTAGGGAGTGTTAGTATAGTAGTAGTGTCTAGACTATTCTAGTGTATGAGTTAACATGTAAGCCTAAGTTGAGCTATATATATGAGAGGGTGTGGAGGTCCAAGTGACCAACCCATCCACAATTTCCCCAAAAGCCTACATGGTATCAGAGCTAGAGGCAGTGATGGTGTGTGCTACGGGCTGCCTGTGATGATTCGGTGGAGTGAGGTGGAGTTCCGCAAAATCCGGGGAAATACAACGGACGGGCGAGAGGAGTGGAGTGCTGCCCAGGTAGAAGTGTTGATGTGAGCTGCTGCGGAGGTGCGGAGCCAACCGTCCGCAGCGTTCGGAGTGGTGGTGAATCTTGCAAAGTTCGGTGTGGTGGTGAAGGGAGAAGTCTGTGTGAGGTGCAGCTGCTTGTGGCTTGCGGTGAAGAGGGAGAAGCAAAGGTGCTGATTTACTGCGTGTGCGAGTAGAGGACGAGAGGAGAGACCTAAGCTGCGTGTGCAGCCGAGAAGAAAGATCCCAGAGGGGTCGAGAGATCTGCAAGAGTAGATCAAATATAGCAGAGAAGAGAAGAAGCACATAAGCGGGTTTGTTGGTGATTTTCAGCAATATTGATCAATGGGGGAGAATCAAACAATTGAGAAGCTACTTGAGAAAATGACTCAATTGCTCAAGGAGATTGAGAAGTTGAGACAATCAAGGGAGAGTGCAGAAATTCCAAAACAAAGTGGAAAAACAAGCTGTCCTAGGAAATTGTGTGAATCTTGCACAAACGGAAGAAGCAATCTCAAGTCAGGCTCCTGCATTAAATGGAACTTGTTCAAATTGGATTCTGGATTCGGGAGCATCGGCACATGTCACGGGTAAGTGGAGTGAGTTTGCATCATATACTCCACATCCACCCATGCATAAAGAGACAATCCAAACAGCCGATGGAACTTATCAACTTTGTGAAAGGGGTCGGCACGGTGAAATGCACTCCGTCCATTACATTGTCTTCGGTATTATATGCTCCATCGTTTTCGGTGAGTTTGGTGTCTATGAGCTCTTTGGTTGATGATATTGATTGTCGAATAATTGCCGATCGATATAATTGTATAATTGAAGAGAGGAAGACTGGAAGGAGGCTTGGGATTGGTGTGAGACATAAGGGATTGTGGTACTTGGATAGAAGGGAAACCGATGAAGCATTGTGCACTGCTCTCACAGTTGTTACCAATGATGATGAGGCAAGGTTGATACTCCAACATTGTCGATTGGGCCATATGTCCTTTGATACTATGAGTAAGATATTCCCTGAAGAAATGAAGAAGGTGGACAAAGAAAAACTTGTGTGTGATGCATGTGAGTTTGGAAAACACTCCAGGACATCATATGTGAGTCGTGGACTGCGGAGCACGTTGCCCTTTATCTCGATTCACTCGATGTATGGACTTCCCCGGTGGTCTCGTTAGCGGGATGAAGTATTTTGTCACCTTCATTGATTGCTACTCCCGAATGACTTGGATATATTTTCTGAAACATAAAAGTGAGGTGCTTACATGCTTCAAGGACTTCTATGCATATGTCCAAAATCGCTTCAACGCTAGTATTCAAATTATCAGGACAGATAATGGGACGGAGTATGTGAACAATGAATTTGGCAATTTTCTTTTCCAAAAAGGAACACTTCATCAAACTTCATGTCCTGATACTTCTTCACAGAATGGAGTAGCTGAAAGGAAGAATCGTCATCTGCTGGAGGTGGCTCGATCACTTATGTTTACCATGAATGTGCCCAAATTCTTGTGGAGTGAAGCGGTTATGATCGCTACTTATCTCATCAACCGGATGCCCTCAAGAGTGCTTGGGATGAAGACTCCATATGAAATGATCTATGGCCAAAATGAGTTCATCGTTCCGCCAAAGGTGTTTGGGTGTACTTGCTTTGTTAGAGACCATAGACCTTCGGTGGGAAAATTGGATCCTCGTCTTTGTGAAGTGCATCTTCATTGGATACCCATACGGACAAAAGGGCTACAAGTGTTGAAGCCCTAGTGAGCGGAGAACATTTGTTAGCATGGATATGACATTTAGAGAGTCTGAGCCGTTCTATGGAGAGAAGACGGACCTCAGCTCGTTGTTTGACTTTGACTCTCGTAGCACAATCGAAGCTAGTCGAGAGGGGAGAGTGAACTTTTGAGGACAAAGGAACATGAACCATCCAGAGTTGTTGTTGGTTCAATTCCATCTCCTACGAGTGAAGAGAGATGGACAAAGCCAAATGAGGAAGAAAATCTAAGGGTGTCTACAAGGAGACAAGCTACAAGTGAAGAGAGATGGAGAAAGCCAAACGAGGAAGAGAACTTGAAAGTGTATACACGGAGAAAATCGCAACATGAGCAGCAGCAACAACAGGTTCCCACGACAAGTGACACACAGGTGCACGGGGAGCAACATGTGCAACAACAGGTTCCCACGACAAGTGACACACGGAGTGCGGGGGAGCAACATGCTCCAATAGGTGTTGAAGCGATGAATTGTCCGATGACGCGAGTCCATCTATTACGAGGATTCAATGGACTTGCCCATTGCCTTAAGAAAAGGAACCCGAGCTGCAGCTAGAAAACCTCCAAATTGGTACCAGGAGGAGCATGCCATTGCTAATTATGTATCATATGCATCTCTATCTACGAACTACAGGGCCTTCATCGCATCATTGCAATCTGTGGTGATCCCAAGAGATTGGAAAGAAGCAAAACAAAACCCAAAGTGGTATGAGGCCATGTTGGAGGAAATGAAAGCTCTTGAGAAGAACAATACATGGGATCTTGTTACTCTTCCAGCTGGAAAACGTCCAGTTACTTGCAAATGGGTGTATTCCGTGAAGCAATCCCCAGAAGGGAAAATAGAACAATACAAGGCAAGGTTGGTGGCAAGGGGTTACAGTCAAACATATGGGATTGACTATGACGAGACCTCTGTTGCAAAGATGAGTACTATAAGAACTCTTATTTCTTGTGCTGCTAACTTTGGTTGGCCCTTGCATCAGCTGGATGTCAAGAATGCTTTCTTGCATGGAGATCTCCGGGAAGAAGTTTATATGGACATTCCACTCGGCTTTAGTAACTCCAACACCCGGGGAAGGTGTGCAGATTGAAGAAGTCTTTATATGGTCTCAAGCGGTCACCAAGGGCATGGTTTGATAGGTTCGGAGAGCCATGCGCAATATGGGTTACAAGCAATGTAATAGGGATCATACCGTGTTCTATAGGCATTCGGGGCGTCGTATTACCATCCTTGCGGTTTATGTGGATGACATTGTTATCCTTGGAGACGATAATGATGAAATAAGCCGAGTTGAAGATGAGATTGAGCAGAGAATTTGAGGTTAAGGATCTAGGACAACTCAAGTATTTCTTGGATATTGAGATTGCGAGATCTCCTAAAGGAATAGTTATCTCTCAATGGAAATATGTGTTGGATCTACTCAATGAGACTGGTATGCTTGGGTGTCGGCTCGCTTCAACTCCTATTGAGCAAAATCACCAGCTATGTGCTCAGTCAGGAGATCCAGTTAATAGAGAGCGCTACCAACGGCTTGTTGGTCGACTTATCTATTTATGCCATACGAGACCTGATATATCTTATGCCATGAGTGTGGTGAGCCGCTACATGCATGACCCAAGAAGTGGACATCTAGAGGCAGCTTATAGAATTTTACGCTATCTGAAAGGAAGTCCTGGAAAAGGTCTATGGTTCAAGGCCAATGGGCACTTGAGTGTGGAGGGATATTGTGACGCGATTGGGCAAGTTGCCTTGATGACGAAAGGTCAACATCGGGCTTTTGTGTCTTCGTAGGAGGAAACTTGGTATCTTGGAGGAGCAAGAAGCGACATGTGGTCTCAAGATCAAGCTGCGAAGCGAGTATAGAGCAATGGCGGTGTGTTTGTGTGAGATGTTATGGATGAAAGGCCTCCTATCGGAATTGAAGCTACTGCGGAGAGGGCCATTGAATCTTTGGTGCGACAATAAGTCGGCAATAAACATTGCTAACAATCCCGTTCGAGCATGACCGAACAAAGCATGTGGAAATAGATCGATTCTTCATTAAAGAACGGCTTGACGAAGGAACCTTGAAGTTAAGCCATGTAACCTCTAGAGAACAAATAGCAGATTGTCTAACCAAAGGATTAGGTAGTAAGGAATGTTTGTTGGCATGTAACAAGATGGGAATGATAGATATCCATCGCCCATCTTGAGGGGAGTGTTGGAATCTAAGATTAGTGTAATAGTACTCTAGTAGAGTCTAGAATGCTCTAGGGGAATTGGAGATTAGTAGTCTCCTAGGAAAGTCTAGAATATTCCAGTAGTGTGCTAGAATCTAAGTTAGTTTATTAGCAAGTCTAGAGTATTCTAGGGAGTGTTAGTATAGTAGTAGTGTCTAGACTATTCTAGTGTATGAGTTAACATGTAAGCCTAAGTTTAGCTATATATATGAGAGGGTGTGGAGGTCCAAGTGACCAACCCATCCACAATTTCCCCAAAAGCCTACACTTTGCTAGTACTTATGGATAATAGTAATTTAACGTTTTAGTCAACTGAAATCATCTTATCTGTATGTGCCCATTTGCGTTCGACCCTTGAGACCTTTATGAGTATGATCTTAGTTATCATTAAAAGATACTTTTATGTATGAACTACACAATTATTTTTCACAGTTGTTTCTGCTATTATGGAATACTCGTGCTAATATGCTATGCTGTCAGACTGTCGGTTACAATCATATTATCCCTTGACCTTTTCTCATTCAGTTGTCAAGTAGGTAATGAAGGTTTAATTTTGTAACATGAAACTTACCCGGTTATTTACTCTGCTACTGAACCAAGGTTTTTGAGTCACCGAAGCAAGTCAAGTCAGCAGCCCTCTGGCTTGAAAATTAGTCGGACCAATTCAGTGATTAGCGTGATTAGTTTGCTGATTAGTCGCAAGTCCCTAGTTTCTACCAAACAACTTGGGGATTAGCCGCGACTAATCAGCGACCCATATACCATGACCGCAACTGTAAAGTTCATATAGTCTGCATTGCTTTGATGCTTGTACTGAATTTCCTCCAGGCAGCAGGATGATGAACTTGATGAGCTCAGTGAGAGCGTAATCAGGATCGGAAGCGTAGGGCTAACCATACATGAAGAACTGTCTGGACAGGTAGTTGTTACTGGCATGCATGCTCTAGGTTGATAGACTTGTGTGAGTACTAGTAAGACTTAAAAATGCTCACTAATTGAATATCCCGTATGATCATCTATCTATGGGTGAGACATTTTATTTGATTTTTCAGTTGCCCAGTTGTTACTTAGTTACTATTTTTTGTTGATAGTGTAGCATCATGAGAAGTGTATATATGGGAAAGGAAGTAACTGGAGTACATGTTACTGTGTGTTTTTACAGGAAAGGATCATTAACGAGCTAAGCCTGGAGATGGAGACTACTTCAAACAGACTCGACTTCGTGCAGGTTACTTCACCATCTTCAGAATCGGAACCAATTTATATTGCACTCATGCCCCAGTTTGTGCACTGTCAGAAGACACACTAGGAGGAAAGAGTATTATTATCTGACACGATTTATATTGCACTCATTCCCCTGATGTACTCATGCGCCAATTTATATTGCACTCATGCCCCTGATGCATAGTTTGTCACTCTGACACGATTTTCTCATTTTTGTCTGCGCAGAAAAAAATAGGAGCGGTAATGAAGAAGGCCGGCATCAAGGGTCAGATCATGCTGATCCTGTTCCTGGTCGTCCTGTTCATTGTACTTTTCGTTCTAGTGTTCTTGACATAGCATTGTAGGATGATGTACGTGTACCTGTACGTTGTGTAGAAATATATGTACGAGTTACCCATTTTACCTGGCTCTTGTGGTGGCAAATTTGGAAGAGAAAAAATCTGGCAATTGTCTGGGGTTCACAATTTTCTGTCATCTGAGACAAGATAAAACATCGACATTTTGTATTAAATTAACTGGTTGCCGTGTGTTGTAAACACGCGGTTGGATCAAGACAGAGATGTACATCCACGCTGACAACCTAACATCATCATGCCTTGGCTAGCTTGATCACATTTTATTTGGACGTAATTAACAGCTAGTAGTCCACATTAGTCCTTGCTAATTATCACTGCCAAGCTAAGCTACGTACTACCGTCAAAGCTGGCATTGGCAACTTGGCAAGCGAAAGCGAGTGCATGCGTGCGTAGTCTAGAAGCCGAGGCTCTCCGCTGCGGCCTCGACGACGGTCTGCGCGAGGGACGACCAGGAGAGGTCGCCGGCGACGGTGCCGGGGTTGCGGGCGGAGCAGTTCCTGCGGACCTGGCCCTGGTTGCCGGTGAGCACCTTGATCTGCCCCATCTTGACCATGGACACGCCGAACTGGTTGAAGAAGTCCTGCTGGCTGCGCGCGAAGCGCTCGACGAGCGGCCGGGTGGCGGCGTTGGTGTAGAGGTCCTGGTCGGAGGTGAAGAGGCCCTGGCGGTTGAGCAGGTTGACGTAGTACTTGTTGTCGAACGCGTTGGGGGTGCGGACGTCCAGCGCGGTGCGGCGGTCGGTGCCCTTGGCCGGGCACGTCTGCTTGAGCTTGCCGAGGAAGTCGGGGTTCATGGTCGGGTCGGGGCGCGGGAAGAGGCGGTCGTCGAAGGAGGTGCAGTGGCCCAGCCCCACGGTGTGGCCGCCGGAGAGCGCGACGAGGTCGGTGGCGTCGAGGTTGATGCTGCGGAGCACGGCGAGGAGGGCTGGCACGGTGGCGGTGGGCGCGGGGAGGCCGGAGAGCACGTCCTGCACGGTGGCGAAGCGCGGGCTGTCGCGGCGGCCGAGCGGCACACGGTAGGAGGGCCCGCCGGTGGAGACCACCGAGTCGCGCGCGGCGAGCGCGAGGATGTCGGAGCAGGAGACGACGGCGCCCCGGCACTCCCGCTCGAGCCGGTCGCGGATGGCGTTGATGGCGGCGAAGGCGGACGGGCGCAGCGTGAGGTTCGGCGGCGCCTGCTGCTCGCCGGGACCGGTTGCTGACCCGTCGAGGAGGACCGACGCGTCGCAGCCCTGCACGAAGCAGTCGTGGAAGTGGAGGCGGAGGAGTCCGGCGGCGATGCCGACGTCCTTGCGGACGGCGTCCTTGACGTAGTCCTGCACGATGGACTCCGCTCTCGGACAGCTCCGTCTGTAGAAGTCGAATGACAGGCCCTGCGCCACCGGCGGCTGCCTCAGGTTGCCGGCACCCTCTTGCTCCGCCGCGGCAAGTGGCCAGCTTGCCACTGCCACCGCCATCAGTGCTGCTGCAGCGAGCAGAGGAGTAGGAGCCATCACTACTGCTATGCTCTCCGTGTGTCTCACCTGGCTCAGTGACTAACTGGGCTGCTCACCTGCGTAGCTACGACCTTGGTTTTTTATATAGACGCTTGTGAGTGACACGTAGGAGCACCACCGGATCACATGATCGATGGTGATGAATACGAGAGCAGTGAGCAAGTGAGCGGTGAGATAGGAACAAGGGATCCTATCTCTGCCTTACGTCCATGTTTAGTTGGACGCAGAATTCAGTGTTCGCGATCGAGCGGTGGGATAATAGTACGTCTGTGTATGTACACCAGGCTACCGACAATTCTTTTATATCTAAAAAATGTGAGCTCACCAGTACTCTCTCCTCCGTCGGTGGATAAGTGTATTTCAAGTTGTATTCCAAATCAATCTTACTTGAATTTCACCAAATTTATAGAATGAGTACCAACATCTATAAGGCTATATTGGTCGATTGTTAAAACTACCCCGACAAAATGATAATCGACTTTGATGAATTTCGTTCGGGATTTTGTATTAGATGAAAGGTATGTGTCACCGATGTTACCACACCAAGAACACTGGAGATTGGTCTTGAGAGATCCCAACTTCGTAAACAAAGACCGTAGCCAAATGACCTCGGCCTTCGCATTGACAACGGCCTACGAGGCATCGTCGCTTGTTTGCAAGCGTTTTAGGCAGTCAAGTGCATATGTCCTCGTTGATCGCCGATCATCCGAACTACCAGCCTAGTCCAATTTGCTGTAGAAAAGGCAAAGAGCAACCCTGAAAGGACATGCTGAAGGGTGCGAACAATAAGAGGTGGTGAAATGGACATAGCACAAGATGCACTTCACAATTGATCTATGGTATCTTAGGGGGAACGATGGCAAGCATGGTTAACTGCATAAGATATATCCGGATGTGTGATCCTCAGGTACCAAAAACCACCAACAATACTAGGGGTACTCCGTAGGTAGCGTCGTCAAACCTACTCATTTTTTTGATAATAGATGGTTTATATTACTTAAAGGACGTACGGATTCCCAATAATTCTTTTGGTCGAGCACAAATGTCGATACACCGGAGCTAGCCAGCGATATATGCGCAGCAGAGAAAAGAATGAAGTCCCAGCACTGCATACATGCATCACCAGACCGAGAGTGAGACTGACCCATGCATCAGACATTCAGACGATTGACGACTAAACAAGTCAGGCTAGGCCACCGCTTGTCCACGGAGGCAGTGCAGGTGAGACATATGGCGCATGCACCCGGCCGCTTGTTCAGCGCACGACGCGTCGCCGCGTCACGTGAGTCCAAGCATGAATAAACGAGGCTACCTACTGTCCAAAAAAGAGAGACGAGGCTACGGCACAGTACGAATGAACTCGAACAGCACGCACCGCCCTGCAAAGTAGGCGCGCCCATCCCCATCCGGTCCTCGTCTTCTGTCTAAAACTACTGGCTTCAACTACGGATCCCAGCTTCTAGTTTGTATAGGTTTTGTGTCCAACGTGACATATCATGTGAATCTTTCAAAGCAAACATGTGAATGGTCATTATTTATGAACATGTTTTTTGAAACACGTCTTTTGATAATTTAATCTCTTATTTTTTATGGTTAGGATTGTTCGATCATAATGGATTTAGGGCAGGAGACAACCAACATTGACGGTAAGCCACCTTCAAAACTCTCTTCACTCTTGTTTAAATTGTTTTCTAGAATACGAGGTATGTGTCATGACCCTCATCCCTCTAGGACCTATAATTGGGTTGTTGTCTTCTTGAGCTACCAGCCTACCAGCCTACCAGCCGAGAGCACATGTACATATACGGGAGGCTATGAAAATGCAATCTAGATCCCTTAAAAGAACTTGTCTTTAGTGTTGCACCTTTGCACGCAGTTAGATATATACCGAGCAATCCCATCATGAACCAGATACAATATCATAGGCGGTTATTTATTTATACTAAGCTTTTTTACCTCCTTGGAACTCATTTGGTACATAAAACTTAATCAATGCATGATTCTATTGCACAATGCAAAATTAAGATGCATTATTTGGTTATACAATTCTAACTTCCACCATGGAGAATACAACTCATTATGTTAAAATCACATTTCATAAGTACAATATTATTTTGTTGTTATCTTTGCGAGACACGAAAAAAAAACTCTCGATAAGCTAAGTGTCGTTGCCTAATCGACGATACCTCGGAGGAGGGATCCTCACGAGGGGGAGAAGAAGTAGGGGCCATAGGGCGGAGTGCACACGGGACGGTGGTACGCGAGTTACCCAGCTTCGGAACACCTGCACGATGACAGGGCCTATTGCTGCTTGTCTGGAATTATCTGGGCGCTTGCGCGTTGTTACAATGGTTGTGGTTGTGCCTCTAGGGCTCCCGGGATCCGGCTTATAAAGGCGCACGGATCTAGGGTTTACATGGAGAGTCCTAGCCGGATTACAGATTGCCTAGTCTACGTTACAATATCTTGCCGTGTACGTCAAGGATCCGCCTTCCCTATACGTCGTACTGGATCCGGGTTCCTTATGGGCCTCCATGGATCCGGGTTCCTCCAAAGGTCGGTGCGGATCCGGCTATCTGATCCTGGGCCGGACTTCATCCTTCATGATCAACAGCAACTGGGCCGCCCGATGGGCCTCATGCCACCATCACCGTCTATGGGCCACCCGGGCTTGCCGGATCTAGGCACTGTCGATGGTACACCCATGAAGTATACCCACAACACTAAGTTTCTTCAGATTTGAGAGAAATAGAATATAAGGAAATTTCGTGCCAACTTGGCTTCATTTTGACCCTTAGATGAAATGTAGGAAATTATATATGCCGTTGTCCATATTATGAACGTATAAGTTATATTGTAAAAGAGCTCCAAAGCTGCAGTCTAATAAATATATTGGTAGGGATTTCTAGAGTGCATGATTATCATTTTGAGGAGAAATATTCTGGAGTTTGTAAGATGTGTGCTAGACGTATTTCCTTAAGTCATTACATTGGCATTGTTCACTTATTAGTTTTTTCATGGAATAGTACGTCTTTCTTGTTCCTTTTTCAACAATCTAGTGACATCATTTTTTTTTTGAGTGAAATGCATCTACCGTCCTTGAACTTGTTGTTGTAGTCTAAAACAGTCCTTGAACTCAAAAAAAGTTTGCCCAAACAGTCCCTAATCTCACTTCGTAGGTCCATATATACGGTCCAAAGTATGATTCACCACCCGTCTTTTGACGACGTGGCACCGATCACGCCCACGGCGTCGTTCCCCATTGTTAGAAATTGTACACGAGCTCAGCGGCCCACAGCTGCGGTACCCACCCGATAACCACGACGCCCGTGCGTTGCGTTGCGCTGCCGCGTCGCCGAGCAAGGACGCCGCCGCTTCCGCCAGTCTCTGCGCGGCCGTCGCGCAGTGTCCAGGTAATAAAGTGTTGGTTCATGTCGCTGAGCACGGTGGCCAACTCCCTGTCCCTGATATGCTTTGCCCGGAGAGACGATGTCGTGCCGACGGGAACGTACAACACCGACGATGGCGGCTACATGTCGCACACCGTCGGGCTTGTCGCCTTCGCCCCCCTTGACTGGTGCGAGCTGGTCGGCGCACACAATGTGCTCCACACAACGCCTAGGAAAGAACGACGGGCGTGAGTGGATGAGCAATGGCGGCGCTGCTCGGCCGCGAGCACGGAGTGGCCGTCCCAGCACCTACGTGCAAGGGTGGCGTGAGTGGATGAGCAAGGGCGGCGCTGCCTCGCCTTCTGATTCCGCCGGCTCAACGTTTCCGGCGCACTCGCTCGTCCCTGGTTCCCAACCACACGTGGATTTTTTTTATTCTTGGGAGAGCCTTGGACGGGTTTCATATGTAGGTTTGGACCGTATGTGGACATAGAAAGATTGATTAGGGACCGTATCAGTGCATCTTCTGAATTCAACGACGGTCTTGGACATGGCCGACAAGTTCAAGGACGACGGATGCATTTCACTCTTTTTTTTCTCTTTCAAAATAGGGACAGCTCTAGCCCTCTGCATGGATTGATCATTGATGCATGCATATAGCCTTTCATTAATTCACTAAAATTCATTCCCGCGGAGAGAGATGATGCCCAACGTGCAGTGGGCAATTCATTCGGAGAGAGATGATGCCCAACGTGCAGTCACTACGGGAACCAGTCAAGGGGCCGACGGCCGGCGGCCGTCGCAGACAGCTTATTGTGCCGACGGCAGCCGTCGGCACCTTACCGTCGGTACAATAACGCCTCGGCACAGACTAAGTTGCCGTCGGCACAGACTAGCCGTCGGCATAGAAATAACGTTCGTTTGGTAATTCTGGCTCGATTTTTTTCACAAAAAAAAATTGAAATTTTTTTTTCAAGTTTTTTTTCCCAATTTTTTTTCCCAATTTTTTTTAATCCCTCACATGGACCATTTTAACTCTAACTACACTTAATACAAAGTTAAATTTCACTGATGGTCAAACTTCCCGGTCGATCACCCATCCTCACACTACCCCACCCCTAGCACGCTTAACTTCTTTGTTCCTTTAGACTAGCTTCCATGATAGAAATGACACTTTGTTGATAATACTACCATATCAATCCTATTAACCCTATTTCTTGGTGTTGCACAACTTTATTTTTAATTCCAAACAATTACCTACATAAACTACAATGAATAAGTGTATTAATCTTGAATTCAAATGGACAATAAAATGATTTTATTTTTTCTTTTTCTATTTAATATGGAATAATTAATATCTTTAAATCCGTAAATCAGAATATGACAAATAATATGTCAAAATTGATCAGAAAAATAAGAGGAATCCAAATATGACATCTATATCATATTTTGAACCTAAAAATAATTTTTACAAAAAATCTTGAGCATTATATCATGTACATGTAGTTCAAATCTGGTCGGCCTCCTGCCGATTCAGCAGGAATTTGTCTTTTTTCATGAGGGTTGGACGGAAAGGTTTTAGATACACCGGTTAAGAAATTATCCATATTATGTGGTCTAGTATTTTTGAAAAATGTGTTGGTACCAATGTGAAACTTTAATTTGGTGGTTGCTTCACAAAACCCCCCATTTTCGACACCTCAAAAATGAATGGCTTTTTCGTGCGATGAAATGGAAAACTTCCTCCTGCAACATTGTAAGACATCCCAAGATGCACATGTGTGCACAATATGGGCACATTATCACAAAATATGCTGCGATTCTATCCATAACATTGCTCGTTTGACTTAAATGTCATGAAACCTCGAACGTGATAGCTCATTTAGTAAAGTATTTTTTGTGATGTTTGCAATTCTAAAAATTTAATATTTTTTCTTGCAACTATGACACATAATATGACACCACGCGAAGGTTTCACATTGTTTGGATCGTTTTCGAATTTGTTATGCCCGTTCAAACTATATTCAAAACGGCGGGCATGGAGATCCGTTGCCCGGGGCTGAGACTCGCTAAACTTGCATTGGATCTCTGATGAAATAACATGTTGTGAACCTAAAAATGATTTTTACAAAAAATCTTGAGCATTATATCATGTGCCTATAGTTCAAATCTGGCCGGCCTCCTACCGATTCGACAGGAATTTGTCTTTTTCATGAGGGGTGAACGGAAAGGTTCCAGATACACCAGTTGAGAAATTGTCCATCTTAGGTGGTCTAGTATTTTTTAAAAATATGTTTCTACCAATGTGAAACTTTAATTTGGTGGTTGCTTCACAAAACACCCCGTTTTCGACACCTCAAAAATGGAAAATGGTTTTTCTGTGCGAGAAAATGGAAAACTTCCTACTGCTACATCGTAAGACATCCCAAGATGCACATGTATGTACAATATGGGCACATTATCTCAAACTATGCGACGATCCTAGCCATAACATTGGTTGTTTGATGTGAAAGCCATGAAACATCGGACCTGATAGCTCATTTTTGAGAAAGTTTTTGAGATATTTGCAATATTACGTGTTTGATATTGTTCCAAGATAGATCTTATTTTTCTGAAAATTTTGATATATTATTTATATTTTTCTGAGTTATAATGATTTAGTTATGATTTTTGGAAGATTAATGTGGTAAAATGGAAAATAGCTATGCCGACGGCATGGCCGTCGGCACAGGCCTGAAATATGAAAGCCGTCGGCACAGGCCTAACGCTGTTACCTCGCCGTCACGGTGGAGAGGTTGTGCCGACGGCCAAAACTGTGCCGACGGTTGCCGTCGGCACAGACCTTCCTGTGCCGACGGTTTTCCTATGCCGACGGCTTACCTGCTGGTTTGGCCGGACCGAGTCCTATACCGACGGCCCCGATATTTTGCCGTCGGCACAAGATCTGGCCGTCGGCACCTCGGCGCGTTCCCGTAGTGAGTGGGTGTTGTCGGACTGGAAAAGGGTCTATGCGAGACGAAGCACCAGCCAGAAGAGCGCCTAGCTTGCATCGAGCAGTGGTTCCCGGAAGCAGATCGAAATCAACGACGGCCTGACTTGTTGGAGAGTAAAATACAACAATAGTCCTTGTACTTGTCAGCCTGCCTCAAAACTATTGCCGTACAACAATTATACCTCACTAGCAAAAGTGTCCGTGCGTTGCATCGGGAGAAACAAGTTCTCATACGCAGTAGCAAACCATATCTAATAAGATATTGCAAGCCCTTCACTGCAGTGACTTTTAATACCAGATACTGCTAATGATGGTGTGGGCCATACTTAAATTAGTACTTCCTCTATTAAATAAAATTACCTAAAAAGAGATATATCTAGATATATATAGACTCGATCTCCACAATATAAAAGTAGGGACTCGGTGCATGAAAATAAGACGCCATTGTCTATTTTTCTCATCGTCAGCAAACAACAATCATTCAACCAAATAACGGAGGAAAGGAATAGAAATAGTAGAGCACAGAAGGGGTTGGAGCTGGCTGATCACATATGTGCCTCTGTTTCAGGATTTTGCCGCTCAACGAAAGAGAAAACGAAAGCGGGGGCGGGAGCCGGAGTAAGATGGGTGCGATAAAAATCCCCCAAATCATATCATTCAAACCTGAATCATCCCGAGAACAAGAGAAAATAGGGATAACTCCTTGATGCGGTCTCGGACCAATAGTGATATCAACAAAGACGGAGTCGGTGGCAGCGCTTGCATAGCTCGTGGAGTATCAACGACGGCCTCGGGGGCTAAGCATACCTTCCATCCAAGATCCGCGGCGGTCAGCCCTCCACGCACCCCACTCTCTATGTTTCTCTCTCTCGTACCAGTTCTCGTACCGGTTCTGACGGAATGGATGCGCAACAGGCGACGATTAAAGGAGTCTAACACGGACTGTCCGGCGACACAACAAACTCTTTAGATCTAGAAAAGATACGACCATGTGGTTCTCAGTGTACCAGAACCGATATAGCAAACTCGGCTGCAACCTAGAATTTCTTTCTTAGGGTATATTCTGTATGGGTTTAACTTTTTTTTTTTGAACTGAGATGTGGTAAAATAGATTTTGTGATCTCTACAGCCCCATGCTTGTCACATAAATCCTACGGTACGTCCTAGCTTTGGTAACGCACACGTCTATTTAGCAGGGTCATACCGTTTTTTTCCTTTTCTGATTTTGTCGCTCTGCTGGCAAAGCTTTGCAAAAATGCAATCTGAAAGCAGGGTCTTTGTGAAAAAAAAAGGACCGATGAGATCTCTAAAGAAATGACCGAGGAGATAAAGTTGTGACTGCGTTCCAGATATGGGGAATTCCCCATTTGGAGCCCCGGCCGCTCTCGCTCTCTGCTCTCTGCCTAGTCTGCAGGCGTCCGCCGGCTGCAGCTTCGCTATCCCTACAGAGCTCGCTCTCTCCCTCACTGCTTCCCCCCTCGTCGAGTTTATGGCCCAGCCTCGCCGGCTCCGCTCGCGTGCAGGCCGTCGCCGCCCCATAATAGGCCATAGCGCCGAGCTCCTCATCCTCGTCGCACCCGACCGGCCCCGTCGCCGAGCCGAGCTCCTCGTCGTACTCGGCCGGCCCTCCTCCTCTCTCGTTCAACTCACGTTGAACTTAATCTTGCTCGCCACACCGCCAAATCCCTCTGCCGCCTCTGTGCCTGGTGCCGTACAGACAAGTCTGAATTTATGTCAATTTCGGGACAATTTCGGAGCTCCGCATTTCGCTCCACTTCTCTCCCATTAGGGATCCATGGGGAAGTTATTTGTAGACACCTTGCTGATAACCAGCCAATTTGCGTGGTATATAAACCGATGTTATTTCCTGTGCAGAACCGAGGTGGGACTAAAAAAGAATAAGAAGACGCGAGGAAGCGAGACCGAAACAAATTGATCGATTCCGTGCGTTCCCTGATCAGAAATTGGACCATTCACCCGGCCCACATCAAGCGAAGCTGGGCGTCGTTTGTCTGGGAGAGAAGAGAAAGGAACGGTTACATGGCATTGGTGGGTAGTATGTAAATTGGTGGGAGGGCAAAATCGTCTAAAAAATATTGTTGACGAAAATTTTGGCAGAAACCTTAGCTCCTTTATTATTAGATATAGACTAGCAAAAGTGCCCGTGCGTTGCACCGGAAGAAAAAACTCGAACACTCCAATAAGACATCTGTGGTGACATTTCTCCTATGTGGGATCATGGATAAAGGTGGTGACATTTTCTTATATTTATGACAAACATGAGAATGATTAATTTTCAGAATATGAACTTGCGAGCTCCTCGTCGCACCGACTTGTAACACCGCAACCTTATACTAATTGTTGTCGACATCCTCTACAATGTAAACTTGTTGCATGGTCCATTTCTGCATTGTAATTCTGTTGACTTGTTGTGATGGTTTGCAACACCCATGCATGTGTTTAAATATTAGTATTATTTTTTGAAACCCTTTTTACTACTTATAGATTAAGCTTTTTAACGAGAAACGTCGACACAACCTGATGTTTTCCCATAAAATCTATTGACTCATGTAGCCCTATCCGTACCAAAATGAAACAACAATATTGTCGGCATGCACATATTATTTAATGTACATAATGTTTTGAATAATTTAGAAAAATTTGAAGTTGATGTAATGTAATTTTTTATCTTTAATTTTTATAATATTTTTAGTAGATCTATTCATTTATAATTAACATAGATTTATTTCCATTTAATCTACTATTTTAGGCTTTGTTGTTTATTTTAATATTTTTTTATTAAGTATAATCAATCCATCTCTTCCTTTTATCCTTATTTTTGCTTATTCCTCTCCACACCATCATCACACACCATGGACATGACCTGGTCCCTTCTGGGGTTAAATCACGGATTAATTTTTTGATGACTCTATAGAAGGCAAGAATACGAATTTTTTGCCGACCTAAACCAAGAAAGAACATTTAACTTGGACCGACGGACAGTACGGTAATATTTTAATATATTATATGATTTGGTAAGAGGGTAAAACGATCTAAAAAATTACGAACTTAAAGAACAATGTATCTCTTTACACATAGTTGTATAAAAATAATAATTCTATAAGAAAAGGAAATCCATCGTGCGAACAAGCACATACATGCAAGGGCAATAAGACATTCCAACGCGGATTTGAGGTTCGAAAAGCACACACGCAGTTCAGATAACGTGTGCAAGAGAAGTCGCCCGGCTCAAGGCCGGCGTTGACGCTGAGCTGCGGTCGAGGTAGTCGCCCTCGGCAAAGTGGGAGTCAATTGCTCGCCGGCGGGAGTAGGAGAACCATCCGCCTCGCCGACCGACCGCTATATATGTGGGCCACAGCCGGTGAGATACGGATCCATTCTTTTTTTCTCCGAACAACCCCCATCCAATTTGGGCATCCAACCGGCGGCACTGTCCCTGATTTTACTTTAGCTCACACGAGGCATCCTCTTTTCAATTCATGTAGTAGCAGCAGAGCATCCAAACGTCTTCCTTTATACTTCTTGCATGCCGCAGATTTCAGACCAACCTATGGTGCTACTCATTGTTGATTCCCTTGCTGATATTCCAAGCAAATCTGATGTATATGAACCGGTTGAACTTATTACCAGGTAACGATGTGGGACTATTTAACCTAGATTCTACCAAAGTTTGTCTTTTTAGGGACGGTCGATGGTTTCTTCCGGTGCGTTTGTGGCCCACGAGGAAGGCGATGGAAATCGATCGCGGCTGAGAAGCACGCACGCGACAAACGTTCCGGCCCACATGTTGTGATCCACGTTCGGGGAGGAGAAAAACATACGGAAGCTGCCCCATTCTTCCTTGCAACGCGAGAAAAGGGGATCAGGTAGTGCGCCGGTGTGCTCGCCAAGTCGCCATGGAGGTCTGAGGCTCTGAGCCGCACCGGCACAGCCGGGCGCGCACCTCGCTCGAGCCCCACCGCCCATCCCGACTCCAGCTCATGCGCCTTGCCCACTCAACGCCGGCCTCACGCGCGCGACCAAGCCGCAGAGCCCCTACCCGCAGGTCAACTCTGCCGCCGGCCATCCACCGCGCCGCACAGGCCCACCGCCCGCGCGACTCGCTCCACCTCGCCTCCGCTCCGTCTCGCTCGTGCAGCACCCCACCGCCGCCGGCCAAGCCCCGCACACACACGTAGGCCCGAGCCAATGCACGCATCCGCTTGATCCGCCCCAGCATCGCGCGGCTTGGCGACGAACGTGGTCGACTGGTCGCGGCTTCCCCACCGTTCGGCGAGGGCCTGGCCGGCGGCGGGAGGCACGTCGGGGGCCTGGCTGGCGGCGGGAGTGGCGGAGGAGGAGTGCTGGCCAACGGCGCGATGCGCGCGGCGGGGGGCCGCCGACAGCGCTCGGGCAGACCAGTTCTTCTCTGCTACCACCATCGTCGTCTACTACCGCTCTCTCGTCGGATTCGATGTGTCCGGCAACCACGGAAGCGCCATGGACGTCGCATCCGCCGGCTGTCACATCTGCCAGTTCATCGGGTTCTCCGGAAACGTTCGTCGGCACCGTCGAAAACCAGGGGGCAGCGTCGCGGGGCGGCGTCGCAGCCTCGCGGGCGTGGTGGTGGGCAGAAATCAGAGTAACGGAAGAAAACAAGCAGTTTCACTTGCGGTGGCAGGCGGGGTAAACTGAACCGGTACGGTGGCAGGCGGGGTAAACTGAACCGGTACGGTGGCATATGTATGTATTATGCGATTTGGTGGGAGGGCAAAACGGTCCTAAAAAAAGCGTTGACGAAACTTTTTGGCAGAAACCTTAGCTCCTTTATTATTAGGTATAGATTGCGGTCGTTGAAGACGCTCGGTGATTCATATACGGTCACTGTATGTCAAAGGTGTTGTATCTGGCGACGTGAACCCACCTGTAGTTGTGGACCCCATTTGCCACAGTAAGTTCCAGCTATGCAACTATGTTTGCACAATGCCCCCGAAAACATTTCCCCTCTGTTTTCTTCTTCTTCTTCTTCTTCTTCTTCTTCTTCTTCTTCTTCCTTTTCAATCTCACCCAAACCCTCTCCCCAAATGCCTCGCCACCGGCCTCGCTGCCGCCGTCCTCACCTCCTGCGTGCCTGCCCGCCACCATTCCTTCCTCCTACGTCGTCCCCATGGACTCCACCCCCTCCTCCCTCTTTTTTTCCTCACCATCTCCACCGCGGGATCGAGGTTGTTGGGGCTCGACAGGGGCCACTCCGCGCTCGAGGGAGGCTGGGGTGAGCTGAGCTCAAAGGGGGCAGGGCGCGCCGCGCTCGAGGGATCCAGGCACCTTGGGCGTATGGCCATGGATGGTGTAGGTTTGTAGCTCCGGGGGTGGCAAGGCCGTCCCACGCGGCGCTCGATGGAGGGTCCGCCGACGTCGAGGAACCTTCCAATCGGGCGCTTGGCCTGCGGGTCACCGTCCCAGCTTCTCCTGCTCCGGCCGCTGCTGCCGTCGACAATGGCATCGCCTCCGAGCTCCCCTCGCCGCCTCCTGCCATTCCCCGAGAGAGGAGAAGGAGACTTCTCATTGGTGCTGATTTCGACGACCTCACTCTCCCAGCACTGTGCGATGGGGCCGAGGGGAAGCTGGGCGCGCGTGCGGTGGAGGCTGTCGGCATCTAGCGGAGACCACGGCAAGAGGCAAGGAAGGGGCAGCGATTGGGTGGAGGTGGAGGCGTCGTCGTCGCCGGCGGCTGCAGCAGAACACAGGTCCGGGGACGATGAAGTTGGGTGGGATTTTGCAAAAGGTCCTAAGGTAGACGACGCTTTTGCAAATAACCCCTCATGGAGCTGTGCCTCTCTTAGTTTTTCGCAGTTGTGCTGACAAATGGGTCCCACACATGGCGACGAAGAAACACATCGTGTTTGGAAACCAGTGACCGTAGATTCATCACTCAACGTCTATAGTGTGACCGTAACAAGGTATAATTGTTGTACGATGACTGTTTTGAACCACGCCGCCAAGTAAGAGGACTATGGTTGTATTTTACTATTTGTTGGACGAGGTACTCGCCTTTGCAGGCCCAACTTCCGCTACTGACTAGCCCACATCGCAAGGATTGTCCCAGGCAAGTCCCGACGCTTAGCCTGGTCATCGTCATCGATGGTCCCAGCCTTGCGGCTCCGACACCTACGAGGAGTACGACGGACGCGAAATCAGCAATGCTTCTGCAGTTGTGTCCGCACTCATCCCAACTGCAACAATGACTTGGTCCATGGCTCTAGAGGTCGTCCCACCTACTGCCCTCACATTGTTGGAGGTCAAGGCTATCTAAGAGCATCTTCACCGGCGCGTTTCAAATAGTCGTCGGTGGAGGCGTCGATACTGTCGTATGGGACGATGACACATCATCTTTCATTTGGGGATGCTGTTCCCACACCGACGCCACCCACACGACAGCCCAAATAAAAATTCAAATGAAAATGACATTTTAAAAACGAAATTCATACAAAATTTATACAAAAGTTACTCGAATTTAAAATTAAATAAAACTTAAACTAAGAACCCTAATCTACTGGCCGTCCGTTGGGGCGCAACGGGCCTGCCTCGTCGTCGTTCTTCCCCTTTGCCGCCTGCGTCCATGCCCATCTCTATGCCCTTGCGTCGCGCATCTGGCAGTGGAGCTAGCATGATAGCCGACGACGCAGGAGTTTGCCGGCAGCGCTGTCCCCTCAGTGATGCCAGCCATCGGTGAGACTCCTCGTTCTGGGCGAGCCTCGCTTCCTCGTGGGCACACACCTCGGCCTGGCACTGAACATTCAGCTCAAGGAGCTTTTGTCGCTCCACCACCATGAGGAGGCGTGCCGCCTCCTCCGTGACCGCCCGCTGGCGCGAGATCTCGACGGTGTGCTCGAAATTCCCGTCGTTGATGAACTCGTGTTGTTCCTCCTTCAGCATCCGGAAGCGCTGCGCGTTCAAGGACGCCAGGATCGCCGCCTGCTCTGGGTCAGCGGGGAGCTGTGGCTGCTCGCCCCACTTCACCGCCTCCTCTGCCGCATTAGCTTTTGCGTCTGCTACGTACGCCTCGTCCCACTCCTCAAACAGCGGGTCGACGGAGTCGTCAGAGTTGTAGTTGACGTCGGCGTCGGTCTGCGGCTGCAGCGGCTGTGGCTACGGTGGTGGTTGAGGCGCCGCAGGCGTCGTGCATCGAGTAGGTCGTATTGAGCCACCGTGATATTGTTGTGATGGAGAGGAGAGGATAGCGCGACGGCGGTAGTGGAGATGAGAGAGGATAGCGCGGCGATGGTGGATATGAGATGTTGCGCCGCGGCGGTGGAGGGCTAAATAGGGGTGCCAACTACCCGCACAGCAGTCGAGGCGTCTCGTTTACAGCGGCGTCTACGCATGGACCAATGATCTCATCGGTGGCTGGCCGTGCTCTAGCCGAGGTGTCGCATTTTTGATGCACCATCGTTTCCAACGCGAACTGTCGCCTCCTCTCGCTGCCAAGGCGGCCCCACCCAAAAAAACCGATGTGTCGCGAGGCGTCGGCGCGTCAGATTCGCGCCCTTCGCGAAGGGGCCGACACGGGGTTGCCGGCGCTTCTATTGGGCTCGAAACCGCACCGGCGCTTTTTGGTGCACGGTAGTGTGAGCCCAAAAAACCACGCCGGTCCCAAAATGCTATCGGGGTCGCCAGTGAAGATGCTCTTAAGGTCTACATTAATGTGGTCTTCTTCTTCATCAATATCTTTGCCGCAATACTGTCTACATGATGGACACACAACTACAAGGCACGATGACATCACTGACTGCCTCCCACAACACAGCACCAATGTCGGCATTGACCGCGTCCAACATCTAAGACTGCATCGACACCCCGACATCACTATTGTGATAGCACGTACAACCGCACACAGGGTTCTGGAACCATTGTGTGCTCGGTGGGCTTCCCTAGTCATGTCAAAATTGGTTGACTCACTTATGACATCGTCCTCTGGCTGCAACTTCTGACATCCGGAAGGTGCTTGTTACATGAGAGCAGCTCCGTCCAAAAGAAGAAGAACAAGAAAAAGAAGAAGAAATCGCACAATTTTATGTGCCTCTACCGAATGCGGCTATACCACCTAGGACGACTACATCATCGAGCACGGCTACACTCGGCTACCTTGACATCAAGGGCTACGCGCCACATATCGTCAACAACTCCGGTAAAAGCGTTTGTGTTTCAACAACATCCATGCTACGGGGGGTGGGAGAAGAGAAGACACCAGAAAGAGACGCCGATGATGACAATGCTGAGAAGATGGCGGAAGCGCATGACTTTATATCCAGTCGCAACTGTCAGCTTCACTCCCACTATGACGGAGGAGAAATGTCAGAATATGTATACATGTAGGAGTTAGAGATAGACTAGGATTCTACCTTCTTGTATTCTAAGTCTACCTCCCTCTTTAGTACATCTGTATATATCATGGAAATACAACACTAAAACAATTATTAGGGTTCTATAATTTTCACACGATGCACCCTAAAATATTCCTTTTATTTCTTGATTTCCCCAGTAATATCCACTATTTTATTTTCTTTGAACTAATTGATAGCCAGAGGTACAACTTCGATACGATCAAAAAAAGTAATAAACCACTAGTCTAATCCTAACTAGCTACATGTCGGGAGGGAAAATCCATATGGGAGGACAAACACCATCCTTGACGTAGTACTCTATCGACGGGATTATCTGCCCACCGCAGTAAACACTATTGTCTTCTTTGTAGTAGACACGCTCACCACCATCATCGTCCCTTGAGAAAACCTTGGCGTCGTGGGGGATCCGATCATCTCGCCTTAAGCACCGATGGCGAGCGTAGTAGATGTGGTTCCTCTTCACACCAATGTGGCCACCCTCCGGCACATGCACCGCCTTTGAGCACGTCCGCCCCAAGAACAAGGCATGGTTTCCTAAGCTCGCCATGTTCGCCCACATGTACTTGTGAGTGTTCATTGATCTGTGACCATCGTCGACATGGACTAGTTCTATCACTGTGAAGCAAGGTTTGGGCACCCACCGGTGACGTCGCCTCACCGCCATCACAAGCTTGCCGCGTAGCTCAACAATGTACCTGCCATAATGGTCGGGATCACCACCATAATAGGCTGCAGGGCTGTTTGGAATGGCTAGACGGTGGACTGCTGTGAGCACCGGTGCACCGTGTTCATCCACGCCAATCTCAAACTTAACGAGGCAATTTCTATATCGCATGAGGCCATAGAGCTCCCGGTTGCAGAAAGCGATATCCGTGAGCCTTTCCTCGGCATGAAATCCTCGCGTGGTCCACCTGCCTTCCGGGCAGCCAGCCCTAGAGAGCGCAAGACCATGCCTATCGGTGATGGCAGCGATGATGCAACCACCTGATGTTGGCGCCGCCGAGAAGATGACCTTCCGCATGACTAGCAGGCTACCGGTGCTCTCCTGCGCACGAGTACGGATGATTCTCCTTTGCTCAGAAGAGTATACCACCTGAGTACCTGAAAACAGGTTGACGATCCCAAGCGGGAAGTCGGACGAGACAACCCAGCCGCCCTCATAACCGCCGACGAAACGCCCGTCGGCAGCCTCGATGGGGATCGGGATACGAGGCAGGACCATGCCTTCTTCGGGGCTGTACACTCGCTTCGTCTTGTCGCCACCGCGCGGATCGAGCATCAGCCATGGGAGGACAGACCGTGGTGGGCACGTCAGGGCTGCGGCGTGCCACGAAGTGCACACGGCGGCGAAGCGGAGGCGGTCGCGCGGGGAGGCGAATCTGGCGTACACCGTGCTTAGAAGATCGTTGGGGAGGCTGGACCATTGGTCCTCTGCAGTCTGGTTGTGGTTGTTGCCGTTGCCGGCAGCCATGTTCGTCGATCGGCGTCTAGCAATAGACTTTGTGTTCTAAATTTGAGATTGATCAGCCGATGGAAGTACGAGTTCCAGGCAAGTCTGATGAGATAAATACGTGAGCTCTAAACGTACACCAGCGTGTCTCCTAGCTTAGGAATCGATCGTGAGTTTTGATCCAAGTATCGTAATTAACTAGCAAGTCTGTCCATGTACCGTACGTTGTAAGAGTATAGTCTTTAGGCGGTGGTGTAGTTGCCATACATATACACTACCATCAGTTTATAATGTGACATTGTGAGACAGACATAAAAAGGAAAAGGAGTGGCACACGCGTGCACAGCTTATATTTATACTAGTGGAACCAGAATTCATGCATCCGTACGTGTATGAATCTCCAGGTGTCTGCATGGCAGTTCATGCAATCTGGTGAAGAAGAACAATAGCCGAATGGCCAAACTAGACCCTCTCTCCAAAACTTTACAGATTCTTTTGTGGATTTTTTACAATTTTTATATTTTTTAGAAACTGCGGATAATATGTGTGTTGTTAGAGCATCTCTAGCCGAAGCCCAAAACGGCTTTAGAGGACCAAAAAATGCGCCGCTAACAACCAGGACCGACTCTAGCTGAAGCCCAAAAACGGATAAAGGAGCAAAAATAAGAGAGGGATCCCTAAAACGAGATGTGTTTCTCTCATATTTCCTCCCCACCGAACTTGGTCCCAAAAAATTGAGCTCTCGCCGACCGGCCGCCCCTCACGCCCAAGTCTGCTGCCCATCGTCGCCGGTGTCACTGGTGTCACCGTGGTCCCCTCCCCTGGCCGGAATTGCACCAGATCTCATGCCCGCATGCCCACCGGAGTTTTCCGCCCGGCGATTCGCCGCCCGATTCGAACCCTGCGATGCCGCCGATGCCGCGGAAACGGTTTGGCAATACCAGTGCCATGCAGCCGGTGGTAGCGGCAACGAAGGCCACCAGGAAGTCCTCGGCCGTGGGCAAGAACCCCTTCGCTGGTGTTGACCAGCCCAAGGTCGCGGAAGCAGATGGTGGCGATGCAAACTCCCACTCACAGTCGAAGGCGGAGAAAAGAAGAGGAAAGCCGCGGCAGCATCAACCTTGACACCTACACACAAGGCCAAGGCGTCGCCGGCGTCCTCAACGATGAAGCCTTCTCCCATGGCCGTGGCGGCGGGGCAGCTCGTCCCCGAGTCGCCGCCTGCGACGTGATCGATGCAATGTCCAAGTCTCAAACAAGTGCGACCGAGATTGGGGTTACCGAATTCATGTCCCAATTGGATTCTTCGCACACTCAAGGGCTTGACAACCTCCCCTTTTGCGATGAAGAAGAGGCCGCGGAAGTGGTGGCCGAGGAAGATGAGGCCGAGAACGTGGTGACCGATGTGGCGGTGCCAAAAGAGAAGGTCAAGGCCAAGAGCAAGAGGTCCGCCCACTACAGCGAAGAAGAAGAAGATGATGCATGCATTGTGCCATGCATGGATGGTGTCGCTTGATGCATCGGTTGGCACGGATCAAAGCAAGGACAAGTTTGGCAAAGAATTAAGGAGAACAACCTCAAGCTGGTCATCGTTTGGGCGCAATCCTTGAGTGTTGCTATCGATTGGCCGGCGCCGTTGAGTCGGTGACCAATGCACCACTGAGTGATGTGCTAATCACCCAATATGGACCTATTCAACGAGGCATATACAAGCACTGCAACAAGAAAGGTGGCCACAAACCCTTTGCATGCTATGTTTCATTGCTACAAGGAACTATATAGCAATGAGAATTGGCTTAGCAGAAACTATGAGACCAAACCAAAGAGGTCAAGAATTAGCACGGCCATTGACATCGATGATGACGATGAAGATGACCTCAACATGAGGCCGGAAGTTGTCAAGATAGCAAAAAAGAGGAAGAAAAGGGGACGTCTCCCGCCTAAAAGGATGAGTTCAATGCTAGCATTGAGACCAAGAAAGCATTGGTGGCCGAACGCAAAGAGGACAAGGAGGCTAGGTGGAGGGAGGTCAAAACTCTTGAGAACGAGAAGTGGCGGGCCAAGTTGGCGGTGGAGGAAAGAAGTGTAGGACTAGATGAAGAAAGAATTGCGAAGGATAAGAAGATAGAAGTGAAAAAAAATATTGGTGGTGTGGGTGGGTAACAAAGACTTCAACTACCTCAACTAATATAGTGTTCTATCAAGAACAGATAAAAACTACACCCTCTGTCCGCAAATAAGCGTATGTTTTCCTTTTTTGGGAGCCAAATATTTTTAAGTTTGACTACATTTTCACATAAAAATAGTCACATATTTGGGGGAATGGTGTTTTGGCACATGGGAGCATATGCTCCCTTTATTTTGAAATGCATGTTACATATTTTTTGAAATTTCAAAAAATTGAAACGAAAAATTTGAACGTACATCTTCACGTGCTACGTGCTCACAAAGTTGTTTCATAAAAATCCGACTTGTCGTGTGACGTGTGTAAAAAAGACAAAATTCAATACTGAAAATAAGGCTTTTCAGGAGATAAATTTTCTCTTTTTTACACAGACTACAAAACATATTGGTTCCTCGCGAAACTTGACGAACGTACGTATATTATGGAGATGTACATGTAGAATTTTTTGTCAAAATTTTTCAACATTTCGAAATATAATTTTTTGATAGAGGGAGCATATGCACCCGGGAGCCGAATTGAATTTCCGCATATTTGGCATCAAATTACTATATTATTGATCTACATGTCAAGATGAGTCTATCCATACTATTTTTATGTCATAAATGCTGCTACTTTTTTCTAAGAAGTTGACCAAAGTTAATGAAGTTTGACTTAAGACATGTATTAACGTACGCTCATATGAGGACGGAGGGAGTATATATAAACAATAGTGTAATGTATTTTTCTTAGACGCTGCACTATGTGTGTACTATAATGCCGCTCGTCAAGGTGCTACCAAAATGATCCTTGTGACCGACGTGCCACGCTGGCAAGCTATGTAGCTCCTCTGGCGCTACATTATTTAGTATATTGTCTTTGCCATAGTGATGGCAACAACTCTGCGTGCACCAACACGTTGGGACTCCAAGTGCAGAGTATTGTGCCAAGCGTCTTTTGCTCAGAAAGGTAACTCAAGAATTTATATCGAACTCTCGGCAAATTTCCTTAGAAGCTGAATTCTTGGTCTTTTTTTCTAACAACCTGCAAAATAAAATTCTTGCCTCGTGTCCCCAACTCCACCGTGTGGTTGTCAAGCTCAATGTTTTGTATTAGTAATAGGAGATACAAGTAAAACTTAAAGTAAGTAAAGTAAACAAGTTTAAAAACTAAATAAAAACAGTAAAGAGATAATGGTTTTTGTGTTTTATGTGTGTAGGTAAAAAAAGTATTTTTTGTATTTTCGGATTAAATGATAACAGAAAATAAAAGCTATGGTGATTGTGTTAGAAAGGTGTTTCTAATGATTTAAAATAGACGAAGGTTCATGGGTTCAGTTGTATACTCTCTTTTTTAAGTTGTAGTGGACATAACAATTTATTAATAACATAGTATTGGTGGAACTTCAACATGTATTTGGTAAACATTCATATAGGCATTACTTCCTATCATAGAGATGATGCAACACATCTCTCTTATACTCCTCAAAAAAGGAAAAATTTCAAGCAATCTTGAATTAAGAATCAAGAGAGCATAGCCTCAAGTAATTTGACATAATATTTGAATATCAAATATGCTGAAACCATTCACTGTCCTTAAGTTTGGCACAATAATGCCTGACAAGTGCTCGACCGAATGCTTTGTTACCGAAGTCGTCAACATCACCAACTTGTACGTGGTTGTATCATATGAGGTCGATAGCATTGAGGTTCTCATTAGGGTCAACACTTACTATGAGGGCCTGGTAGAGGATCGTTGACCACCATGGCCTCCGCCACAACTGGATGTTGCATACATATTTGATTAGAATTATTGTGTTGGGAAAAAAATTTGTCCTTCAAATCCTAGAGCTATTTAATATTGAGAGAAAACTTGAGACTATGCAACAAAATAGGAAATCCATGATTATGGAGAGTTTAGTCATGCCGTCAGTAGTGGAGACAGTTATATTGTGCAAGGACTCCGACGAGGACCTCAGTTATGAACATCGATTTTCTAACGCAATCGGTTCCTACCGGTCTCAATCTGGTGGTGGTCTCGCGATTCGTGCGAATTTATCTTCAGTTTGGTGTCTATTTTACTACGATATGGTCTATGATATATATTAGATATAGTAGTCAAATCTTGTTATTTCAACCACAATGTACATATATTCCAGACATATTTGAGTTAATTTATTTGATTTTCATTTAAATTATCATGAATCCGTGTTTATATAGAAAAATATGAGTTTTTACTAAAATTTTATTTAGATTCTAAAGATATGTCATATGGAGATAATGCACACTAGATATAGAGAAGGGGTCTAAAGGAAATGGACGGTGGATGGATGCCTGGTAGAAACCGGCTCCGTTAGAAATGACTTTCCATCTCATTACATGGTGTTCGACAAGTTGCTGCAGCATGACACATGCCATGGACATTGCCCTTGTTCAAGTGCAATCTGGTAGGGTTATCCTCTATGTCACACATGATTCAGTCTTGACCTGGTACATCTGCAAAATTCAAATCATTTGCACAATCTACTTGATTATTGAGTTAGGAATCAATCAAGCTTAGCTTTCAGTTTTCTGGTGTGACAATACCGGTGCTACCTACCTTTTTACGAATTCGGTATTCCATGCCCAAACGAAATAAATCAAAGTTGACTATCATTTTGTGAGGGAACGTGTTGCGCAAAGACTACTTTAAATCAAGTTTATCTCTTTCAAAGACCAACTTTCTGACATCTTCCCGAAGCCATTGTCACTACCTCAGGTAGATCAAAAAAAATTACAAGTTATCATAGAAACAGTCTAGTTGGCCCACGGAATAAACATAAATAAATATTCATTGGAAGCAAACTCTATTGAATGTACAAATATGTCACCTAGAGGGTGGGTGAATAGGCGAGCTATAAAACTTCTACTTGAGGGTTTAACAAGGCGGAATAAAACTATGTTTTACTTGTTAATCACAAAGCCTGCAAACTAGGGTTTGCCTATGTGCACCAACAACCTATGCTAAGCAAGATAAGAAACAAGGTGATAGCAAACTAGATACAGAACATCAAGCACAAAGGCTATCACATTGTAAAGCGCATAGGTAAAGCAGCTTGGGTTGAGAAGTAACCGGTGCACGAGGAGGCGACGATGTATCCCGAAGTTCACACCCTTGCGGGTGCTACTCTACATTGGAGCGGTGTGGAGGCACAAGGCACTCCAATAAGCCACTAGGGTCACCGAGTTCTCCTCGAGCCTTTCCCACCAAAGGGAAATCCTCGATCCACTAAGGGACCCTTGAGGATGGTCACCGAACCCGTACAAGCTTTTGGCAAACACCCAAGTATCAAGCTTGAGGCAAACTCCACAACACTGGAGGCTTTCAAGTACGTACAATGCCACAAAGGCTACAACGCGCCACACACGGCTACAAGGCCACAAAGGCTCCAAGGCCCCACAAGGGCAACAACGCCACAAAGGCTACTACGCCACAAAGGCGACAAGGCCACGAAGGCAACCACACCACTAAGGTTAATAAGCACGAACTCACACGAGACCGAAACCCCGGAGAGAACCGAAACCGATGCACCTAATGCAATGGCTAAGAACACCACTAAGATGTCCAAGTACTTCTCTCCCAAATTCCAACAAAGTTACAAAATCTATTAGGAAAATAAGGGAGGAAGAATAAATAGTAGGAGGAACACCAAATTACTCCAAGATCTAGATCTAGCAAGATTCCCTCACAGGGAGAGGGATTCACTTAGTGGAGCACTAGATCTAGATCTCCTCTCTCTTTTCCCCTCAAAAGATGCAAGAAATAGTGGAGGGATCAAGAGGAGGATCAAGCTCTTCTAGGTCAATAATGGAGGAGAGAGAATAGATGGGGAGAGCTAGTGTTGGTGGAGGTGGGAGAAAGGTATATATAGGGGCTCCACAAATATGTCCGTTGGGGCAGAAATCTGGGTAGGTTCACGCCCCAACCGGTACCACCTCACTTCAAACCGGTACTACCTCTTTCAGAAAACCTGTATAGAAAACAGCTGAAAATGTGACCCGAACCGGTACTATTGGATTTTGGACCTGTAGTAGGGCTCGTGCAAAAAGCAGCCAGCAAGTCAACCTTCGAGAGAAAGAGAGAGAGCAGCGGCGCAGAGCAGCAGGCCAGGTAGCAAGGGGGGCGTGGGCAGCGAGGCAGTGGGGCCAGCACGCGGGAGCAAGCGCTCGAGCGGCGGGCACGCGCGCGAGCAGTAGCGGCGGCCTGGGCCAGGTGAGTGGCGGCCCTGGTGGAGCCGGGGCGTGGGGCGTGGGGTGGGCCGGCCGGGGGCGGCTAGAGCGGAGCAGCGGCCTGGGAGGTTTGCTAGGCCGATCGGCCGGACGCGACCCGAAAGATGCTGGGGAGGAAGAAGGAGATAGGCTAGTACTACCGGCCTGGGTACCGGCCTGTTTCCAAGGGCTTGCAGAGCCCATGCCGGTACTAGGCCGGCAGCCAACGGTAGTACCGCCCTTCTCCTTTTCCTTTTTCTGCTATACGGAAACATCAATATCATGAGCTAGGAAACATAGAATGAGGTGAAACCAACTTTGCTAGAAAGAGGACGACAAGAGCTACCTCCACACAAGGTGAAAACATGGAAATGAGTGGAGGATGATTTCCTTATCAATTTAGAGGTGCAACCTCTTAATACAGTAAACCGGGAAAATCATCCAACTCGAACACGCAACATGAGATGCATCCGGAATCCATTTCCGATGAGCTAGAGCTTGTCATGCGAATGAACATAAGCTCTAAAACATCTCATGGATGAGAACCAACAACAACCAAGAAACACGATGCAATGCATGCAAGGTTTGAGCTCTCTCCGGCGATGCGGCCAACCATCCTACCGGGCGCAAACCTTGACCTCGCGCATTTCACTCGAGCCGGCAAGCTCCGTATTCATCCCTCTTCAATATTTTACATGCCACCATCTTCATCCAACATACGCGCCGCCGTCTTCATCCATATTCTACACCATCTTCGCCCCTCTTCATCTTCCA
Organism: Lolium rigidum; assembly: GCF_022539505.1. Classification (NCBI taxonomy): domain Eukaryota; kingdom Viridiplantae; phylum Streptophyta; class Magnoliopsida; order Poales; family Poaceae; genus Lolium; species Lolium rigidum. The sequence continues at coordinate 6,202,933 of NC_061513.1, forward strand.
CACCGTATTCATCCGTCTTATTCATTGCACATGATCTTCTTCATCTTGCAACCTTGAGACCAATATATGGCTCAAGCATTGCCTATGGACACAACCTAAGAGAGAACCTCAATACAACCGTTAGTCCATAGGGATTATCATCAGTTACCAAAATCACACATGGGGGCTCCATGTCCTTTCATATATTCTTAAAATAACCAATTTTGATAGAAGCATCTTTATTTCATTTGACGTTATGTGGAAACTATTCATTGTTCTACGAAGCACTTTTTCTTGAACCCCTGACGATTTTAAAGGCAACGGTACCTACTGGTGCCACATCTACATCTACCGTTCACTCTTTGCTTGGAGATTGGTGAGGATTCTGGCATTATCTAATATAAATCTTATAAATTAAATACAAATAGAACTTTTATGAAACTAACCTGATATATGGATAACATTGTGAAACATTCTGAAAAAGTGAAACTGCTGACATCACATTAGTTTCTTTCACAAAAAATTAAATTTCAGTTATGTTTCAGATTTATTTTATAATGCTGTGAAAAAATTGGTCAGCACATGGTTGACGTCACTCTAGCAGGTACCATTGGAAACAAACTAGATCAAAACAATATTGAAGTACTCTTTTTCCTAACACCATCTTAAAGCACTCTCTTCATATGGAAGCAAGTGCGTGGCACTAACGCCATCTCTCCTAAATCATGGGAGCAATTATAGGAAATAAATCAACGTAAATAGTGGTAGATTCGTAGTAATTATTAATTAGGAAATAACCATGGCGCTAACAACTGCATTCACCTAAATAATGAGAGTATAACTACGACATGCAAACTCACTAACAACTTTTTACTGCCCCCTTATTTCAAAAAAAACTTTTTACTGCCCCCTCCAATCGCACTCCACGCCACGATGAATCCAATCGTGTGGTGCAGAAGTAGTCTCATGGGAAGCTAGGTATCGCCATCAGATTCCTAGTAGGTCCCCTATTAGTAGACTTTATCATCGTTCATTCTAGATCTATAACTATTATCTGCTAAGTGTCATTTACCCATCTGCTTGATCAAATATTTACAGTTGGTCGTGGGGTAAATGCACAAGTTCACCCTCAAATAACTTAGAGTTACTGGTGTTATTCTTAATTTATAGATCATATTATCGGAAATGCAATTTGGCTCTAGGGTCTATAGGGTCTCCTAGACCGCATGGAGCGAAAAGCCCGGCGCGACGCTTCCCTGGTCAGCGCAGCGACGGAGGCGGCTGCGGCCGCGCACACGCCAATGGACGACGCGGTGCATGTGTCTTCCCACGGAACTTGCTCGCACCGTCAAGAAGCAGACGAGCGAGCGCCACGCCGCACAGACATCGCGAAGAGGATAGCCAGTGCAGTAGAGAGTCAATCAGGGATTTGGTTACCGCCCGGGAAATCTGGTTCCCGGCCGGGAACCAGATATCCCGACCACCCCCAGGAATTGGTCTAACCGGGTAAAAAATCCCGATTTTTTTGATTTTTTGCGAAAAATTTAAATTTTAGCGAATATTCTATATAATTTTAGTGAATATTCTCTTTGAATTTAAATTTTCGATTTTGAATTCGTCCGGTAATCGGGCGGGATTTCCCGGTTACCGCGGTAACCGGGAATCCCGAGCACCCCCGGGATTTTTTTCCTGTCGGGAGCCAAATCCTTGGAGTCAATGCAGCCCAGATGACCGGAATGACTCTGCCCACCACAACGGCTCTCCGGAAGTCACCACGGGGCATCTGAACTAAGCCCAGCTGTCCAGTACAACTCCAACACCCAACACGTACTCCTTCCCTACAAATGCAGAGCCGCCGCCGACACTAGGGCGCGTTTGGTAGCCTGGGCACGATTCCTGGCTCACTGGCGCAGTGGTGCAAGCACACTTGTGCGTTCAGAACGAGCCACGGGCCGTAATTGGCATGTTGTTTGGTAGGTCGGGCTACATCGTCTCAGCCGAAAAGGCCTTTCTATTTGTTTGCCTGCAGCCAACCCGAAATCTGGATGGAGATGAGATTGGGCATGTTTGGTACCATCTAGGCATGCCTAAGGTTACCTCTTCTCTACAACGGGTAGCCTTATCATGCTCTCACCTCCCATCACACAGAAATCACAGTTCATGACAGTTGCAAACTTACGAAGATAGCAGTTCACGAAATCAGCCCTAGCTAGTACGAATGGTAGTTCATAACATGATGCTCCCTAACTACTACGAATGGCAATTTATCATAATGGGGCCGTTCAACATACGAGGATCGAATAGGGATCGAGAAACAGGGGATCATAGGGGGTTTTTTTTCTTCTTCTTCTTCTTCAATTCTTCACTTCTTCACTTCTTCTCAGATGGTGGTGTTGCCTCTGGCTTCCCACATTGCGTCTGCCTGATACGTCTCCAACGTATCTATAATTTCTGATGTTCCATGCTTATATTATGACAATACCTATATGTTTTATTCACACTTTATATCATTTTTATGCATTTTCCGGGACTAACCTATTAACAAGATGCCGAAGTGCCAGTTCCTGTTTTCTGCTGTTTTTGGTTTCGAAATCCTACACAGGAAATATTCTCGGAATTGGACGAAACAAAAGCCCACGGCCCTATTTTCCACGGAGGGTTCTAGAACATCGAAGAAGAGTCGGAGACGGCCAGCAGGGGGGCCACCCCATAGGGCGGCGCGGCTGGGCTCCTGGCCGCGCCCAGATGTGGGGAGTGATACGTCTCAAACGTATCCATAATTTCTTATGTTCCATGCTACTTTTATGATGATACTCACATGTTTTATACACATTATATGTCATTATTATGCATTTTCCGGCACTAACCTATTGACGAGATGCCGAAGAGCCGATTGTTGTTTTTCTGCTGTTTTTGGTTTCAGAAATCCTAGTAAGGAAATATTCTCGGAATTGGACGAAATCAACGCCCAAGGGCCTATTTTTCCACGAAGCTTCCAGAAGTCCAAAGAGGAAACGAAGTGGGGCCACGAGGTGGCGCCACACTAGGGCGGCGCGGCCCAAGCCCCGGCCGCGCCGGCCTGTTGTGTGGGCCCCTCGTGACGCTCTCTGACCTACCCTTCCGCCTACTTAAAGCCTTCGTCGCGAAACCCTTTGTACCGAGAGCCACGATACGGAAAACCTTCCAGAGACGCAGCCGCCGCCAATCCCATCTCGGGGGATTTAGGAGATCGCCTCCGGCACCCTGCCGGAGAGGGGAATCCTGCTGTTTTTGGTTTCAGAAATCCTAGTAAGGAAATATTCTCGGAATTGGACGAAATCAACGCCCAAGGGCCTATTTTTCCACGAAGCTTCCAGAAGTCCAAAGAGGAAACGAAGTGGGGCCACGAGGTGGCGCCACACTAGGGCGGCGCGGCCCAAGCCCTGGCCGCGCCGGCCTGTTGTGTGGGCCCCTCGTGACGCTCTCTGACCTACCCTTCCGCCTACTTAAAGCCTTCGTCGCGAAACCCTTTGTACCGAGAGCCACGATACGGAAAACCTTCCAGAGACGCAGCCGCCGCCAATCCCATCTCGGGGGATTTAGGAGATCGCCTCCGGCACCCTGCCGGAGAGGGGAATCATCTCCCGGAGGACTCTTCATCGCCATGATCGCCTCCGGACTGATGTGTGAGTAGTTCACCCCTGGACCATGGGTCCATAGCAGTAGCTAGATGGTCGTCTTCTCCTAATTGTGCTATCATGTTCGATCTTGTGAGCTGCCTATCATGATCAAGATCGTCTATTTGTAATCCTACATGTTGTGTTTGTTGGGATCCGATGGATATTGAATACTATGTCAAGTAGATTATCAATCTATCATATATGAGTTGTTTATGTTCTTGCATGCTCTCCGTTGCTAGTAGAGGCTCGGCCAAGTTGATACTTGTGACTCCAAGAGGGAGTATTTATGCTCGATAGTGGGTTCATGCCTCCATTAAATCCGGGACGAGTGACGGAAAGTTCTAAGGTTGTGGATGTCTTGTTGCCACTAGGGATAAAACATCGATGCTTTGTCTAAGGATATTTGTGTTGATTACATTACGCACCATACTTAATGCAATTGTCTGTTGCTTGCAACTTATTACCGGAAGGGGTTCGGATGATAACCTGAAAGTGGACTTTTTAGGCATAGATGCATGCTGGATGGCGGTCTATGTACTTTGTCGTAATGCCCTGATTAAATCTCATTGTACTCTTCATGATATATGTATGTGCATTGTTATGCCTTCTTTATTTGTCAATTGCCCAAGCTGTAATTCGTTCACCCAACATGCTATTTATCTTATGGGAGAGACACCACTAGTAAGCTCGTGGACTCCGGTCTATTCTTTACATCCGAAATACAATCTCATCGCAATTGTTCTTTACTTGTTCTTTGCAAACAATCATCTTCCACACAATACGGTTAATCCTTTGTTTTCAGCAAGCCGGTGAGATTGACAACCTCAGCTGTTACGTTGGGGCAAAGTACTTTGGTTGTGTTGTGCAGGTTCCACGTTGGCGCCGGAATCCCTGGTGTTGCGCCGCACTACACTTCGCCGCCATCAACCTTCAACCTGCTTCTTGGCTCCTCCTGGTTCGATAAACCTTGGTTTCTTTCTGAGGGAAAACTTGCTACTGTCTACATCACACCTTCCTCTTGGGGTTCCCAACGGACGTGTGTCAACTGCACGCATCAGGGAGGGAGCCCCTGGCTCCCCCGACGCTGCCCCTTCGCCTATATATTCTCCCAGATGCGAAAACCCTAAATCGTCAAGTCATATTCCACGAAGAGTTCCGTAGCCGCCGCCATCGCGAAGCCAAGTTCGGGGGACAGAAGTCTCTGTTCCGGCATGCCGCCGGGACGGGGAATTGCCCCCGGAATCCATCTCCATTGACACCACCACCATTTTCATCGCCGTTGCTGTCTCCCATGATGAGGAGGGAGTAGTTCTCCCCCGAGGATGAGGGCTCTACCGTAGCTATGTGGTTCAATCTCTCTCTTATGATGTGATCTTTATGTGATCATAGGCTTTACAATCTAGATGTCATATGCTACTCAAGTGTTTTATTATGTGAACTTCGGGGTTACCGTGACCTCGGTGTAAGGGTACAGTGTGTGCGTCGTGTGTAACTCCCTTATGCATTGTGGTGTGTTAGTACCTCCTATGAATGCTCACGATGACAGTGTGGGGTGTTTATTAGTACTTGGGAATACGCCTTTGAGGTGTGCTTTTGCACACTTGCCCAATGAATTTGAGTTCTTTATCCAACAAGAGAGTGTTTTCAGAGTAATATGATGAAGTGCTTATATTTATATTCAATTATGATTATAATGTTGAGAGTGGCCACTAGTGAAAGTATGATCCCTAGGCCTTGTTTCCAAATACTGCAAACACCGCTTATTTACTGTTTTACTGCATCTTTATTTCCTGCAATATTTATTTCAGATCGCAATTACCGTTTACCACCATCTATACCACCTGTAGGATAACGTAGCATAGAAAACAAAAATTTTCCTACGGCGAACACGCAATACAAGCCAAGATGCAATCTAGAAGACGGTAGCAACGAGGGGATTGTCGAGACTAACCCTTGAAGAGATTCCAAAGCCTACAAGAGTAGGCTCTTGTTGCTGCGGTAGACGTTCACTTGCCGCTTGCAAAAGCGCGTAGAAGATCTTGATCACGATCGGTTCCGGCGCCACGAACGGGCAGCACCTCCGTACTCGGTCACACGTTCGGTTGTTGATGAAGACGACGTCCACCTCCCCGTTCCGGCGGGCAGCGGAAGTAGTAGCTCCTCTTGAATCCGACGAGCACGACGGCGTGGTGTCGGTGGCGGTGGAGAAATCCGGCGGAGCTTCGCTAAGCGTGCGGGATATGGTGGAGGAGCGGGGCGCTAGGGTTTGGGGAGAGGGGTGGCCGGCCACTATGGGGGCGGCCAAGCTTGAGGCTTTGGTGTGGCCGGCCCCCTCCCCTTGGCCCTCTATATATAGGTGGAAGCCCCAAGTGTTGGACTATAAGTCTTCGAATAAGACCCGAACCCAAAACCTTCCATATGGTGGGAAACCTTCCCTCCCACTAGAGGTGGGAATTCCACCTTCCATAGGGGGGGTGGCCGGCCCCCTAAGGGGAGTCCACTTGGGACTCCTCCCCCACTAGGGTTGGCCGGCCATGGAGGTGGAGTCCCATGTGGACTCCACCTTCCTTGGTGGTTTCTTCCGGACTTTTCTAGAACCTTCTAGAACCTTCCATAGAACCTTCCGCATCATTTTATTCACATAAAATGATATCCTATATATGAATCTTATTCTCCGGACCATTCCGGAACTCCTCGTGATGTCCGGGATCACATCCGGGACTCCGAACAAATATTCGAACTCCATTCCATATTCAAGTTCTACCATTTCAACATCCAACTTTAAGTGTGTCACCCTACGGTTCGTGAACTATGCGGACATGGTTGAGTACTCACTCCGACCAATAACCAATAGCGGGATACGGAGATCCATAATGGCTCCCACATATTCAACGATGACTTTAGTGATCGAATGAACCATTCACATACGATACCAATTCCCTTTGTCACGCGATATTTTACTTGTCCGAGGTTTGATCATCGGTATCACACTATACCTTGTTCAACCTCGTCTCCGACAAGTACTCTTTACTCGTACCGTGGTATGTGGTCTCTTATGAACTTATTCATATGCTTGCAAGACATTAGACGACATTCCACCGAGAGGGCCCGGAGTATATCTATCCAGTCATCGGGATGGACAAATCCCACTATTGATCCATATGCCTCAACTTATACTTTCCGGATACTTAATCCCACCTTTATAACCACCCATTTACGCGATGGCGTTTGATGTAATCAAAGTACCTTTCCGGTATAAGTGATTTACATGATCTCATGGTCATAAGGACTAGGTAACTATGTATTGAAAGCTTATAGCAAATAACTTAATGACGTGATCTTATGCTACGCTTAATTGGGTGTGTCCATTACATCATTCATACAATGATATAACCTTGTTATTAATAACATCCAATGTTCATGATTATGAAACTAATCATCTATTAATCAACAAGCTAGTTAAGAGGCTTACTAGGGACTCTTTGTTTGTTTACATATCACACATGTATCAATGTTTCGGTTAATACAATTATAGCATGGTATATAAACTTTTATCATAAACATAAAGATATATAATAACCACTTTTATTATTGCCTCTTGGGCATATCTCCAACGAGTCTCCCACTTGCACTAGAGTCAATAATCTAGATTACATTGTAAGGTACCTAACACCCATGGCATTACGGTGTTGGTCATGCTTTGCCCTAGGGAGAGCTTTAGTCAACGGATCTGCTACATTCGGATCGGTGTGTACTTTGCAAATCTTTACTTCTCCATCTTCGATGTACTCGCGAATCGAGTGGTAACGCAGCTTGATATGCTTCGGCCTCTTGTGTGACCTTGGTTCTTGTGCATTGGCAATGGCACCCATGTTGTCACGAGTAGATGACTAGTGGGTCCAATGCACTAGGAACCACACCGAACTCTACAATGAACCTCTTCATCCATATCGCTTCTGATGAAGCCTCTGAAGCCGCTATGTATTCCGATTCTGTTGAGGATTTCGCCACCGTGCACTGCTTCGAGCTTGCCCAACTTACTGCAGCACCATTCAATATAAACACGTACCCAGATTGTGACTTAGAGTCATCAGGATCAGTGTTCCAACTTGCATCGGTGTAACTTGTTACAACGAGCTTTTGGTCACCTCCATAACAAAGAAACATATCCTTAGTTCTTTTCAAGTACTTCAGGATATTCTTGACCGCTGTCCAGTGTTCTATCCCTGGATCACTTTGATATCTGCTAGTCAAACTAACAGCATGTGCTATATCCGGTCTTGTACATAGCATGGCATACATGATAGAGCCTACTGCCGAGGCATAGGGGATCTGACTCATCCTTTCTCTTTCTTCTGCCGTAGCCGGTCCTTGAGTCTTACTCAAGACCTTGCTCAGTAACATAGGTAAGAATCCTTTCTTACTTTCGTCCATTCTAAACTTTTTCAGAATCTTGTCCAGGTATGTACTCTGTGATAGCCCTATTAGACGTCTTGATCTATCTCTATAAATCTTGATGCCTAATATGTATGATGCTTCACCAAGGTCTTTCATTGAAAAACTATTATTCAAATAACCCTTTACACTTGCTTAATAGTTCTATATCATTCCCAATCAATAATATGTCATCTACATATAATATCGGGAATGCTACGGAGCTCCCACTCACTTTCTTGTAAATACGAGGCCTCTCCATGACACTCTGTATAAACCCGAAGTCTTTGATCACCTTATCAAAGCGTCGGTTCCAACTTCTCGATGCTTGCTTCGGTCCATAGATTGAACGCTGAAGTTTGCATACTTTGTCGGCATTTTTAGGATCAACAAAACCTTTGGGTTGTACCATATACAACTCTTCCTCAATGTCTCCATTAAGGAACGCCGTTTTGACATCCATACGCCAAATCTCATAATCGAAAAATGCAGCTATTGCTAACAAAATCCTCACGAGATTTTAGCTTCGCTACGAGTGAGAAAGTCTCATCGTAGTCAACACCTTGAATTTGTCGGAAACCCTTTGCGACAAGTCGAGCTTTATAGACGGTAATATTACCATCGGCATCTGTTTTTCTTTTGAAGATCCATTTATTCTCGACGGCCTTGCGGCTATCGAGTAATTCTACCAAAGTCCATACTTTGTTATCATACATGGATCCCATTTCGGATTTCATGGCTTCTTGCCATTTGTTGGAATACGGGCTCATCATCGCTTCTTCATACGTCGCGGGGTCCTCATCATTGTTATCCACAATCATGACATTTAGACAAGGATCATACCAATGCGGGTGGCACGATCCCTTGTCGATCCGCGAGGTTCGATGAGCTGTCTCATTTGAAGTTTCATGATCATTATCATTAGCTTCCTCTCGTTGCCGGTGTAGGTGGTACGGGAACATTTTCCGGTGCTTGCGCTACTGCGATCAACGAGTAGAGATTCTTCAATCTCATCGAGTTCTACTTTTCTTCCGAGTCACTTCTTTAGTGAGAAATTCTTTCTCAAGAAAGGTTCCGTTCTTAGCAACAAAGATCTTGCCTTCGGATCTGTGATAGAAAGTGTACCCTATAGTTTCCTTAGGGTATCCTATGAAGACGCATTTCTCCGCTTTGGGTTCTAGCTTGTCCGGTTGTAACTTTTTTACATAGGCTTCGCAACCCCAAACTTTTAGGAACGACAGACTTAGGTTTCTTATTAAACCATAATTCATACGGCGTCGTTTCAACGGATTTTGATGGTGCTCTATTTAAAGTGAATGCGGCTGTCTCTAATGCATAACTCCAAAATGATAACGGCAAATCGGTAAGAGACATCATAGAACGAACCATATCTAAGAGAGTTCGATTACGACGTTCGGACACACCGTTTCGTTGTGGTGTTCCCGGCGGTGTCAATTGTGAAAGTATTCCGCATTTCTTTAAATGCATGCCAAAATCATAACTCAGATATTCACCTCCGCGATCCGATCGTAGAAATTTAATCTTCTTGTTACGTTGATTTTCTACTTCACTTTGGAATTCCTTAAACTTCTCAAAAGTTTCGGATTTATGTTTCATTAAATAGATATACCCATATCTACTTAAATCATCTGTGAAGGTTAGAACATAACGATAACCACCGCGCGATGCTACACTCATTGGTCCACATACATCTGTATGTATGATTTCCAATAAGTCAGTAGCTCGCTCCATCATACCCGAGAATGGAGTCTTAGTCATTTTTCCCATCAGACATGCTTCGCATCTATCAAGTGACTCAAAGTCAAGTGATTCAAGTAATCCATCGGTATGGAGTTTCTTCATGCGTTTCACTCCAATATGACCAAGACGACAGTGCCACATATAAGTAGAATTATCATTCAATTTAATTCGCTTAGCATCAATGTTATGTATATGCGTATTACTACTATCGAGATCTAACAGAAATAAGCCATTCTTTTGTGGTGCTCGACCATAAAAGATATTATTCATAAAAATAGAACAACCATTATTCTCAGACTTGAATGAATAACCGTCTTGCATTAAACAAGATCCTGATATAATGTTCATGCTCAACGCGGGTACATAATAACAATTATTTAGGCTTAAAACTAATCCCGAAGGTAGATGTAGAGGAAGTGTCCCGACTGCGATCACATTGACCTTGGATCCGTTTCCAACGCGCATCGTCACTTCATCTTTCGGCGAGTTGTCGTTTATTCTTTAGTTCTGTTTCGAGTTACAAATATGAGCAACCGAACCGAGTATCAAATACCCGAGTACTAGAACGAGAACTAGTGAGATAAACATCTATAACATGTATATCAGATATACCTTCTTTCTTTTTCTTGATAAGGCCGCTCTTCGGATCCGCCAAATACTTGGAGCAATTACGCTTCCGGTGTCCCTTCTCCTTGCGGTAATAACACTCGGCATCGGGCTTAGGGCCGGACTTAGGTTTCACAGGAGGTGTGGCAGCTTTCTTGCCACTCTTCTTGTTCTTGCCTTTAGACTTGCCCTGTTTCTTGAAGCTGGTGGTCTTGTTGACCATCAACACTTGGTGCTCTTTCTTGATCTCAATCTCGGCAGCTTTTAGCATGCCAAAGAGTTCGGGAAACTCCTTGTTCATGTTACGCATATTGTAGTTCATCACAAAGTTCTTGTAACTTGGTGGCGGTGATTGAAGGACACGATTAATCCCCGATCCGTTAGGAATCACTATTCCCAAGTCAACGAGTTTCTTCGCATGCCCGGTCATAACGAGCATGTGCTCACTAATGGAGCTGCCTTCTTCCATCATACGAGCTGAAAAAGTGTTTCGATGCTTCATAGCATTCCACGGCCGCATGAGTCTCAAAAATAGTCTTCAACTCTTTTATCGACTCATGAGGATCGTGGTGCTCAAAACGTTTTTGAAGATCGGATTCCAGACTGCATAAAATGGCACACTGAACTTGAGAGTACCGAGTTTTTCGAGTCACGTAAACATTCTTTACTTCATCGGTTTCAGTTTCTGCAGGAGGGTCACCTAGCGGTGCATCAAGCACATATTGCAGATTTCCGCCATTGAGGAAGATCCTCACATGACGGAACCGATCGGTGAAGTTGCTACCGTTGCTCTTAAGCTTTTCTTTCTCTAGGAAGCTGGTTAAAATTGATTGAGGACGCCATATCTACAACATATTTGCAATAGTTTAGACTAAGTTTATGACAAATTGAGTTCAAATTTTAATTCTACATAATTAAAAATCTAGGTGAACTCCCACTCAAAACAATATCCCTCGCATTGTCTTAGTGATCACACGAACCAAATCCATCACACCTATGCCCGATCATCACGAGACAAGATGTAATTTCAATGGCGAACACTCAAAGTGTTCATCATATCAATCATATGATTCATGCTCTACCTTTCGGTATCACGTGTTCCGAGACCATGTCTTTACATGCTAGGCTCGTCAAGGCCACCTTAGTATCCGCATGTGCAAAGCTGTCTTGCACCCGTTATATGTACTTATCGAATCTATCACACCCGATCATCACGAGATGCTTCGAAACGATAAGACTTGATAACGGTGCTACTAAGGATGAACACTTCATTATCTTGAGATTTTAGTGAGAGGGATCATCTTATAATGCTACCGTCGCGATCTAAGCAAAATAAGATGCATAAAAGGATTAACATCACATGCAGTTCATATGTGATATGATATGGCCCTTTTGTCTTTGCGCCTTTGATCTTCATCTCCAAAGCACGGACATGATCTCCATCATCAACGGGCATGATCTCCATCATCGTCGGCGAAGCACCAAGGTCAATGGCGCCGTCTTCATGATCGTCCTCCATGTAGCAACTATTACAACTACTTTGAAATACTACTCAACATGAAATTTAAAGACAACCATAAGGCTCTGCCGGTTGCCACAATACAATAATGATCATCTCATACATATTCATCATCACATTATGGCCATATCACATCACCAAACCACTGCAAAAACAAGTTAGACGTTCTCTAATTTGGTTTGCATATTTTACGTGGTTTAGGGTTTTCGAGCAAGATCCAATCTACCTACGAACATGAACCACAACGGTGATACTAGTGTTGTCAATAGAAGAGTAAATTGAATCTTCACTATAGTAGGAGAGACGAGACACCCGCAAAGCCATTTATGCAATACAAGTTGCATGTCAAGCGTGGAGCAAATCTCATGAACGCGGTCATGTAAAGTTAGCCCGAGCCGCTTCATCCCACTATGCCACAAAGATGCAAAGTACTCAACTAAAGATAACAAGAGCATCAACGCCCACAAACCATTGTGTTCTACTCGTGCAACCATCTATGCATAGACACGGCTGCGATACCACTTCGTAGGATAACGTAGCATAGAAAACAAAAAATTTCCTACGGCGAACACGCAATCCAAGCCAAGATGCAATCTAGAAGACGGTAGCAACGAGGGGATTGTCGAGACTAACCCTTGAAGAGATTCCAAAGCCTACAAGAGTAGGCTCTTGTTGCTGCGGTAGACGTTCACTTGCCGCTTGCAAAAGCGCGTAGAAGATCTTGATCACGATCGGTTCCGGCGCCACGAACGGGCGGCACCTCCGTACTCGGTCACACGTTCGGTTGTTGATGAAGACGACGTCCACCTCCCCGTTCCGGCGGGCAGCGGAAGTAGTAGCTCCTCTTGAATCCGACGGCACGACGGCGTGGTGTCGGTGGCGGTGGAGAAATCCGGCGGAGCTTCGCTAAGCGTGCGGGATATGGTGGAGGAGCGGGGCGCTAGGGTTTGGGGAGAGGGGGTGGCCGGCCACTATGGGGGCGGCCAAGCTTGAGGCTTTGGTGTGGCCGGCCCCCTCCCCTTGGCCCTCTATATATAGGTGGAAGCCCCAAGTGTTGGACTACAAGTCTTCGAATAAGACCCGAACCCAAAACCTTCCATATGGTGGGAAACCTTCCCTCCCACTAGAGGTGGGAATTCCACCTTCCATAGGGGGGGTGGCCGGCCCCCTGAGGGGAGTCCACTTGGGACTCCTCCCCCACTAGGGTTGGTCGGCCATGGAGGTGGAGTCCCATGTGGACTCCACCTTCCTTGGTGGTTTCTTCCGGACTTTTCTAGAACCTTCTAGAACCTTCCATAGAACCTTCCGCATCATTTTATTCACATAAAATGATATCCTATATATGAATCTTATTCTCCGGACCATTCCGGAACTCCTCGTGATGTCCGGGATCACATCCGGGACTCCGAACAAATATTCGAACTCCATTCCATATTCAAGTTCTACCATTTCAACATCCAACTTTAAGTGTGTCACCCTACGGTTCGTGAACTATGCGGACATGGTTGAGTACTCACTCCGACCAATAACCAATAGCGGGATCCGGAGATCCATAATGGCTCCCACATATTCAACGATGACTTTAGTGATCGAATGAACCATTCACATACGATACCAATTCCCTTTGTCACGCGATATTTTACTTGTCCGAGGTTTGATCATCGGTATCACACTATACCTTGTTCAACCTCGTCTCCCGACAAGTACTCTTTACTCGTACCGTGGTATGTGGTCTCTTATGAACTTATTCATATGCTTGCAAGACATTAGACGACATTCCACCGAGAGGGCCCGAGTATATCTATCCGTCATCGGGATGGACAAATCCCACTATTGATCCATATGCCTCAACTTATACTTTCCGGATACTTAATCCCACCTTTATAACCACCCATTTACGCAGTGGCGTTTGATGTAATCAAAGTACCTTTCCGGTATAAGTGATCTACATGATCTCATGGTCATAAGGACTAGGTAACTATGTATTGAAAGCTTATAGCAAATAACTTAATGACGTGATCTTATGCTACGCTTAATTGGGTGTGTCCATTACATCATTCATACAATGATATAACCTTGTTATTAATAACATCCAATGTTCATGATTATGAAACTAATCATCTATTAATCAACAAGCTAGTTAAGAGGCTTACTAGGGACTCTTTGTTTGTTTACATATCACACATGTATCAATGTTTCAGTTAATACAATTATAGCATGGTATATAAACTTTTATCATAAACATAAAGATATATAATAACCACTTTTATTATTGCCTCTTGGGCATATCTCCAACACCACCTGCGTTTTAATATCTCTTCGCCGAACTAGTGCACCTATACATCTGACAAGTGTATTAGGTGTGTTGGGGACACAAGAGACTTCTTTATCTTAATTGCAGGATTGCTTGAGAGGAATATCTTTGACCTCTACCTCCCTGAGTTTGATAAACCTTGGGTGATCCACTTAAGGGAAACTTGCTCGTTGTTCTACAAACCTCTCGCTCTTGGAGGCCCAACACTGTCTACGAGGAATAGAAGCGTGCGTGGACATCAAGCTATTTTACGGCGCCGTTGCCGGGGAGGTAAGGTAAAAGGTATTCACATCCTCCGACTACTAAGCTATTTCCTAGCACTGTTGTCGGTGTGTGAGTGCTCGAAGGTATCTCCTTTAGATTCTGCAATTTTATCTTTTTGTCTCTTGTTTTTATTTTCACTAGTTAGGCTTAATGGAAAACAACAAAAATATTAGAGATCTTTATGAACTTTATCTTGTATTAGGACATGATGTGTTTGAAGAGAGAATTTAAAAACCCATGGAACTTTGTTTGCAAAATAGTTGTAGCAATATTATTAGCATGAACTCTTTGAACACTATTATTGCTAATGCTATGGAAGAATTTAAGCTTAGGGAGGTCAGTTTTGATGAAAATGATATTTTTAGTCCCCCAAGTTTTGAGGAGATTTTTTTTTTGATGATACTTTGCCTCTCATTTATGATGATTATAATGATAGTGGTATTTTGGTGTCACCTACTATGGAGGATAAAGTTTATTATGATTATACCATGCCTGCAATTTATGATGATTACAATGATGGTTGTGATAGTTTTACTCCCACTATTACTAATAAAATTGATTATGCTTATGTGGAGAGTAATGATACTTTTATGCATGTGGATCATGACAAGAATGTTGTATGTGATAGTTATATTGTTGAGTTTGTTCATGATGCTACTGGAAATTATTATGAGAGAGGGAAACATGGTTATATGCATCTTAATAATATTAAGTTTCCCCTCTTTATGGTGAGAATTTTGAAGTTACTCGTGTTTTATCTCCCTATGCTTGTCACTTTGTTCTTCATGAATTTATTTGTGTACAAGATTCCTATGCATAGGAAGTGGGTTAGGCTTAAATATGTTTTGAATTTGCTTCTTGATGCTCCTTTTGCTTCATTTTCTATTTTCATGTGAGCATCATTAAAATCTTCTGCGCCTAGCTGAAAGGCATTAAAGAAAAGCGCTTATGGGAGACAACCCATTATTTTATTTCTGCAATTTTTCTTTTATTTGAGTCAAAGAGTTTGGTTACTTCTGTAACTACTCCTGTGTATCTTTATTTTATCGCATTGTTGTGCCAAGTAAATGTTGGAGATATGCCCAAGAGGCAATAATAAATGGTTATTATATATCTTTGTGTTTATGATAATGTTTGTATACCATGCTATAATTGTATTAACCGAAACATTGATACATGTGTGTTATGTAAACAACAAAGAGTCCCTAGTAAGCCTCTTAACTAGCTTGTTGATTAATAGATGATTAGTTTCATAATCATGAACATTGGATGTTATTAATAACAAGGTTATATCATTATATGAATGATGTAATGGACACACCCAATTAAGCGTAGCATAAGATCACGTCATTAAGTTATTTGCTATAAGCTTTCGATTCATAGTTACCTAGTCCTTATGACCATGAGATCATGTAAATCACTTATACCGGAAAGGTACTTTGATTACATCAAACGCCACTTGCGTAAATGGGTGGTTATAAAGGTGGGATTAAGTATCCGGAAAGTATGAGTTGAGGCATATGGATCAACGGTGGGATTTTGTCCATCCCGATGACGGATAGATATACTCGGGCCCTCTCGGTGGAATGTCGTCTAATGTCTTGCAAGCATATGAATAAGTTCATAAGAGACCACATACCACGGTACGAGTAAAGAGTACTTGTCGGAGACGAGGTTGAACAAGGTATAGAGTGATACCGATGATCAAACCTCGGACAAGTAAAATATCGCGTGACAAAGGGAATTGGTATCATATGTGAATGGTTCATTCGATCACTAAGTCATCGTTGAATATGTGGGAGCCATTATGGATCTCTAGATCCCGCTATTGGTTATTGGTCGGAGAGAGTTCTCAACCATGTCTACATAGTTCGCGAACCGTAGGGTGACACACTTAAGGTTTGATGTTGTAATAGTAGAATTTGAATATGGAATGGAGTTCGAAGTTTTGTTCGAAGTCTCGGATGAGATCCCGGACATCACGAGGAGTTCCGGAATGGTCCGGAGAATAATATTCATATATAGGAAGTCATTTTATAAGTTTGAAAATGATCCGGTGCATTTATGGAAGGTTCTAGAAGGTTCTAGAAAAGTCCGGAAGAAATCACTAAGGAAGGAGGAGTCCCGGAGGGACTCCACCTCCCCATGGCCGGCCAACCCTAGAGGGGAGTCCAAGGTGGACTCCACCAAAGGGGCCGGCCACCCCCCTTCATGGAAAGGTGGGAATCCCACTTTGGTGGGAGTCCCACCTTGGGTAGGTTTCCCTACTACATGGAAGGTTTTTGGTTCGGGTCTTATTCGAAGACTTGTAGTCCAACACTTGGGGTTCCACCTATATAATGAGGGGCATAGGGGAGGGGGCCGGCCACCACAAGCCACCAAGCTGGCCGCACCCATAGAGGCCGGCCACCCCCTCTCTCCTCCACCTCTCCCGCAACGCTTAGCGAAGCTACGCCGGAGTTGTCCATCGCCACCGCCACCACGCCGTCGTGCCGTCGGATTCAAGGAGGAGCTACTACTTCCGCTGCCCGGCTGGAACGGGGAGAAGGACGTCGTCTTCATCAACACCGAACGTGTGACCGAGTACGGAGGTGCTTGCCCGATTGTGGCACCGTGATCAAGATCGTCTACGCGCTTTTGCAAGCGGCAAGTGATCGTCTACCGCAGCAATAAGAGCCTACTCTTATAGGCTTTGGAAATCTTCAAGGGTGAGTCTCGATCATCCCCTCGTTGCTTCCGTCTTCTAGATTGCATCTTGGCTTGGATTGCGTTCTCGCGGTAGGAAAATTTTTGCTTAGATCGCGACCGTAGCATTATAAGATGATCCCTCACATTAATATCAAGATAATAAAGTGTTCTCCCCTCGTATGCACCGTTGATATAGTTCGTCGTTTCGAAGCATCTCGTGATGATCGGATGTGATAGACTCAACGTTCACATACAACGGGTGTAAGCCATGTTGCACACGCGGAATACTTGGGTTTGCTTGACGAGCCTAGCATGTACGGACATGGCCTCGGGACAACGGAAACCGAAAGGTTGAACACGAGTCATATGGATGATATGATCAACATGTTGATGTTCACCATTGAAGCTACATCATCTCACGTGATGATCGGTTTTGGTGTAGTGGATGTGGATCGTGTACCACTTAACAACTATGAGGGATGTTGTATTAAGTGGGAGTTCATTTGTAATTAGATTAAAACATGAACTAATTATCATAAACATAGTCTAAGTAGTATTTTGAATTAATTGTAGTATTGGCATCCGTTATTCTACCAAGCGCTAGTCTTGTTATTGAGATAGAAATATTGTTAAAATCTGACAAGAAACTCTACGGACTGGTACCGTATTGTTAAAGAATCAAGAAATGATTAAGTCCTATTGCAAACTTTTAGTAAACCTCACATTGTTGATTCAAAGAGCTATGGTTTCAATTAGTACCTAAAGTCATCTTGTCTCCATGAAACTTGAAGTTCAAATCTGTTTGAAAAGTAAGGAGCTGAAAATTTAGTTTTCAGAAATAATCAAGGTATGAGATATATATGATATCTAAGACCTTGTTGCAAGGTGATAGAATATAATTTAGTGATACTACATAAACTCATAAGTTTTATGGGAATGTACGAAGGTTGAAGACGCAAGGCGTCCCAATTCTCCAACTATTGGGGCACTAACGATATTCGTATATCCATGAAGTGATCGTCCTTAGTATGCACCGTTGTTAAGACTCGTAGTTTCGAATACTAAGGTATAGATTCTATGTGTGCATACAACGGGTGCAAGCCAGATTTGCACATGCGAATACTAAGGTTAAACTTTACGAGCCTAGCATGTACAGACATGGTCTCGGAAAGTCGTCATGAATTGATGGATAAAAATTATGAGTGAAATTGTTCATCATATTACAAAGTTACTAATAGTGAAATCTGGAACACTTGTCATATGATGATCAACTTCAAAGTAAGAACCTCAAGGTTATTGGTATTTGACCAACAAACCTAGAAGTTATTGAAGGAGAAGTGTTTTCTGAATAATGAGGAAAGCTAAAAGAAAAACTACAAAAGATATTTTGGCAGAAAGAAAAGAAAAGACTAGAAAGTCTAGCTCAGGTGTATATAAATGATATACATGTTATGGTTGTATTCCTAGTTTGGTCACACAATGAAATTCTTGGGTATTAGTACCATATTGGTTGGTATGAAGTGTCATACAAAACAACACAATACAAGAATACAATGGCCTAAGTGACTGACAAGGAATATGATAGAAATGCACGTCTAGAACAAAAATAAAGTGTTATTATGTTCGTCGTTGGCATTCTATCTAGCCCTTAGAATTTATAATAAAGAACTTAATAATTGTTATTTTGCTCTGGTCAAATGAAAACAATGAGTTGTTCAAATTATGACATTACTCCATGTACGATGGATAAGTTATTATAAATCTTAATGGTGAAAACACACATACATAAACACTGACGCTAAAATGCCATAAGGCAAATGATTTGAATTCCACTTATTTGTGGAACCGCCATTTAGGTCATGTTAGAAAGGAACGCATGAAGGAATTCCATGCAAATGGATTTTTTGGAGTCATTTGATTTTTGAATCATTTGGCGCTTGCAAATCTTTTCTAAAGAGAATGACTAAAATACCGTTCATAGGCCAAGAGTTGAACGGGCAACTAACTTAGTGGAAAATTACATGATGATGTATGTGGTTCACTGGGCATAGTTGTGTGCGGGAGATTCTTCTACTTCATGAAAACTTCCAACAATGAATTGAGTATATATGTATATATTCGATAAGTTTGAAACATTTGAATGGATTCAAATAAATTTCAGCATGAGGTGGAAATCATCGTAATAGAAAAAGTCAAATATCTATGATTGGATCATAGTGGAAATATTTGAATTACGAGTTTTAGTGAACATCTAAGAGAGTTATGAAGTTGTTCTACAACTCACATTTCTTGGAGTATCATAGTAATGATGGAGTATCCGAGAGATGTATCCAAACCTTGTTGGATCAATGATGAGATAAAATATTGATGCCATTATATTTTTATGGATTATGCTTTAGAGACTACCGCTTTTACACTGAATAGAGCATCATCATGATCCGTTGAAATGACACCATACGAGTTATGGCATGGGTATGAAACCTAATAGTTATTTCTTAAATTTTGGTATGCATGGCATAAGGTAAATAAAGTTTACAACCAAAATCGGATGAATGTCTTTGTTGGTTATCCCAAAGAATTAATTGGGAATTCTTTCCACTATGGAGACAAAGACAAAAGTGTTTGTCAATGTTTCTTATTTGCAAGAAATTGTTTCTAGCAAAGTTTTTGAATGGGAGAACAATAGAATTTGATAAGGTGTATGAACCTGAGCATAATGATCAGAGTAGCGTAGCATCGGAATTAGTTCCGGAAGCGGCCACGACGATCATGGCTCCCATGTCTACAAAATGTTATAGTCATGGAGATCAAAGTACTTATTGAACCTTGTAGGTATGATTTACTTTGTGATCAAATAAATGACTTGAAAACAAAGGATTGTTTTTTTGAACAATGATAAACCCACTACAAACAAAGAAGTTATGATGGGCCCTGACTCCGTTAAAATGGCTATACGCCATGAAATCCAAGATAGATGAATATTTTTTTGAAAGTAAATGAATCTATAAAATTTACGACAAGATTGATGGATGGAATATCCTTAAATAAGCTTGACTTATCGAAAAGTAGTTTACGACAAAGTTCAAAGAGTTGACTACGATAAGATTAGATTTTTCGTAGCAATGCTTATAGTCTATGTGGATTATTCTAGTAATCGCTACATATTTCTTTCATGAGATATGATAGTAGGATGGCAAAATATATTACTTAACAGAAGTGTGTATTAAAGGTGTATACAAGATACAACCAATTGTTTTGCTAGTCCGTGGAATACTAGATAGGTATACAAACTTCAATTGGATGAAGTGAGTATCGCGGAGTTGGAATCTTCACCGGATGAAATAGTCAAAGAGTTTTGGATTTCATCAGAAACGATGAAGATGCTTGCATTTGCAAGAAATTAAGTGGGAGCGCTGAGACATATTTATAAAACTTTATGTAGATTACATATAGTTGATTATAAATGATGTAATTATATACTTGATTATAAAAAGGTTTCATTGAGAATTCGCTTCAATGAAAGGATATGGACTGAAACATATTTAGTGTCAAGATCTATGAAGATAGATTGAAACACATAATAAGTTTAAGTTAAAGTACATAGAAATATTAAGAAAATGTTCTTGTCATGTGAAGTTTTAACAAAACTTGAGTGTATCTGACACTCAATGAGTAAAAACACATGAGTGATTTTAAATCACAATTAATATGTACACAATCAGATGACCTGAGCTCTAAAAAGTTAGGAGCATATACCAGAATGATTCATGTGATGATCATTGACAAACAGTAAGAATATCCATGTGTGCTTTAGAAGAACCAAGGATATATATATATATAGTTTTATATGGGTAATGACAAACAAAATCGCTGTAAAGTGTTGCACCGATATTAGTTTGGTCACATATAAAAATAAATTTCAATCTCAATTAGGCTAAGTGTTATTAAAAAGGTAGCACAATGCTAGATTTAGAAGAGCTCTAAATATTGTGACGGATTCTACAAAAGAAGGCAGAATATGTCATTGCTTTGACAATGATTGAGGATGTTGAGTCAAGAAGTTCTTTGAGAATTTGGTGTAGTTCCGATAGTGTCAGAACTTTGAAGCTATATTGTGTGTGACAATATTAGTGACATATTTCAGACCGCGGAATTAAGGTTCCACCAGAAGACCAAACATATTTAATGCCGACTCATTTGAAAAATGAGTGATGCGTGAAGACGCAAATGAATTGCAAAATACATACGTTTCTGAGTGTGTCAGAACCGTTGACTAAAACCTCTCCCGTGTGCAAAACATGATAAAGCACCGGAAGGCCAAGGTGTTATATCTTTACATATGTAAACTAGATTATTGACTCTAGTGCAAGTGGGAGACTGTTGGAGATATGCCCAAGAGGCAATAATAAATGGTTATTATATATCTTTGTGTTTATGATAATGTTTGTATACCATGCTATAATTGTATTAACCGAAACATTGATACATGTGTGTTATGTAAACAACAAAGAGTCCCTAGTAAGCCTCTTAACTAGCTTGTTGATTAATAGATGATTAGTTTCATAATCATGAACATTGGATGTTATTAATAACAAGGTTATATCATTATATGAATGATGTAATGGACACACCCAATTAAGCGTAGCATAAGATCACGTCATTAAGTTATTTGCTATAAGCTTTCGATTCATAGTTACCTAGTCCTTATGACCATGAGATCATGTAAATCACTTATACCGGAAAGGTACTTTGATTACATCAAATGCCACTGCGTAAATGGGTGGTTATAAAGGTGGGATTAAGTATCCGGAAAGTATGAGTTGAGGCATATGGATCAATGATACGTCCAATTTGCATCACTATTTTGTATCATAATTTGCTGTTATTCATTGATATATTTCATATTGGGACACAATACTTATGTTATTCCATCTATTTTGCATGTTTCATCATCATTGGAGGATCAAGCACCGGAGCCAGGATTCTGCTGGAAAAAGCACCGTCAGAACGCAATATTTCGGAAGATCAACTGTGGAAGGGAATTTCACGAAAATTCCTATTTTTCCGGATGACGGAGGGAGCCGGAAGGGGAAGAAGAGAGGGGCCACTGTGGGCCCGGACCATAGGGCGGCGCGGCCCGGGCCCCGGCCGCGCCACCCTATGCTGCAGGGGCCCCACGGCCTCTTTCGCCTCCTTTTCTTCGCGTACTCCTTCGTCCCGAAAACCTAAGCCACGGAGGGATCCTCACGAAGGGTTACGGCCGCCTCGCGGGGCGGAGAGCACCGAGAGAGAAAAGAGCTCTCCGGCGGGCAGGAATCCGCCGGGGAAATTCCCTCCCGGAGGGGAAATCGACGCCATCGCCATCGTCATCGAGCGGGACATCATCTCCATCATCATCATCATCATCTCCACCATCTACACCGCCATCACCACCGCTGCACCTCGTCATCGCTGTAGCAATTCGGGTTAAATCTTGATTGTTTGATAGGGGAAACTCTCCCGGTGTTATTCTATACTTGTTGTAGATGCTATTGAGTGAAACCATTGAACCAAGGTTTATGTTCAGATTGTTATTCATCATCATATCACCTCTGATTGTATTCCATATGATGTCTCGTGAGTAGTTCGTTTAGTTCTTGAGGACATGGGTGAAGTCTAAATGCTAGTAGTGAATTATGGTTGAGTAATATTCAATGTTATGATATTTAAGTTGTGGTGTCATTCTTCTAGTGGTGTCGTGTGAACGTCGACTACACGACACTTCACCATTTATGGGCCTAGGGGAGTGCATCTTGTATTCGGTTGCTAATTGCGGGGTTGCCGGAGTGACGAAACCTAAGCCCCCGTTAGTATATCGATGCGAGGAGGGATCGCGGGATCTCGAGTTTAAGAGTCTGTGGTTAGATTTATCTTAATTACTTTCTTGTAGTTGCGGATGCTTGCAAGGGGTATAATCACAAGTATGTATTAGTCCTAGGAAGGGCGGTGCATTAGCATAGGTTCACCCACACAACACTTATCAAAACAATGAAGATTAATCAGTTGTATGTAGCGAAAGCACTAGACTAAAATCCCCGTGTGTCCTCAGGAACGTTTGGTCATTATAAGTAAACAAACCGGCTTGTCCTTTGTGCTAAAAAGGATTGGGCCACTCGCTGCAATTATTTCTCTCGCATTTTATTTACTTGTACTTTATTTATACGCAATATCAAAACCCCCGAATACTTGTCCGTGAGCATTTACGAGTGAAACCTTCATCGAAGCTGCTTGTCAACACCTTCTGCTCCTCGTTGGGTTCGACACTCTTATTTATCGAAAGTACTACGATACACCCCCTATACTTGTGGGTCATCAAGACTATTTTTACGGCGCCGTTGCCGGGAGTGAAGCGCTATTGGTAAGTGGAATTGGTAAGGAAATTTACTTGTTTGTGCTGATTTTATTTCTGCACTGTCTGCTATAATCATTATGGAGAGATCTTCTCTTCAATTTCTATTTGGGAAATCTACTACTACTGCAACGGTAGTGGATGAAGCGCCAGGTGAGGAAGTAGTACCATATAAAATACCTACGAAAATTATTGAACGTGTTATGGATAACCGCTATGAAGGGGATGGAGCTGTCCATCCTGGTGATCATTTACTGTTTTTGCATGAATTATGCGGGTTATTCACATGTGCAGGTATTTCCATGAATGAAGTTAGGAAGAAACTATTCACTATATCGTCTGTACAGTAAAGCGGCGCACTGGTATAAATTGTCTGAAGAATGGTGATTCTATTGATTGGGAGGACATTGTGCCTTTATTCTATTCCAAATTTTATCCTCCAAGTGAAATTCACAAAGATCGGAACCGCATATATAATTTCTGGCCTCATGATGGAGAAAGTATTGCCCAAGCTTGGGGAGATTGAAGTCTTTAATGCTCAAATGCCCCATTCATGAGCTTCCTGGTAATGTTATTATTGATAATTTCTATGCAAGACTTTCTTTTCAAGACAAGACCTTGCTTGGATACTTCTTGTTACGGATCATTTACGCGCAAGAATGAAGAGTTTAAAAGGGACCTTCTTGATCGGATCCAAGAAAATGCTGAAGGATGGGAGAACGACAAAGATAGAGAATCAGGTATAATTTATGATTATAAATGCATTGAAGCTTTTATGGATACTGATAAATTTCGTAGTATGAGTGCTACATATGGTCTTGATTCCCAAGTTGTTGCAAATCTTTATAAAGCTTTTGCCTCTTATTATGAACTGCCTAAGAAGAATTTTGATAAGTATCATGAACCGTATAAAGATAAAATTGATTCATCCGTAAACAAATGTGTAGTGATTGAAACTGTTGATAATGTTATTCCTGAAGCTTATATTGAAAAAACTCCTTTCCCTGCTAAAATGAAGGAGTACTCTGTCATATCTAGTGCAGTTAATAAAAGTGAAAAGAAACCTAAAGAACACTGAAGAACAAATTAAAATTGAACCTGCTGTTGCAATAGTTAAAGATCTTGTGACTGAGAATGTGGAGGATGGTCATATTATTTTCTGTGAAGATGCTTCTAATATTGTTTCACATCCTAATAAACCCAAACAAGTTAGTGTCCCTATGCTATCTGTTAGAATTGGTGATCATTGCTATTATGGTTTATGTGATATTGGTGCAAGTGTTAGTGCTATACCTTATGAACTTTACACGGAGATTATGCACGAAATTGGTTCTTGTGAACTTGAAGATATTGATGTGGTTATTCAGCCGGCTAATAGAGAAACTATTTCTCCAATTGGTATTGTTCGAGATGTGGAAGTTCTATGTGGTAAGATTAAATATCCTGCTGACTTTTTGGTACTTGGTTCTGCTGCTAGTGATTATTGTCCTATCATTTTTGGTAGACCTTTTCTAAATACTTGTGGAGCTATTATAGATTGTAAGAAAGAGAAAATTTTGACTAGATTTGCTTGGTGAACCTTATGAATTTAACTTTTCTAAATTTACCAAAACTCCTTATAAAGTTGACTTGCCTAGTAATGATTTTAAAATGGAGCAGTGTGCATCTATTGTTCTTGTTCCTAATAACCCTTTGCAGCAACATTTGGAGAATAGTGAAAGTGAAGCTTTTAGGAAAGAAAGAGATGAGCTTGAGGAAATTTTTCGTCGCCAACCTATTCTCAAGCATGATTTACCGGTGGAAGATCCGGGTACAACACCACCACCGAAGGAAGATCCTGTTTTTGATCTAAAGCCTTTACACGATAATCTTAAATATGCTCATATTGATGATAAGAAAATATATCCTGTTATTATTAGTTCTAAGCTTTCAGAGATTGAGGAAGAAAGGTTATTGGAAATATTGAAGAAACACCGAGGGGCTATTGGCTATACTCTTGATGATTTGAAAGGGATTTCTCCTTCTATTTGCCAACATGCTATTAATATGGAAGAAGATGCAAAGCCTGTTGTTGAACATCAACGTCGTCTAATTCCGAAGATGAAGGAAGTGGTAAGGAACGAGGTATTAAAACTCCTTGAAGCTGGTATTATATATCCTATTGCTGATAGTAGATGGGTTAGTCCTGTTCATTGTGTCCCTAAGAAAGGAGGAATGACTGTTGTGCCTAATGATAATGATGAGCTTATTCCTCAAAGAATAGTTGTAGGTTATAGAATGTGCATTGATTTTCGAAAAGTTAATAAAGTTACTAAGAAAGATCATTACCCTTTACCCTTTATTGATCAAATGTTAGAGAGGTTGTCTAAAAATACTCATTTTTGCTTTCTTGATGGTTATTACGGGTTTTCACAAATTGCTGTTAAAGCTAAAGATCAAGAGAAAACCACTTTTACTTGTCCTTATGGAACTTATGCCTATAGGCGTATGCCTTTTGGTTTATGTAATGCTCCTGCTACTTTTCAAAGATGCATGTCTGCTATTTTTCATGGTTTTTGCGAAAGTATTGTAGAGGTGTTCATGGATGATTTTTCTGTCTATGGGAATTCTTTTGATAATTGCCTGCGAAACCTCGATAAAGTTTTGCGAGAGATGTGAAGAAACTAACCTTGTTCTTAATTGGGAGAAATGCCATTTTATGGTTAATGAAGGAATTGTATTGGGACATAAAATTTCCGAGAAAGGTATTGAAGTTGATAGAGCTAAAGTTGAAGCGATTGAGAAGATGCCCTATCCAAGGGATGTTAAAGGTATTCGTAGTGTTCTCGGTCATGCTGGGTTTTATAGGAGATTTATTAAAGATTTCTCTAAAATTTCAAAGCCTCTTACTAATCTTCTTCAAAAAGATGTACCTTTTGTTTTTGATGATGATTGTAAGGAAGCTTTTGAAACTTTAAAGAAAGCCTTAACAAGCTGCTCCTGTAGTTGAACCTCTCGATTGGAATTTGCCTTTTGAAATTATGTGTGATGCTAGTGATTTTCTTGTAGGCGCTTGTTCTTGGACAGCGAGTAGATAAAAAATTAAATGTTATTCATTATGCTAGTAAGACTCTTGATGCTTG
Organism: Lolium rigidum; assembly: GCF_022539505.1. Classification (NCBI taxonomy): domain Eukaryota; kingdom Viridiplantae; phylum Streptophyta; class Magnoliopsida; order Poales; family Poaceae; genus Lolium; species Lolium rigidum. The sequence continues at coordinate 6,229,667 of NC_061513.1, forward strand.
CTCAAAGAAATTATGCTACAAGCTGAAAAAGAATTGTTAGCTGTAGTCTTTGCTTGTGATAAGTTTAGACCTTATATTGTTGATTCAAAAGTTACAATTCATACTGATCATGCTGCAATTAGATACCTTATGACAAAGAAAGATGCTAAGCCAAGGCTTATTAGATGGGTACTTCTGTTGCAAGAATTTGATTTACATATTATAGATAGGAAAGGTGCCGATAATCCTGTTGTTGATAATTTGTCTAGATTGGAAAATATTGCTTATGATCCTGTTCCTGTTAATGATAGTTTTCCAAATGAACAATTGGCTGTAATAAAGGTGAGCTCGCGAGAGAGCCCTTGGTATGCGGATTATGCTAACTTTATTGTTTCGAAGTATTTGCCTCCAACCTTTTCAGCTCAGCAAAGGAGGAAATTCTTTTATGACTTGAGGCATTATTTTTGGGATGACCCACACTTATATAAAGAAGGAGTGGATGGTATTATGCGAAGATGTGTTCCTGAATATGAACAACGGGAGATATTGAATAAATGTCATGGAAGTGTTTATGGAGGACATCACGCTGGAGATAGAACCGCGCAAAAGGTTCTACAATCAGGTTTTTATTGGCCAACACTCTTCAAAGATGCAAGGAAATTTATTTTATCTTGTGATGAATGTCAAAGAGTTGGTAATATCTCTAGACGCAATGAAATGCCTATGAATTATACTCTTGTTATTGAACCATTCGATTGTTGGGGATTCGACTTCATGGGACCTTTCCCTTCTTCAGACGGTAACACTCATATACTTGTCGCTGTTGATTATGTTACTAAATGGGTAGAAGCTATACCTACAAAAAGTGCTTGATGGTGAGACCTCTATAAAAATGCTTGGTAGATATTATATTTCCTAGATTTGGAGTACCTAGATATATTATGACTGATGGAGGTTCTCATTTCATTCATGGAGGTTTTAGAAAAACTCTTGCTAAGTATGGTATTAATCATAGAATTGCTTACGCTTATCACCCTCAAACTAGCGGTCAAGTAGAATTATCAAATAGAGAGATTAAAGCTATCTTGGGTAAGACTGTTAATAAATCTAGAAAGAATTGGCCTAGCAAATTGAAAGAAGCGTTATGGGCTTATAGAACTGCTTATAAAAATCCTATGGGAATGTCACCTTATAAAATGGTTTATGGAAAAGCTTGTCATTTACCTTTAGAACTAGAGCACAAAGCTTATTGGGCTGTTAGAGAATTAAATAAAGATCCTAAATTAGCCGGTAATAAGAGGTTGTTGCAATTAAGTTCTCTAGATGAATGGAGAAGTGAAGCTTATGAAAATGCTAAACTCTTTAAAGAAAAAGTTAAGAAATGGCATGATAGAAGGATCATCAAAAGAGAATTTAATGTTGGAGATCAAGTTCTATTGTATCGGTCTCGTCTCGGATTCTTTGCGGGGAAATTACTCTCGAAGTGGGAAGGACCATATGTTGTTGAGGAGGTGTATCGTTCGGGAGCAATTAAAATTAGCTCTCTCCAAGGCAATGCCACACAAGTGGTGAATGGACAAAGACTCAAGCATTATATCTCGGGCGATTCTTATAATGTTGATGTTGATATTATTCAAGTGGAAACACCGGAGGCTTTCATCAAAGGACAAATTGACGATCCGCCGGAGCTGGACTTTGAATAGGTAACAGTATAGGTAATAAAAAGTCCGCGTTTACCTTTCCGAACATTATTTTTGCTGTTTTTGGAAAATATGAAAAATTACGGAATCGAAACGGAGTGGAAAAGACGCGCGAGGGCGTGCCACCATAGGCCGGCGCGGCCTGACCTGGGCCCGCGCCGACCTATGGTCTGGCCGCCTCGTTGCCCCTTTCCGACTCGTTTTCGACCTGGAACCTTCCTTTTGTCGTAAAAATATTTGCTATATAATTCCCCGGACCCCTGGAGGTCCGTAATATCGTTTTCTCGTCGCGTTTTGTTTCGAGCTGTTTTCTGCCAGGATCTGCTTCGGATCTAGATCCATCATGTCTTCGTCGGGAACTCAGAAGGACAGCTTCTTTGAGGACGTCGTCAACCCGTACATGAACGAGCTGAAGATGCACCCCAAAGAGTTGCGGCTCGTGGATGGAGAGTTGCGGATCAAAGATGTCCGGGGTCCTAAGGGAGAAGGGAGCTTGGAAGACGGGATGGAGAAGGCTGGAACAAGAGGTTTTCAACTACAAGAAGATGGCTGAGCGTGAAGTGGATATCTTTCACAAGATTGTGTACGAACTCATTGATGGACACAAAAAGGAGACTGCGAAGGCTGTGGGACGATATCTTCTCACTTCACGACACCACCAACAAACTCCAAGCTCAACTCTATGATGTCCATAATCGAAGCGTGAGTATGAAAACAGGTTTAAGCGCATAAGTCACGCTGCTAGTTTCAGGTTTCCGGAAACCAAGATGTCTTTTGTTGATGGAGGGCCTCTTCCATGGAAGTCTGATGACGACAAAGATTCACCATCATCGCCGAAGGAGTAATTCATCATCGGTATTGGCATCCCCTTGGTTTGTTCCAAGCTTGGGGGAGTGCCGCGGTATCACATCATCACCACTTTTATCTTTTACTATCAAGTAGTGTCATATCATGAGTAGGGAAGTTATCATATAGAATAGTATGCAATGTGGAAGTATCTCTCTTAGTTAGTTATCGATGTATCCGTTGGTGTGAGTTATCGTTATGGAATATTAATGAGAAGTCTTATCATTTACTTTTTGCACACCTTATTTTAGTTTGCAATCTCCATTATATGATTACTCTTGACATGAGTATTGATATCACTTTGGGAGCATCAAGTAAATCTATTTGGTTTTGGCAAACTTAGCATTGGTCAATAGCAACAACATCCTGATGTTTAATAAAAGAGAGAAATACACTTAGATACATTACTCCATTATCTCTATGCTTAGTATTCTTAAGTTAAAATTGCTTGTGCTTATGAGAAAGATGCATGATTGTTTCTATCATATGTATATTTGTTTGTTTCCCTCAACCTTTATGCTTGATATCAAACCTTGCTAGCCAAAGACTCGTATCGAGAGGGAATGCTTCTCATACATCCATAACCTTAGACCAAACCTATGCCATTTGTGTCCACCATACCTACCTACTACATGGTATTTTCTGCCATTCCAAGTAAATACTTCATGTGCTACCTTTAAATTATTCAAACTATACTACTTCTTATTTGTGTCAATGTTTTATAGCTCATGAGGAAATATGTGGTGTTTTATCTTTCAATCTTGTTGGGCGAACTTTTCCTAATGGACTAGCGGCACATCCGCTTACCCAATAACTTTGCAATAAGAGCTGGCAATGAGGTTCCCAGCCTCAATTAATAACTTTCATTAATAATTCTCTTCACATGTTTTGCTCTGATTCATCAGTAAGCAACTTAATTTTGCAATAGACACTCCTCCATGGTATGTGAATGTTGGAAGGCACCCGAGGATTCGGTTAGCCATGGATTGAGAAAGCCAAGGTTGGGGGGAGTGTCATCCTAAATAAAACTAAAATACATGTGTAAACAAAAGAGAAGGGGGATGATCTACCTTGCTTGGTAGAGATGCCAGTCCCTCATGGGAGCCGCTCTTGGAAGGTTCGTTTGGCAAGGGGGTTAGAGTGCCCGCTACCATTCGTTGACAACAACAAACACCGCTCAAAATCTTACTTTTATGCTCTTTATATGATTTCAAAACTTGAAAAGCTCTAGCACATGATTTAATCCCTGCTTCCCTCTGCGAAGGGCCTGTCTTTTACTTTTATGTTGAGTCAGTATACCTATTTCCCTCTATCCTAAGCAAGCAATTGAGTTGTTGTGAACCAATCATTTATGCTATGATTCAGTTGATCATGTCTTTTATACTTTCTTGTTTAGTACCAATTTTATCTGAATGAATATGACTTTGAAGTTATCAATGATTATGAAGAGATTGTTATGCTTAAATATGAAGGCTCAGCTATAAATTCTAACATGAAAGCTTTGCTTAGAAGTACAATCCGTTAGCAGTTCTCTGACCAAGAACAAAGTTTGCCATCACCAACTATGATTTCTTATGCACCTTTACTTGTGATTTCTCTTTACTTATTTCGAGATGAGTTATATGAGGAAGTTGTTTACTAGAATGTCTTGTGTGAATGAATATGATGCTTCTTGTCCGTATTTTATTTATCGACTCTTCACTCCATAAACATGTGGTCTTGTTTATCGAGCTCAGTTTCGCTTGGGGACAAGCGAGGTCTAAGCTTGGGGGAGTTGATACGTCCAATTTGCATCACTATTTTGTATCATAATTTGCTGTTATTCATTGATATATTTCATATTGGGACACAATACTTATGTTATTCCATCTATTTTGCATGTTTCATCATCATTGGAGGATCAAGCACCGGAGCCAGGATTCTGCTGGAAAAAGCACCGTCAGAACGCAATATTTCGGAAGATCAACTGTGGAAGGGAATTTCACGAAAATTCCTATTTTTCCAGATGACGGAGGGAGCCAGAAGGGGAAGAAGAGAGGGGCCACTGTGGGCCCAGACCATAGGGCGGCGCGGCCCAGGCCCTGGCCGCGCCACCCTATGCTCTGGGGGCCCCACAGCCTCTTTCGCCTCCTTTTCTTCGCGTACTCCTTCGTCCCGAAAACCTAAGCCACAGAGGGATCCTCACGAAGGGTTACGGCCGCCTCGCGGGGCGGAGAGCACCGAGAGAGAAAAGAGCTCTCCGGCGGGCAGGAATCCGCCGGGGAAATTCCCTCCCGGAGGGGAAATCGACGCCATCGCCATCGTCATCGAGCGGGACATCATCTCCATCATCATCATCATCATCTCCACCATCTACACCGCCATCACCACCGCTGCACCTCGTCATCGCTGTAGCAATTCGGGTTAAATCTTGATTGTTTGATAGGGGAAACTCTCCCGGTGTTATTCTATACTTGTTGTAGATGCTATTGAGTGAAACCATTGAACCAAGGTTTATGTTCAGATTGTTATTCATCATCATATCACCTCTGATTGTATTCCATATGATGTCTCGTGAGTAGTTCGTTTAGTTCTTGAGGACATGGGTGAAGTCTAAATGCTAGTAGTGAATTATGGTTGAGTAATATTCAATGTTATGATATTTAAGTTGTGGTGTCATTCTTCTAGTGGTGTCGTGTGAACGTCGACTACACGACACTTCACCATTTATGGGCCTAGGGGAGTGCATCTTGTATTCGGTTGCTAATTGCGGGGTTGCCGGAGTGACGGAAACCTAAGCCCCCGTTAGTATATCGATGCGGGAGGGATCGCAGGATCTCGAGTTTAAGGTCTGTGGTTAGATTTATCTTAATTACTTTCTTGTAGTTGCGGATGCTTGCAAGGGGTATAATCACAAGTATGTATTAGTCCTAGGAAGGGCGGTGCATTAGCATAGGTTCACCCACACAACACTTATCAAAACAATGAAGATTAATCAGCTGTATGTAGCGAAAGCACTAGACTAAAATCCCCGTGTGTCCTCAGGAACGTTTGGTCATTATAAGTAAACAAACCGGCTTGTCCTTTGTGCTAAAAAGGATTGGGCCACTCGCTGCAATTATTTCTCTCGCATTTTATTTACTTGTACTTTATTTATCTGCAATATCAAAACCCCCGAATACTTGTCCGTGAGCATTTACAGTGAAACCTTCATCGAAACTGCTTGTCAACACCTTCTGCTCCTCGTTGGGTTCGACACTCTTATTTATCGAAAGTACTACGATACACCCCCTATACTTGTGGGTCATCAATCAACAGTGGGATTTTGTCCATCCCGATGACGGATAGATATACTCTGGGCCCTCTCGGTGGAATGTCGTCTAATGTCTTGCAAGCATATGAATAAGTTCATAAGAGACCACATACCACGGTACGAGTAAAGAGTACTTGTCGGAGACGAGGTTGAACAAGGTATAGAGTGATACCGATGATCAAACCTCGGACAAGTAAAATATCGCGTGACAAAGGGAATTGGTATCATATGTGAATGGTTCATTCGATCACTAAGTCATCGTTGAATATGTGGGAGCCATTATGGATCTCCAGATCCCGCTATTGGTTATTGGTCGGAGAGAGTTCTCAACCATGTCTACATAGTTCGCGAACCGTAGGGTGACACACTTAAGGTTTGATGTTGTAATAGTAGAATTTGAATATGGAATGGAGTTCGAAGTTTTGTTCGAAGTCTCGGATGAGATCCCGAACATCACGAGGAGTTCCGGAATGGTCCGGAGAATAAGATTCATATATAGGAAGTCATTTTATAAGTTTGAAAATGATCCGGTGCATTTATGGAAGGTTCTAGAAGGTTCTAGAAAAGTCCGGAAGAAATCACTAAGGAAGGAGGAGTCCCGGAGGGACTCCACCTCCCCATGGCCGGCCAACCCTAGAGGGGGGAGTCCAAGGTGGACTCCACCAAAGGGGCCGGCCACCCCCCTTCATGGAAAGGTGGGAATCCCACTTTGGTGGGAGTCCCACCTTGGGTAGGTTTCCCTACTACATGGAAGGTTTTTGGTTCGGGTCTTATTCGAAGACTTGTAGTCCAACACTTGGGGTTCCACCTATATAATGAGGGGCATAGGGGAGGGGGCCGGCCACCACAAGCCACCAAGCTGGCCGCACCCATAGGGGCCGGCCACCCCCTCTCCCAAACCCTAGCCGCCCCCTCTCTCCTCCACCTCTCCCGCACGCTTAGCGAAGCTCCGCCGGAGTTCTCCATCGCCACCGCCACCACGCCGTCGTGCTGTCGGATTCAAGGAGGAGCTACTACTTCCGCTGCCCGCGGGAACGGGGAGAAGGACGTCGTCTTCATCAACACCGAACGTGTGACCGAGTACGGAGGTGCTGCCCGATTGTGGCACCGTGATCAAGATCGTCTACGCGCTTTTGCAAGCGGCAAGTGATCGTCTACCGTAGCAATAAGAGCCTACTCTTATAGGCTGTGGAAATCTTCAAGGGTGAGTCTCGATCATCCCCTCGTTGCTTCCGTCTTCTAGATTGCATCTTGGCTTGGATTGCGTTCTCGCGGTAGGAAATTTTTTGTTTTCTATGCAACGAATCCCTACAGTAAAGTCTCTAATAGAAAGTTGATACTAGATTTGGATTTCTGCGCAGAAACAGATTTTTAGCTGTCACGAATTCGCGTTTTTCTCTCTGTAGAAGAATCAAAAAAATCTGCAAAACTTCATGCGTGATCCTCAGATATGTACTCAACTTTTATTAGTTTTGAGTTTTCTGATCTGAGCAAGTTAAGTGCCTCGAAAAAATTCGTCTTTACGGACTGTTCTGTTTTGACAGATTCTGCCTTTTATTTCGCATTGCCTCTTTTACTGTGTTTGAGTGGATTTCTTTGCTCCATTAACTTTCAGTAGCCTTGGGTAATGTCCAGAAGTGTTGGTAATGATTGTGTCCTTGTTGAACATGTGAATTTTTGATTATGCACTAACCCTCTAATGAGATTGCTTTGAGTTTGGTGTGGAGGAAGTTTTCAAGGATCAAGAGAGGAGGATGATATGATATGATCAAGAAGAGTGAAAAGTCTAAGCTTGGGGATGCCCCCGTGGTTCATCCCTGCATATTTCAAGAAGACTCAAGCGTCTAAGCTTGGGGATGCCCAAGGCATCCCCTTCTTCATCAACAACTTATCAGGTCACCTCTAGTGAAACTATATTTTTATTCTGTCACATCTTATGTGCTTTACTTGGAGCGTCTGTTTGCTTTTATTTTTGTTTATGCTTGAATAAATCCGGATCCTAGCAATCCATGTGTGGGAGAGAGACACGCTCCGCTTTTTATTTGAACACTTGTGTTCTTCGTTTTACTTTTAATGTTCATGGCAAAAGCTGAAAGCCGCTGCGCTTATTGTTATTTGGTTGGAAACAAAAAAATGCTTTATGTGGTAGTTGGTATATTGTCTTGAATAATTTGGCACTTGGCAATTGTTTTGAGCTCTCAAGTAGATCAAGTTTAAGCTCTTGCATCATGTAGTTTAAATCTATTAGTGGAGAACTACCATAGAGCTTGTTGAAATTTGGTTTGCATGATTGGTCTCTCTAAGGTCTAGATATTTTCTGGTAAACGTGTTTGAACAACAAGGAAGACGAGTGTAGAGTCTTATAATGCTTGCAATATGTTCTTATGTAAGTTTTGTTGTACCGGTTTATACTTGTGTTTGCTTCAAACAACCTTGCTAGCCAAAGCCTTGTACTGAGAGGGAATGCTTCTCGTGCATCCAAATCCTTGAGCCAAACCCTATGCCATTTGTGTCCACCATAACTACCTACTATGTGGTATTTTTCTGCCATTCCAAAGTAAATTGCTTGCGTGCTACCTTTAAAAAATTCATTCCTTGTCTTTAATATACATAGCTCATGGGAAAGTAGCCTAAAAAACTATTGTGGTAATGAATATGTTGCTTATGTATCTTAGTTCTTATAAGTTGCTTGTTGAGCGGTAACCATGTTTCTGGGGACGCCATCAACTTGTCACACCTTTGTTGAATATCATGTGAGTTGCTATGCATGTTCGTCTTGTCTGAACTAAGGGAGATTTCTCATGATTAAATAGTTTGAGTATGCATATTGTTAGAGAAGAACATTGGGCCGCCAACCAAAGCCATGTATCATGGTGGAAGTTTCATCTTGGACATTAATCCTCAAATCTCTTATGAGAAAATTATCTGTTGTTGAATGCTTAAAGCATTAAAAAGAGGAGTCCATTATCCGTTTTCTATGTTGTCCCGGTATGGATGTCCTCAAGTTGAGATCTTTCAAAATCGAGAAATCAAATGCGATTTATCTCCTTGGACCTTTGTACGGTGTGGCATAGAGGTACCCCTTTGTGACACTTGGTTGAAACATATGTAATGCAATGATAATCCATGGAAATCCGAGCTAATTAGGACAAGGTGCGGGCACTATTGGTATTCGATGCATGAGGCTTGCATCTTATAGGAGGTTTTATGCATAACACATATGAATTATTACTACCGTTGACACAATTGTTTCCATGTTTTCAAAATAAAAAGCTATAGCACATGAGTAATCCCTGCTTCCCTCTGTGAAGGGCCTTTCTTTTACTTTATGTTGAGTCAGTTTACCTACTTCTTTCTATCTTAGAAGCAAACACTTGTGTCAACTGTGTGCATTGATTCTTACATGTTTACTTATTGCACTTATTATATTACTTTGTGTTTACAATTATCCATGAGATATACATGTTGAAAGTTGAAAGCAATTGCTGAAACTTAATCATCCTTTGTGTTGCTTCAAAACCTTCTATTAAGAATCTATTGCTTTATGAGTTAGCTCTTATGCAAGACTTATTGATGCTTGTCTTGAAAGTACTATTCATGAAAAGTTTTTGCTATATGATCCAGTTGTTTAGTCATTATCTATTTGTTAACAAACTATAGACCATTGCTTCGAATCACTTCATTCATCTCATATGCTTTACAATAGTATTGATCAAGATTATGATAGTAGCATGTCACTTCAGAAATTATCCTTGTTATCGTTTACCTACTCGAGGGCGAGTAGGAACTAAGCTTGGGGATGCTTGATACGTCTCCAACGTATCTATAATTTCTGATGTTCCATGCTTATATTATGACAATACCTACATGTTTTATTCACACTTTATATAATTTTATGCATTTTCCGGTACTAACCTATTAACAAGATGCCGAAGTGCCAGTTCATGTTTTCTGCTGTTTTTGATTTCAGAAATCTTACACAGGAAATATTCTCGGAATTGGACGAAACAAAAGCCCACGGCCCTATTTTCCACGGAGGGTTCCAGAACATCGAAGAAGAGTCAAAGACGGCCAGCAGGGGGACCACCCCATAGGGCGGCGCGGCTGGGCCCCGGGCCGTGCCCAGATGTGGGGAGGGAGCCCCCTGGCTCCCCCGACGCTGCCCCTTCGCCTATATATTCTCCCAGATGCGAAAACCCTAAATCGTCAAGTTATATTCCACGAAGAGTTTCGTAGCCACCGCCATCGCGAAGCCAAGTTCGGGGGACAGAAGTCTCTGTTCCGGCACGCCGCCGGGATGGGGAATTGCCCCCGGAATCCATCTCCATCGACACCACCGCCATCTTCATCGCCTTTGCTGTCTCCCATGATGAGGAGGGAGTAGTTCTCCCCCGAGGCTGAGGGCTCTACCATAGCTATGTGGTTCAATCTCTCTCTCTTATGATGTGATCTTTATGTGATCATAGGCTTTACAATCTAGATGTCATATGCTACTCAAGTGTTTTATTATGTGAATTTCGGGGTTACCGTGACCTCGGTGTAAGGGTAAAGTGTGTGCGACGTGTGTAACTCCCTTATGAATTGTGGCGTGTTAGTACCTCCTATGAATGCTGACGATGACAGTGTGGGGTGTTTATTAGTACTTGGGAATACGCCTTTGAGGTGTGCTTTTGCACACTTGCCCAATGAATTTGAGTTCTTTATCCAACAAGAGAGTGTTTTCAGAGTAGTATGATGAAGTGCTTATATTTATATTCAGTTATGATTGCAATGTTGAGAGTGGCCACTAGTGAAAGTATGATCCCTAGGCCTTGTTTCCAAATACTGCAAACACCTCTTATTTACTGTTTTACTGCATCTTTATTTCCTGCAATATTTATTTCAGATCGCAATTACCGTTTACCACCATCTATACCACCTGCGTTTTAATATCTCTTCGCCGAACTAGTGCACCTATACATCTGACAAGTGTATTAGGTGTGTTGGGGACACAAGAGACTTCTTGTATCTTAATTACAGGATTGCTTGAGAGAAATATCTTTGACCTCTACCTCCCTGAGTTCGATAAACCTTGGGTGATCCACTTAAGGGAAACTTGCTGCTGTTCTACAAACCTCTGCTCTTGGAGGCCCAACACTGTCTACAGGAATAGAAGCGTGCGTAGACATCACCGCCCACTCTTGCCACTTCACCTTCCAGGTATCATTGGTGCCTGCGTCCACACCATGGTCGGTCTCTACTTCATCAAAAGTGACAACCTCTTCGAAGAACTCATCCTCGCCCCAACCTAGGATCCAGTTGTGAAGAATGTAGCAAGCAAGGACCAGCTTTACTTGAGTGTCAAACATGTGGAACGGTTTCTAGTCAAGGACCTTGAACATGTTCTTCAATGCAGCAAAGGCCCTCTCAATGGTGACTCTAAGGCTTGAGTGTCTCAGATTGAACAACTCTCTCGCATTCTGAGATCGGGGCTTCGCAGAGAACTCGTTGAGGTGGTACCTTGTTTTCCTGAAGGGAGGTAGAAATCCAGGTTGGCATGCATATCCAGCATATCCAAGGTAGAACTTACCCTCAGGGATTTGCAACCCATCAGGCCTTGACAAGCTGTCGGCCAGGATGCTCGCATCATGAGATGAACCCTCTCACCCAGCAAGCATGTAGGTGAACCTTATATCGAAATCCACGGCTGCTATCACGTTCTGGCTAGTGTAGAGTTTCCTCCCTCGAAATGTTGCAGACATTGATCTCGGTACCTTTGCAGTCACATGAGTACCATCAATAGCCCCAATTCAATCTTGTAAAAAAATTAGCACACGGTCATGTTTCTGACAGTACCACACAACTAATAGGTAGAAGAAATATGATTTTGTACTCACCCTGAAATAGGGGCACCACCTGTAGCTGTTCTTGATGTTGGCTAGTGTGTTCGTTGATGCTGGCTTGATCATTTCACCTCTGAGCTCCCCAATTGCGTACAACACCTGCTGGAAGTACCGAGAGATAGTCTTCGTGGATCGCATGAATGTGCTATGGATGACTCTGAACCTCTGGTTATGACCCACGACATGAAGAAACATTGCGACTTGTTCTTCGACAGAGGTGTGGATGCTATCAGTCAGCAGTCCTCTATCCCTGAACGTTTTCACAAATGCATAGAAATGGGCTCTTTTCATTCGTAGCATCTGGATAGCCTCTACGTCGTTGCAGTTGTAGATGTGGTTTAGGTTGGCAATCCTCTCCTGATCTCGTTGTACCATAGGACCGTAAGTCACACGAGGAAAAACAACATGCCTAACTGCTCTCTTGTGCACCATCAGGATCCAGGCTTGTATGCAAATGATGAGTGATATGGCGTGATGCACAAGCTGAAGCTGGTCGGTCTACTCAAACAAGATCTATTCATTACGAACTTATCGAACCCAACTAGTGATACCAACATGAATCTAACACTACAGTAGAGTAGAGGAGTTTTCCCTTACCTCTGTCATGGCGGACGAAGGACACGGCCGAAAGCCACCGCAGATGTGCGCAGGCTCCACCGCGGCTGGAAAAGAGGACCCTAGTCCGACGCCGGAGACCGAAGGGAGAGGCGCGCTGCCAGATCTGGTTCACCGCCGCTGCCGCCGGTGCGAAAATTGGGGGAAAGGGAAATTTGGGAAGGGGCTAATGGAGAGGGTAACCGAAGAGGGAGGTTACCCCTATCTTTACCGCACAACGCCGCTCGGATTTCGACTTCTCCTGCCATGCCGAGGCGGAGTTCCCGCGCGAACGGCGTTGTCGATTTTCGTCTCGTCAGGCTAGCCCTGTAGAAACTGTCAAACTAGGTTTTCCTCTGAAGCCTGTCCCAGGGGTGCTTTAAGACCCGTGTTATGGAAGAACGCGACTGAAACCAGGAAACCAAACGGCCCAAAAAATGTTGGGAGCAGGGTCCAGATTTCCACCACGGTTAGAGCATGTCTAACAGACCCCTGAAAAGGCCCAACCCCGTAAAATAACCGTTGATATACGGGGTAGAGCTCTACCCGGCCGTCTAGCAGACCCCGTAAATCAGGCCCCCGTCTCGAATTTTTACAGTTTTGGCTACGGGGTGGCTTTTCACCCCTTACTTGTGCGGGGTGGGAGGGGGAATACAGGGCCAACCCCCCACCCTTGGCGGGCTGAAATTTCAGCAGATAGCAACTGCTCCTGCGCATGACCTCGCCGGAATCCGGCCAAATTCCAGCGAGCTGCGGTCGAGGGTGGTGGCACGGGGGCTAGGAACGGCGGTGCCCGAGACTGGGGCGGCGGCAGCGCGGCAGGGCAGCGCGTGGGCCGGAGCGGGCGGCCAAGTGTGGCCATGGCGGGCGTTCGGAGCGGGAGCGGGCGCGGCCGGCGTGGGGGAGGCCGGAGCCGGCGCGGCCAGGTCGAGCGGCGGCCGGAGCGGGAGAGAGGCGCAGCCGGGCGAGCGCGGCCGGCCGTGGCCCGCGCGCGGCCGTGGCGGGCGGCGGCCGGCCGTGGCTCGCGCGTGGGGGGCGGCGGCCAGCCCGTGGCTCGCGCGGGGAGGGCGGCCTTGGCGAGCGGGCGGGTGCGCGGCGGGGGCGGGCGGCCGTGGGCCGACGGCGGCGGGCGGGCAGGCGCGGCGGCGGCGGGAGGCGGCCGGGGCAGGGGCGGGGCAAGGGCTAGGCAGGGGCTGGAGCTAGAGGAGGAAGAAGGAGAGGAGGAAGAAGAGGGGAAAAATCTAATTTGGCATATTTTGGAATATTCTCTTTTACAGTTTAAGCATACGGGGTCTGCTAGCTCGTCCGAGTTTTCGGCCGGCGAAAAGTGAATACAGGGCCCTCTACTGACGTTTTAAGGGGCGAAAATATACGGGACCTGTTAGACGTGCTCTTAGAACCCCGTCACCGCCAACGTTTTCTTGCCGTCGCCGTACGTTACTGCTGTGGGCCAGGCACACAAACGTACGCTACGTCGGCCCTTTTCTATACCTAATAATAAAGGGAGGATTGTTTCCTTGGTCCAACACTTTTTTGGACGGTTTTACCCTCCCACCAAACCCCTTAATACTTCAATTACCATCGCACCTCTCACGGTTCCGCTCGAAAAAAAAAACAGACTCCCGTGAGTCATGGTTTCTTCCGGAGTAAAATACATGGTTGGTCCACGTACTTGTCGACCTAGCTCACTTTGGTCATCGTACATTGGAAATACCTATTCACAGTCCCCAAATACGTGTAACTGTTTATCTACGGTCACCGGACACTGGTATAACGTTGTATTTGTCCACGTGGAAATATGTTGACAAGTTTATCCGTGTATTTTTGCAAAAACGCCCTCACTAAATCTGCAGGAATGGGTCTCACGAGTCACGTCTCATCCACTCATGTCATTTTTTTCACGGCGTGTCTTATTTTTTCCTTGTCTCTTTCACGCTACGGTCAACATCTCCAGCCTGAATGGGTTCCGATGCGACGGCGTCCCCGGGCGGCGGTGGCAGGCTTGTTCCGCCCCAATTGGTTCCTTAAGTCCGGCCGCAGGCGCCGCCACGCGAAGCTACTGCACACGCGCCGGCACGATTTCTTGCCCTCGAGCGCCGTCACCGTTAGCACTCCGCGACATGAACCACTGCGTTCATGTTCCCCTCCTCCAGCATGACCTCCCGGGGTGTGGTGAGGCAGGCCGCGTGCGCTGGACCAATGGGAGGCCACAGGGAGTCAACGCCGACACGCTAGACCACGTGAGGCCACCGATATTCGACGCCAGCGCGCTGGACAGTGAGGAGTCCACCGGGATTTGACATCGCCGCGAGCGCGGGTGGCCAGGGCGGCCCGCAGGGCAGGCAAGCCGTGGCTGCTCCCGAGGGTTCAGCTTCAGCGCGTATGGGTGATTGGCCGGAGCGTCGGGGCTAGCTGGCCGGGATGGTGCGTTGCGTTCTCACACTTTGCCGGCGAGCCGTGAAAACCAATCGTGCAGGGTCGTCACTGCAGCACGTATCTTGCCTTGGAGTGCTGTGAGCACCATGATTTTTCGACGGTGAGTGAGGCAAGGCGAACGTGGACGGGGCTTTGCCGCCGCCCCACACCCCGGCCTTGAAACTCCACACCACGCACTCCTCGCCTCCAAAAGCCTCATGTTGAAGCCATTGGCCGCGCCTCCATCGTCGTTGGCACAACGAAGCAAGCGCGCCATAGCAGCCTTCAGTTCCCGACCTCGTCGGCTTGCCGCCACTCAGGCGCCTCCCCCAGATTCTGTCGTTCATCTACAACACTAGGAAGACGACGCCAAGACCGAGGGATCAAGGCGGAGACGGCCCGAGCAGGATGACACGGGAGAGCACTCGAGGATGTGCGGCACTTTGGAGCTGTCGGAGTTGACCGCGGCGGAAACCAGACCTGAGCGCTTATGCGGTTAGAGATTTTTTTTGAAACGGAATTGCTTCACACACGACAACTCTCGTCCGATCTCTGTACGACAATTCCTACACTTCGTGCTGGTTACAGCTCCGAATTAATTCTCTGCTCCATGCCTAAGTCCTGCCCAAGACCAAATCCACTATACTGCTAACCTCGTCAAAACCTGTTCACGACTCCTCCTTTTCACTCCATACCGCCTGTCTTTCTCAAGAGTCCCATCCCATCTCTTCACAGGCTGCATCGAGAGGCTAGCGCCCCATTTCCCTTAGAGCATCTTCACCGGTGGCCCCGATAGCGGTCCCAACAGCATTTTACAGGACATCGAAAATGGACTCGCACCGGCGCGCCCCAAATAGCGCCGGCGATTTTTCGAGTCCAATAGAAGCGTCGGCAACCCCGTGCCGGCCCCTTAGCAAAGGACGCAAATCGGGCGCGCCGGCGCCTCGCGGCACGACGGTTTTCGCGGTTAGGGACGCCTTGTCAGTGAGAGGACGCGATGGTTCGCCTCGGCCGCGACGCGAGAAGGTTGGTCGTCAGTATTTAATGGTCTCCCGCGTGGAAACCGATGCGGCGACGAGGGCAGTGATTGGCCACGCGGCGTCCACTCGCCTACGCCACCGTAAATCCGGGCAGAGGAGATGGGCGAGCAGCGACTTGCAGAGCAGCTGCAGCGGCGCTGCCATGCGGACGAGCTGGAACTGTGGCGGCGTGAGGACGAGCTATACGAGTGGCGACGCATTGAGGAGCTGCAGGAGTGGTTGCGGATGCGGGAGCTCCATCAATGGCAGCGACGGGAGGAGCTGGAGCAGCAACTGCGGGAGGAGGCGGCGGCAGCGGAAGCGGCGGCCTGGCAGGCGTTGGCGGCGCAAGTGGAGGAGGAGGAGGAGGCGAAGGAGGAGGAGGACGACGACGTTGACTTCGACTGGTCTGACGAAGATGGCCCATACCCAGAGGAGGCGGCGACGTAGCAGCGGGCGCTCCTCGAGTCGTTCGAGTCGCAGAAGAAACTGCAGGACGACGCCCGTGCGGGGCCATCGAACGCACCGCCGGACGGCCAATAGGCTAGGGTTAGATGATCTACCCGTTTTCATTCAAACTTGTAAAATATAATCAAATTTGAATGATTTTTTTTATTTTCGTCTATCTTTATTGATTTGGGACCTCGTTTAGGGACACGACTGGGCAGCAACGTCCCTCAAACACGGGGTTGGCGCGGCATTAGCGCAACCCGCACCGGTGCGGTCGAGTCACAACAGCGCATCGCCGCCCAGGGACGTCGTCGATGCCCACGACGACGATGCCCACAGGAATTATGCGGCGCACCGGCGGCCACCTCGTCCTTCTCAAACTCTAGGATAGGGTTATGTATATATTTTTTAGTTGAAAGTCCATATAGAGAGCTTTCTTTTGTAGTTTAAATTTGTCTAAAATAGGGCATTAGGGCATATGTATAAATTTGCCCAAAATATGGCATATGTTTAATGAAATATGGTATAGATTTAATTGTTTTTTGACGGCCAGATCCGCATGTCCGCGTAAACGGTCCAAATCAGACGGTCCAACTCATCCGTTTGGATCGCAGTGTCGAAGATGGCCTAAGTGGAAGTAGCCTACCAGAGGAAGAGAGATGGTCCGGTTCTTATCCAACCTCAGCCCGGCCCAGACCCGAACTGTGCTACCCTCGAATTGCCTCGCGCGCGAGAGTCGCAGCCACGTAGGATCGTACAATTATCGGACATATATTATCGTACGTATAGCAGGACTCCTTCCCAATTCCCAGCCACCCATCGATCTACGGCGAGCGTCTGCCTCCTACATCCGACTGGAGGAGCGGAATAGTCCGTCACCAATCACCCACCCGCTCTCTACGCTGCGTCGCTGCTGCTCCGGTGACCCCATGTTGCTGTCATGGTCTTCCGAGCCGGCTTCGATCAGGGGAGACGCGAGGGCTCAGGCGGACACAACATATCCATCTTCTACACCACGCCGGCGAGCCCTACCTACTCGCCACGCTCTCCTCCCTTTATGCCCCCCGCATGCAAGCTGATGTACCAGAGGTGTAACGGAAGTTCAGATCCGGCTGAAAGTTCAGTGCGTGGCTTCCAGCATTGCCTTTTTGTGCGTGGTTTTCGGGATTTTTTTCTTCATGCAGACGGCCAACGGCAGACAATACGTCGGTGTTTCAGACGGTGGATATTTACTAATCCTCGCAACTGAGAAGCGAGGTCACTGTCGTTACTGTTAGCAGAGGCCCGAGCAACAATTACTAATCGATCATTATAGATAGCTAGATCGTCATAGAAATCCAGCAGAGCCCAAAAGTTTGCTGTGTCTCTTTGAAGACGCTCGCATAGGGTTTTCGACCTCTCTTTGGATATGTAAGGTAGTGTAGCTGCTCCTGTTGGCAGGCAACTCTGCTCTACTTTGAAGCTCCAGTTCATGGTAGCTATGTATGTGCCCATGTTGTGCTACCGATTGAAGGTTGTTTGCATGGTCAGCCTGCTTCTCTTAGCGAAATAGCTTCTCTGAAGATGGGTCGGTCTGAATAATCAGGATTAGGCTTTCAACTATTGCCATGGAGCTCGACGAATGCTGCTGAAATTCCAGCAGAATCCAAATATGTTCTGACTTTTATCTTGGAGGACCTCATGATCTATGGTCGCATATCCATTTAGTTTTACTCCTGCTCCAAATCTCTTCTTTTTTGGGTTCTTGGTTCTTAAAGAAAGAAGTGGTTCTTTGTTCCTGATGATGTTTAGTTCCTTTTTTAGATGATGAGTTCGGTAGGTTCTTGCTTGATACACATTGGAGCTTTCAGATTAGTGCGTGTCAGGGTAAAGAGTACGTGTTCAAACATATTCCATGCTGATGTGTTCATGTGTTTTCTCTTGGGAAATATAAAAAAAACAGAGAGATGTGAGGATAAGAGGGGAAAGAGATATATAGATTATACTCAAAGAAGAGTCTAAAGTGGTAGGTTAAATATTCTCTCTCAAAAAAGTGGTATGTTAAATTAAAATTAAAATCAAGTATAAACGAGTATATCAATTGAAAATCAAAGATTAAAAACAATAGTAAACTAAACATAATTTAATTTATTAAATGAATGTGTAATTTTAATCTGTTGCATGAATTATTATCATTTGTATGTGGGTAGTTACAAGAAATTAATAAATATAGATTGATGAAATTTGGAGAGTTCATCGGAATGCCCGTGGCATTTGTCCCAAATCAAATTTAACACCTTCATTGAGGTAAAATTTGCGACACACAAATTTCAGTTCTCTCCCGGTGCAACGCACGGGCATTTTTCCTAGTCCTACTTATTTTTGTACAATCATTTGTGGCATCAAATGAGACGCATAGAATAAGCAGCTGTGGAACCAACCGCGGCCAGACACATCGGGCTTTCCCTCAAAAAAAAAAAGACACATCGGGCTAAATAAGTAAGTGCTTATAGAAGCAGACATGATAGAGATGCAGTAAAAAAATGTTTACATTTGATTATTTATAAATCGAAGGTACTTACCATGTGACCCCATGTTTTTGGTGAGCTGTACAAACCGTTACTTATTTTCCTGACACAATCCTCAACCAAGCCCCACTCTCCTATATGCATGCTATCAAAAAAAAAAGTCCCACTCCTATAGAAAAGAGAGGCAAAATGTTAGCCAAGTTCTGAAATAGCAAGCAAGAGCTTGCGTTTTAACTATACCTTCACGTCGACATTACGGTATTGTACGAAACATAGAACATTGGTCTCGACGGGGCAGCCAATGATCGTTCTAGTTGTCTCTTCTAGATAGCGGGTTGCATATTGCGTAAATAATTATTATCATTTTCTATTTTTTTTCCATAAGTGTGAGGTTCTAACTGAGCTAAAACAAGATGGTTGATGCCATAGTATGACGGCTTCATACCCACTAGACTGCTAAAACTTTTTTTCATAGCTCTACAATTAGCATAACTTACGAAAACTCGTACCCTTCACATTAAAAAGCATGAAACATTTAGGATCAACAAGAATAAAAAAAGTAACAATATGAAAATGAATTACAGATAAGCACTACGGGAGAGCCGGCATGTGCCGACGGCCACGTGATGTGCCGACGGCCAAATGTCGGGGCCGTCGGCACAGAAGCCCTCGTCGACCGGCGACGGAGTTGACCGTCGGCATAGGCCGGCCGTCGGCACACTGCATGCTACACCGACGGTCACCGTCGGCGCAACCATGGCCGTCGCCACAAAAATATAGCGCCCGAAGGTCACCGTCGGCACAGAAGCCCTCGTCGGCACAGGCACTGGTAGGTGGGCCCAGCCGTTACGCTGTCACGGCGCCGTCTATGCTGTGCCGACGGTGGCCCACGGCGCAACCTCGGCCGTCGGCCCAGAGCCTGACAACTGGGTCCCTTCTCCTACTGTGCCGACGGTGGCCCACGGCACAACCTCGGCCGTCGGCACAGCCGATCATTTTTATTTAACATTTTTTATTTAACATTTTTTACTACATATAATTGATAATCCCAATCATTTTTATTTGTTTATTTCTTTCTTACTGCTAGTTTGGCGAACCCCTTTGCGGGAAACCTATATATGTATAAGTGCGGTATAAGGACACAAAAGTGATATACTTAAGAACTTAAGAACCAGACACGATACAAAACACTTAAATAAATAGACTCACACACATACCAAAGCGCTTACAGAACTAGACCCACACACGAACCGAAACAGTTAAAGAACTGCACCCACACACAGGAACCAAAACACTTAAAGAAACTACACCCACACACAGGAACCAAAACACTTAAAGAACTAGACCCACACACAAACCAAAGCATTTAAAGAACTACACCCACACACGAACAAAGCACTTAACACTGGGTCGACACATGACCCGCTAGACACACGGACTCGACACACACACATATTAATCGGAGAAGTCGAAATCTTCATCCTCGGCGGGGGTGTCCTCTCGAAGCGGTGATTGTGAGGTTCCACGACCACCGTTCATCATTCTCCCCCATGTCGACGCCTCTCCTTTGGCGTACTCTGCTTCAACCTCGGCCTTCCTCCGCCGCTTTCCCGCCCTCCTCTCTCTCCTGTACGTACGCTTCTCCTTCCGGAATGCGCGCGTTGCCTCGACGTCTTCGGGATGGTCTCGCGCCCTTGTGCCATGAACTGCTCGTCCGCCTCGGTGGTATCAATCCGCCGGCCGGCCAGCCCGTACCGCCGCGCTTCACCCCGTGAGCGAAGTAGCGGCTCGGTAGAGAGACTCGAGCTTCCGTCGGAGACCGACCTCCGGGAAATTCATTTCGTGGCGCGGCCGGCCAAACCTCCAAGCCGCAACGTCGTATGCGCGGGCAGCAGCCTCCTTCGTGTAGAAGGTGCCGAGCCACACACGCGTACCACCGGCGGTGATTTCAGCCGCGAAATGTCCCGCGGGCCGCGGGCGGACGCCGATGAAGCCCGTGTTGCTACGGCGACGATGAGCCATCTCGGCGGCAGCTTAGAGGATTTTGTGGTTCTATTGGATGAGAGAAGCGATGAAGGGAGAAATGTTGCTGGTGCTGTTAGTGGAGAAGACATGGCTATATATAGGCCGGCAAGGGGCTGAAACGGCGGGAGAACTTGGCGGGAGGGAATGGGCGGGAAAGGGTGGGCGGGAAAACTTGGCGGGAAATCATGGAGGGAAAAAAAAGGCGGGAGAGAAGGAGCGGGAAAGGGTGGGCGGGAAAAAAGGGCGGGAGAGAAGCAGCGTGAAAGGGGGGGCGAGGAAAAAAAGGCGGGAGAGAAGGAGCGGGAAAGGGTGGGCGGGAAAAAAGAGCGGGAAAGGGTTTCCACATGTACCTATGACCTAACCAAGCTCAAATGGAGGCACACGCCCACCGGGGGACCCCCGATGGGATGCAGTCAAAGGGGTAGACGGCGCGGTCAACAGAACTAGGGTTTCTTCAGAAATCGAGCATCGGATCTAGGGAATGGCCCCAAAACTTGTGTGTGTCCACATGGCATGCACATAAGTGATTTGTGATGGTTCTACATCCAATGCTACCCCCCCCCGGGTGTGTCCGGCTTCTCGGACAGGGGGTTCCTACACTTAGGCAGATCGCATGTATAGGGGGAACTCCCTCGGAGGTGAACCGGAGAGAACCTTGGGATCATATGGGATGATCCTTGTTTCCACATGTACCTATGACCTAACCAAGCTCAAATGGAGGCACACGCCCACCGGGGAACCCCGATGGGATGCGATCAAAGGGGTAGACGGCGCGGTCAACGGAACTAGGGTTTCTTCGGAAATCGAGCATCGGATCTAGGGAATGGCCCCAAAACTTGTGTGTGTCCACATGGCATGCACATAAGTGATTTGTGATGGTTCTACATCCAATGCTACCCCCGGGTGTGTCCGGCTTCTCGGACGGGGGTTCCTACACTTAGGCAGATTGTGCATGTATAGGGGGGAACTCCCTCGGAGGTGAACCGGAGAGAACCTTGGGATCATATGGGATGATCCTTGTTTCCACATGTACCTATGACCTAACCAAGCTCAAATGGAGGCACACGCCCACCGGGGAACCCCCGATGGGATGCAGTCAAAGGGGTAGACGGCGCGGTCAACAGAACTAGGGTTTCTTCAGAAATCGAGCATCGGATCTAGGGAATGGCCCCAAAACTTGTGTGTGTCCACATGGCATGCACATAAGTGATTTTTGATGGTTCTACATCCAATGCTACCCCCCGGGTGTGTCCGGCTTCTCGGACAGGGGGTTCCTACACTTAGGCAGATTCTGCATGTATAGGGGGGAACTCCCTCGGAGGTGAACCGGAGAGAACCTTGGGATCATATGGTATGATCATTGTTTCCACATGTACCTATGACCTAACCAAGCTCAAATGGAGGCACACGCCCACCGGGGGAACCCCGATGGGATGCAGTCAAAGGGGTAGACGGCGCGGTCAACAGAACTAGGGTTTCTTCAGAAATCGAGCATCGGATCTAGGGAATGGCCCCAAAACTTGTGTGTGTCCACATGGCATGCACATAAGTGATTTGTGATGGTTCTACATCCAATGCTACCCCCCGGGTGTGTCCGGCTTCTCGGACAGGGGGTTCCTACACTTAGGCAGATTGTGCATGTATAGGGGGGAACTCCCTCGGAGGTGAACCGGAGAGAACCTTGGGATCATATGGGATGATCCTTGTTTCCACATGTACCTATGACCTAACCAAGCTCAAATGGAGGCACACGCCCACCGGGGACCCCGATGGGATGCGATCAAAGGGGTAGACGGCGCGGTCAACAGAACTAGGGTTTCTTCAGAAATCGAGCATCGGATCTAGGGAATGGCCCCAAAACTTGTGTGTGTCCACATGGCATGCACATAAGTGATTTGTGATGGTTCTACATCCAATGCTACCCCCCGGGTGTGTCCGGCTTCTCGGACAGGGGGTTCCTACACTTAGGCAGATTCTGCATGTATAGGGGGAACTCCCTCGGAGGTGAACCGGAGAGAACCTTGGGATCATATGGGATGATCCTTGTTTCCACATGTACCTATGACCTAACCAAGCTCAAATGGAGGCACACGCCCACCGGGGAACCCCGATGGGATGCGGTCAAAGGGGTAGACGGCGCGGTCAACGGAACTAGGGTTTCTTCAGAAATCGAGCATCGGATCTAGGGAATGGCCCCAAAACTTGTGTGTGTCCACATGGCATGCACATAAGTGATTTGTGATGGTTCTACATCCAATGCTACCCCCCGGGTGTGTCGGGTTCTCGGACAGGGGGTTCCTACACTTAGGCAGATTGTGCATGTATAGGGGGAACTCCCTCGGAGGTGAACCGGAGAGAACCTTGGGATCATATGGGATGATCCTTGTTTCCACATGTACCTATGACCTAACCAAGCTCAAATGGAGGCACACGCCCACCGGGAACCCCGATGGGATGCGATCAAAGGGGTAGACGGCGCGGTCAACGGAACTAGGGTTTCTTCGGAAATCGAGCATCGGATCTAGGGAATGGCCCCAAAACTTGTGTGTGTCCACATGGCATGCACATAAGTGATTTGTGATGGTTCTACATCCAATGCTACCCCCCGGGTGTGTCCGGCTTCTCGGACAGGGGGTTCCTACACTTAGGCAGATTCTGCATGTATAGGGGGGAACTCCCTCGGAGGTGAACCGGAGAGAACCTTGGGATCATATGGGATGATCCTTGTTTCCACATGTACCTATGACCTAACCAAGCTCAAATGGAGGCACACGCCCACTGGGGGACCCCCGATGGGATGCGATCAAAGGGGTAGACGGCGCGGTCAACGGAACTAGGGTTTCTTCGGAAATCGAGCATCGGATCTAGGGAATGGCCCCAAAACTTGTGTGTGTCCACATGGCATGCACATAAGTGATTTGTGATGGTTCTACATCCAATGCTACCCCCGGGTGTGTCCGGCTTCTCGGACGGGGGTTCCTACACTTAGGCGGATTGTGCATGTATAGGGGGAACTCCTCGGAGGTGAACCGGAGAGAACCTTGGGATCATATGGGATGATCCTTGTTTCCACATGTACCTATGACCTAACCAAGCTCAAATGGAGGCACACGCCCACCGGGGGACCCCGATGGGATGCGATCAAAGGGGTAGACGGCGCGGTCAACGGAACTAGGGTTTCTTCGGAAATCGAGCATCGGATCTAGGGAATGGCCCCAAAACTTGTGTGTGTCCACATGGCATGCACATAAGTGATTTGTGATGGTTCTACATCCAATGCTACCCCCGGGTGTGTCGGCTTCTCGGACGGGGGTTCCTACACTTAGGCGGATTCGCATGTATAGGGGGAACTCCCTCGGAGGTGAAGCCGGAGAGAACCTTGGGATCATATGGGATGATCCTTGTTTCCACATGTACCTATGACCTAACCAAGCTCAAATGGAGGCATACGCCCACCGGAGGAACCCCGATGGGATGCAGTCAAAGGGGTAGACGGCGCGGTCAACAGAACTAGGGTTTCTTCAGAAATCGAGCATCGGATCTAGGGAATGGCCCCAAAACTTGTGTGTGTCCACATGGCATGCACATAAGTGATTTGTGATGGTTCTACATCCAATGCTACCCCCCGGGTGTGTCCGGCTTCTCGGACAGGGGTTCCTACACTTAGGCGGTTCGCATGTATAGGGGGGAACTCCCTCGGAGGTGAACCGGAGAGAACCTTGGGATCATATGGGATGATCCTTGTTTCCACATGTACCTATGACCTAACCAAGCTCAAATGGAGGCACACGCCCACGGGGGACCCCGATGGGATGCGATCAAAGGGGTAGACGGCGCGGTCAACGGAACTAGGGTTTCTTCGGAAATCGAGCATCGGATCTAGGGAATGGCCCCAAAACTTGTGTGTGTCCACATGGCATGCACATAAGTGATTTGTGATGGTTCTACATCCAATGCTACCCCCCGGGTGTGTCGGCTTCTCGGACGGGGGTTCCTACACTTAGGCGGATTACGCATGTATAGGGGGAACTCCCTCGGAGGTGAACCGGAGAGAACCTTGGGATCATATGGGATGATCCTTGTTTCCACATGTACCTATGACCTAACCAAGCTCAAATGGAGGCACACGCCCACCGGGGGAACCCCGATGGGATGCAGTCAAAGGGGTAGACGGCGCGGTCAACAGAACTAGGGTTTCTTCAGAAATCGAGCATCGGATCTAGGGTTTAGGGTTAGGGTTAGGATTAGTGTTAGTATTTGAGATGATATATTCTGTTCTTATTATTTGGAATAAATAGTGATAATGTTTATTTTAAAAAACTGAAAAAAATAAAAAAATAACTTGTGCGAGCGGTCACGCGTCGCACAACCTAAACCCTATTATTTGAGATGATATAGTATTAGTATTTGAGATGATATATTCTGTTTTTATTATTTGGAATAAATAGTGACAATGTTTATTTAAAAAAACAAAAAAAATATAAAAACGACGGTGACCGTCGGCACACCACGACCGTCGGCACACATGCCACTAGCGTGGGGTCGACCGGCCGGCCGGCCTCCATCACACACACGCACACCCACCGCCCGCGCCCCGCGCCCACGCCCGCACCCCCGCGCCGCGCCGCCCTCGCCCGCGCCGCCGCCGCCGCCCCCGCGCGCGCCGCCGCCGCGCCGCCCGCGCCGCCGCCCTCCCCGCGCGCCGCCGCCCTCCCCGCGCGCGCCCTGCCCCGGCCCGCGCCCGCCCCCCGCCCCCCGCGCCGCGCGCCGCGCGCCCTGCCCGCGCCGCCGCGCGTCCCCGCCGCCGCCGCCCGCCGCGCCGTCCCGCCGCCGCCCGCCCCCGCGCCGTCCCCGCCGCCGCCGCCGCCTCGCCGCCGCCCGCGCCGCCGCCGTCCTCCCGGCCATATGGTAAGGTTCTTACCTTTCTTTTATTTTTTTTAGCTTTTGCAAATTAAAATTGAAATTGTAATGTAAATTTGCAAATTGAAATTGAAATTGTAATGTAAATTTGCAAATTGAAATTGAAATGAAGTAAAAAATTGAAATAGAGTTGTAATGTAAATTTGCAAATTGAAATAGATTTTGCAAATTGAAATTGAAATTGAAATGAAGTAAAGAATTTGGAAATTGAAATTGTAATGTAAATTGAAATGAAAATGAAGGAATAGAAATGGAAATTGAAATGGAATAAATTAGAATTTTGTAGAAATGCATTTGATCAATGTATGAATTTGCATTGACAAATTTTTATTATTTTAACTAGGTCCCTAAGTGAGCACCCCGCGTGACGATCCCGGATCTTGCGGCGCATCTCTACGGCCGTCGACATCGCCGGTTGTTCGACTACTTCCTCTACAGCCGAGGGTGAGCTGAATTGCCGACTCCCCCTCCGCATTTTTTATGTCATTAGATTTAATTTCTCCGTCAAGTCGCGTAACCTAGGTGTCAATTCCCGTCCGCAAGCGTTACGCGGATAAATATGCATTAGTGGTCAGCATATTTTGAACCGTAACGCTTGTGGCATTTACGGGACAGTCGGCGGATGCGTAGTTCGGTACGTTTTCCACGTTCTGCTCTGGTGCGAGACGGGATTTTGTCAGCGCCTCCCTGTTGTTCTCCGGATGGACATCTTCTCGGCTTTTTGCCGAGACATGTATCGGGAGAGCAGCGGGGCGGTGCTGCTGAGTGCAGTCTCGCACCGGCGAGCGTGGACGTGCCCAACTACGGGTCGAGGCTACTAGGAGCCCACCTAGTAGAGATGTAGGTTGATGCACGCGTTTTCGCCGGTAGAAAAATAAAAATATGATGCATTCAATTTCATGCTACTATTTGTTGTTTGTCACGCAATAAAGCGGGATGGGCTGATAATGAGTGGATGTACGGTGGCCGTGTTAGTTCGACTCAAGTAACGGATGAATGGAAATGGAAGACCGATTTGTTAGTGAAGGAGTTAGCTCGTGGTTCGAAGGGGGTCGTTCGTCCCCGTTGCCCTTGCGATGTACTGCAGGGAGGCGTCATCCTAAGGATATTCTAGAGATGACTAAACACCTTTGGTGGAATGGGTATATGCGTGACTACGACCCGCCGGTCGACTTTTCTCGGCACGAACGTGATAGAGGTGAGGTGATGCGGCGGCGGATCGATGGCAATGAGAACGATGGCATCTTAAACTTGCTAGATGATCTTCGGGATGCTGACATGCCAGAGTTACCATGGGACGAACGGTCTGAACCGGAGGAACCGCCTGAACCGGAGGGACCGCCACAACCGGAGGAACTTCCGGAAGGAGGAACCTGAGCCAACCGCGAGGGCCTTCATTGATATGATGGCCTCAGCTAGGAGGCCTCTATACCGGAGTGCAAAAATGTCTCAACTTGATGGCATCACGCGGTTGCTAGCCGACAAGTGCATGTTTGAGAGTACTCGAGCATCCTTTGAAAAGACTGCGAACACGATAGGTAACATGTTGCACGAAGGTCATTGCTTGCCCAAGACCATGTACGAAACGAAGAAAATCTTGAAAGCATTGAAAATGGATTATGTAACATATGATGTCTGTCCAAAACTTTGCCTTTTGTTTTGGAAAGACTATGCGGATGACAAGTCTTGTGCCAAGTGTGGTCACTCTAGGTATCATGAGGTAGATGTAGGCAATGGTCGGAAGAGGCGGACAAAAGTAGCCATAAAGATTCTTCGTTATCTCCCATTCATCAAAAGAATCCGGCGGCTTTACATGTTCGAGGAGACGCCAAGCGAGATGACATGGCATAAGACCGGGATAAGATTGCAGGACGAGAAGAAACGGGTACCCATGGTACATCCATCGATGGTCAATCATGGAAGCACTTCGATGAAAAGCACCCAAATGAGGCAAGTGAGGCTCGGAATGTTAGAATTGCGATAGCAACCGATGGATTCAACCCATATGGTATGTCGGCTGCCGCGTACAGCTGGCTGGCCCGTGTTTGTTATTCCGCTCAATCTCCCTCCTGGAGTCGTAATGCAAAGGAAGAACATATTCTTGTCGATGATCCTTCCGGGGCCTGAATATCCGGGGAAGAAATTGAGTGTCTTAATGCAACCACTTGTGGATGATTTGCACCACTCGTGGCATCACGGTACATTGACATACGACCGAGCATCAAAGAGAAACTTCATCATGAAAGTTTGGTTCCACTATTCGATGCATGACCTACCCGGGTACGCCCTATTACGTGGGCATAGTACAGCTGGTAAGTTTCCATGCCCGGTGTGCGAGCACGAACTAGAATTCAGGCACCTAAAAGCTGGACACAAATATGTTGCCTTTGACAAACACCGCAAGTTCCTCGATCCGGGGCATCGGTTCGAGATCCGACAAGAAGAACTTCACGAAAGGCGTAGTTGTGCTTGAACATAAAGAAATACCAAAGTTCGATGGTGCAAGCGTTGATGCTTGAGCTACGTGCTCTCCGGCCCTAGTAAGGAACCCGGCCACCAATTTGAGGGATATGGTAAAACGCACAAGCTTGGACTCACATAGCGGGCATAACGAGCTCGAGTATTACAAGGACCTTGAACTTCCCCATAATATCGATATGATGCACACCGAAAAGAATTGCGGGGAGGCATTCCTTAACACCTGTCTGCAACATACCGGGCAAGTCAAGGGATAATGTTTCAGCTAGAGTCGATATTGAGGAGATATGCGACGGGGTGGCTCTACACATGCAGCCTCCGAGGGCAATCGAAAAGGTTGGTTAAAGCCGCATGCCAAGTACTTGTCTTGATAGCGCCGACAAGAAGGAGGCATTTACGTGGCTCAAATATGACGTGATGTTCCACGATGGTTATTGTTCGAATATGAGTAAGGGAGTCAATCTTGCTACGGGAAAAATAAACGGGCTCAAGAGTCACGACTATCATATATGGATTGAGCGGCTGATGCCGGTGATGCTTCGAGGGTATCTCCCCGATCATGTACGGCGAGTGCTTGCGGAGGTGAGCCATTTTTCCGCACGGTGCTGTGCTAAGCGAGATATGTACCGAGGTGATTGAGAAGGCTGCGGAAGCAAGTGCCGGACATGCTATGCAAGTTAGAGATGATATTCCCCCCGGGCTTCTTCACTCCGATGTTACATCTCATCGTGCATCTCGCCAACGAGGCACTCTTGGGGGGACCGGTGCGGTATCGTTGGCGGTTTTGTATTGAGAGGGAGTTCAAGTATATTCGGTACAAATGTGGAAACAAAAATAAGATTGAAGCATGCATAGCTGAGGCAACTCTCCTCCATGAGATGGCGGACGCCACGATAATGTACTATGCCAATGATGTGCCCACTAAGCATAACCCGGTCGCTCGGTACAATTCCGACGAGCCCAAGCGTGACCCAAAGCTCTTGCTCTTCCAATATCCCGGTGGCAAGGCCGGTGCCTCAAAAGTGGAGAACATTTCGCCAGAAGAGAAGGATTGCATAATGCTTTACGTGCTTATGAACATGGATGAAGTGGTCGATTTCATGAGGTAAAATGATGAACCAATTACTTTGCAACCGGTAACTTGGTTTTGGTCTAATACGTATTTTCTCCTTTCGGCCAATTCCATGATGAAATGTGGTCGGGAAGAAATGGTCCCACTCCCACGCGAGTGGTACACTCTTACGAAAGAGGGTGCCCCGCCCTTAAATAAAAGCTTCGTGAGCTGGTTCTATGAAAAAGTAATTTCTCAAATGTTCCTCTTACTTTGCAATCCGTGACTTGTCTTATTACACGTAACTAATGCACGAAATAATCTGAGCTGAACTTGTAGGGAGCTGATCCCAACGTTGAGATGACGGACGAGTTGAGATGCGTTTCCCGGGGTTTTAACCGTAGAGTCCATACGCATGAGAAGTATGATGTAAATGGGTATCGCTTCCATACGGAGTTTCACCGAGAAGAACCGGCCTAATGCAAAAACAATAAATACGGGGTCTACACCCGCGGAGCCGATGATCTTGATTACTATGGAAGGTTACAAAAGGTATACGAGTTGACGTTCAACAACGCAAACATAGAACTCAAGCTCTTTGTGTTCAAATGCCACTTGGTTTGACCCACACGGTGGAATGAGAAGCACCCCCTCCATTGGTTTAGTTGAAGTTAGGCCTACAACCACCTACGGCGGATCCGACGTCTATGTTGTGGCTCACCAAACCAAGCAAGTTTATTATTTGTCCTACCCATGTCGGAATGAGGAACTCATGGGCTCGGGAAGTCGTGTTCCGAGGTATCGCCACATGGTAAGCTACCCATCCCCTCCGAGGACGATTACAACAACATTGACCCGGTAACATATGAGGGAATTTTCTATCAAGAGGAAGAGCGAGTTCGGGGACCTTCAAATAGACATAGATCTTCAGGAGCTCCACAACGATGTACAAATGCGTGGTGAGACCGTGGTGGACCTGAAGGACATAGCTATGCTCACCAAGCGCAATGCGAACAAAGACAACATTGTCGAGACTCAACCGGAACCCAATGCCGACCATGAATACTCATATGATACTGATTTTGATAGTGAGGCTGAGAACCCAATGCCTAGAGATGAGAGTGGTGATGAATGGTGAGGGTCTTTTATGCTTAGTACCTACATTATCATTATGCTTAATACATACATTTGTCATTATGCTTAGTACCTACATTGTCATTATGCTTAGTACCTACATTTTTCATTATGCTTAGTACCTACATTTGTCATTATGCTTAGTGTTTACTCATTTTCAACATGCTTATTAATTATTTTCTCTTTTCTTATGCAGGTAATTTCCCAATATGAGCGGACGGAAGGCATCATCGAGCTCCTTGTTTGATCAGATGCATCAGCGGAAGCCAGGGCCGGGTGCTTCCAGACGGAGTGGAAGACCCATTGTTCCCACCCGGCGTTACGAAGACGCAGACGGAGGACGGGGAGGACGAGGGGGTGGACGAGGGCCTGGAGGACGAGGGGGAGGGACGAGGCTGGAGGACGAGGGGAGGACGAGGGCCGGAGGACGAGGGGGGATGCACGGCTCCTTCTAGGCTGACATTCCCTGCGCCGGCTCGGTGGCTTCACAGTCTATGGACGAGGAGGAGGACACTAGGGAGGAGGAGGACACTAGGGAGGAGGAGGAGTCTAGGGACGAGGAGGCTTCGACGGAGATGGCTCCGAAGAAGTTGCGGATTCGTGGGGAAGCGCAGGTTCCCGATGAGAGTAAGGAACCTGCTACGGAGGATGACAAGTGGCTCCTTGTCCCAGGAACTATAGAGTAAGTAGTAAGGTGATTTCATTTTTGTTATGACACTTAGCATTTTTCTAATGTTTGATAATTGTGCAGAAATTTCACATATACGGGGAAGAATGTCCGCGT
This sequence comes from Lolium rigidum, assembly GCF_022539505.1. Lineage (NCBI taxonomy): Eukaryota > Viridiplantae > Streptophyta > Magnoliopsida > Poales > Poaceae > Lolium > Lolium rigidum. The sequence goes on from NC_061513.1 coordinate 6,260,743, forward strand.
GCCGGGGAGTACTGATTGGAGCTGCTATTAGGAAGTACTGGTCGGGGATGTACACTCCGGTCCTTGGAGGCGAGTCCAAGCTAGCCTACACTTGGGAAGACTTTGAGATAGCGCCTTACCCTGGCTTTACTTCCGCCGCCGACGCCGTGATCAAGAAGTTTTGGGTACGTAATGCATACTCTTTGGGTTTCGTTCATATGTAGTTGATTACCCCACCGTGATAACTCATGCCTCTCACACTTTCTGTTATGCTTGATTGCAGCGCAATTATAGGGTGGCGACTGAGCATAAGGAGAGGGCGGACGTGATCCTCCGTAACATGTGTCAGAAGTTGACACGGCAGCAGTGGTACAACCAGAGGATCACGTGCATCGGCCACTTCTATGCTGAGCAGGGCGTAAGGTACACAAAGCCTGAGATTGTGAAGGGACTCGCCCCGGCTATGACGATAGAGGACTTCATGTTGGTAAGTAATTGTCAATGCGATTCTATGTACTTCGGCTAACTTGCAACTATATTGTTTGTTCTTCAAATGAGTTTTGATTTTGCAGGTTGTACCACATTGGGCTGATAATAAGAGGGCCGCCTTCATGGAGTTGGTCAAGAATTGGGTCGGCGAAAACCCCGATTTCAAGGCCGTGAGCGACCGGAACAAGGCCAACCGTGGGAATCGGGGAACACACGAGTGCGGGGAGCAGCGGCACCGATCGCTATCGGGACCGTACGGTACATACAAAAATGGAACAAGCTGCATTTTTTGATTTTCGATGATATGCATAACATTTGTTTTGTGATGCGAGGGAAGAAGCTCGGGAGGGAAGTTGGTCAGATGGAAGCGTGGACACACATGAAGGTGGTGACGCCGGGTCCGAACGAGCCTCGGCCCGCACCTGAGATGTACTACGGCAAGGCCAAAGAGAGCAAGGAAAAATACTGCGAGGAGTACGCCAAGCTCCATCCAGAGGTGGAGGACCCTATGACCGAGCCGGTCGACGAGGTGGCGATGATGCTGGCGGGGTGCGGCCAGCCGCATGGACGTCCTGCCTGCCTTGCTGGGGGTTTCAAGCCTGAGAGGAACTTCACGCAGATCAAGGCTACCCTCCCCTCCGGCAGCTACGCTACCTCCTCGCGGACTACATGCCGTTCTCGGGTAGAGGTAGATGTAAGTCATCCACACTTTCATCCTCTGTTTTGACTCTTGTTCCTGAATGGCTATGTTGATGAGACACATTATTTCTGAAATTGTAGACTCAGCTCGAGGAGGCCTATGAACTAGCTTACGAGGAGTATCTCGAGAAGATTAAGGAGCATGACCTTGTGAGAGATGCCTATGCCCCAGTGGACGAGCAACCAGATGGCGGTAAGTTTCAATCTCTATGGTTGCAAAACATCTTAAGTCCCCATGTTTGAATCTGAGCTATCTCTTCCGTTTCTTGCAGAGTTTCACTCGGTTCATGATGACTGGAGTGCGAGAGGAACCACTCCCAGAGCCGCCTCATCCGGGGCCGACGCCGGTGTTCCCGTCCAAGGAGGAGTTCTATTGCATGTACAAGCGTCGGCGTCGGTTGACCCCGGTAAGTTGCTAACTTGGCTAAGTTGCTAACTTGGTGTTACATGGCTAAGTTGCTAACTCCCTCCAACATGTAGGGATTGGGAGAATCCGGGAACGACACTCCTTGTGGTACGCCGATGCACCCCGGTCGCCATTCTCCTGGTGCTTCTGCCGAACCTCGGCATGGTTCTGCTTCCGGTGGCTCTCGTCGTGGTTCTACCTCCCCGAGCACCGTCGAAGTATTCCAGCCTCGCTTCACACAAGCGGAGCTAGATGAGTACTCGGGTCCGCCAGGTGGTGCACCACCATAGTTTCTACATTGTACTAGCACATGATGACACACTCCATCTTTGTAGTGGATCCCGTGTATGTACCATGGTCTTGTATGCTATATTTGTGCTATTTGTGAGATTTGATGCTATATTTGTGCTATTTGTGAGATTTGATGCTATATTTGTGAGATTTGGTGTTATACGGTGATATCTTTGTGCTCTATGGTGCTATATAATGTTACTGGATATTCAATGCTATAATATGTGCATTTTGTCCGATTTTCTGAGCAAATTGAGCCAAAAATGGCAAAAAACAGAAAAAACCTGGGCCGGCTGTGCCGATGGTGTCACCGTCGGCACAAGCCCATAGCTGTGCCAAATGGCAGGGTCTGTGCACCGTCGGCACAGCCGGCCCAGGTTTCGCGCGTTTTTTCCAGTTTGAATGCCACCGTTTTGCCGCCAGTTCTGGGAAAAAAAAAGCAAAACTGTGCCGACAGCTGGGGACGTTGACGGCAGCCGGCGTGACGGCTGGTTGGCTCTGCCGACGATGCGCCGGCCGACGGCCACCGTCCAGCCGTCGGCGTAGGACTGTGCCGACGGTGACATGCTACGCCGACGGTGAGCGCGCCGCCCCCGACGCGATCTGTGCCGACGTGAAGACGCCGACGGTCACCGTCGGCAGAGACGGTGCCGACGGTGCTCCACCCTGTGCCGACGGTGCGGGGCCGTCGGCGCACCCCGTGTCTCCCGTAGTGAAGGAAATTTGCACCAGGAAATAATTACCCTGAATTCTTATAATTCGTTATGCACTTCTTTAATTAGGATAACTCAGCACCAACTCATTCATCTAATGAAACAATTACATTACATTAACAAAGTACAAACTCAGCAGAACAAACAAACTGGAGTAGAACTCGCAGTAACAAGTAGATCAATAGCAATGCCATCACACCTGTCCATCCATGGACATTCCTTACACGCAGTGAATATTTTTAATTTTATTAGTGTGCAGGCTTCTTCCCTTCTTTCAGTTGTGGTGGTCGGTGAACGCGACGACCAGATCCGTATGGCTCGGGCGAAGGACCCCAGTGCCGCGCAGCATCGCGCCGCCGCCAGGCGGTCGCTGGCTGCTGCCGCGAGCTGGGCGTAGGCGGAGGTGCCACCGTCGGCCTGCGCAAGGCAAGCGCAGCCGCACCATCCGACAGGGCGAGCTGTGGCGTCAGAATCTCCTCCAACGACCTCAAGGAGGCTGATACGTCTCAAACGTATCTATAATTTCTTATGTTCCATGCTACTTTTATGACAATACTTGAATGTTTTATACATACTTTACAGCATTATTATACATTTTCCGGCACTAACCTATTAACGAGATGCCGAAGCGCCAGTTGCTGTTTTCTGCTGTTTTTGGTTTCAGAAATCCTAGTAAGGAAACATTCTCGGAATTGGACGAAATCAACGCCCAGGGTCCTATTTTTCCACGAAGCTTCCAGAAGACCGAAGAGATAACGAAGTGGGGCCACGAGTGGTCAGACCACAGGGCGGCGCGGCCTGGCCCCTGACCGCGCGACCCTATGGTGTGGGCCCCTCATGAGCCCCCCTGACCTACCCTTCCGCCTACATATAGCCTTCGTCGCGAATACCCCTGTACCGAGAGCCACGATACGGAAAACCTTCCAGAGACGCCGCCGCTGCCAATCCCATCTAGGGGGATTCAGGAGATCGCCTCCGGCACCCCGCCGGAGAGGGGAATCATCACCGGAGGGGCTCTACATCATCATGCCCGCCTCCGGATTGATGCGTGAGTAGTTCATCCTTGGACTATGGGTCCATAGCAGTAGCTAGATGGTTGTCTTCTCCGCTTGTGCTATCATTGTTTAGATCTTGTGAGCTGCCTAACATGATCAAGATCATCTATTTGTAATGCTACATGTTGTGTTTGGTGGGATCCGATGAATCTAGAATACTATGTTAAGTTGATTATCAATCTATCATATATGTGTTGTTTATGTTCTTGCATGCTCTCCGTTGCTAGTAGAGGCTCTGGCCAAGTTGATACTTGTAACTCCAAGAGGGGGTATTTATGCTCGATAGTGGGTTCATGCCTCCATTGAATGCAGGACGAGTGACAGAAAGTTCTAAGGTTGTGGATGTGCTGTTGCTACTAGGGATAAAACATTGATGCTTTGTCTAAGGATATTTGTATTGATTACATTACGCACCATACTTAATGCAATTATCTATTGTTTACAACTTAATACTGGAGGGGGTGCGGATGCTAACCCGAAGTTGGATTATTTAGGCATAGATGCATGCTGGATAGCGGTCTATGTACTTTGTCGTAATGCCCTGATTAAATCACATAGTAATCATCGTTGATATGTATTGAATCTTGATTTGTCAATTGCCCACCTGTAATTTGTTCGCCCAGCATGTTAGTTATCTTATTGGAGAGACACCACTAGTGAACTGTGGACCCCGGTCCATTCTTTACATCTGAATACATTCTACTGCAATTATTGTTCTTACTGTTCTTTGCAAACAAACACCATCTTCCACTCGATACGCTTAATCCTTTTTTTTCAGCAAGCCGGTGAGATTGACAACCTCAATGTTACGTTGGGGCAAAGTATTTTGATTGTGTTGTGCAGGTTCCACGTTGGCGCCGTTTTCACTGGTGTTGCACCGCACTACACTCCTCCACCAACAACCTTCATGTGCTTCTTGGCTCCTACTGGTTCGATAACCTTGGTTTCTTTCTGAGGTTGCGCATCATACCTTCCTCTTGGGGTTCCAACGGACGTGTACATCTACGCGCATCAGAGGCTGGCGGCGGTGGTGGTGGTGGTGGTGGCGGCGGTGGCGTGGACCTCTTCAATCTCTATCTCGACCTGATTGGAGGCGCCAGTGGGGCAGTGATGGAGGCGCCGGTCGGGGCGGTCGGGGTAGTGATGGAGGCGCCGGTGGGGGTGGCTAAAGATTCAGATGGTGAACGGCATCAGATAAACTAGAGTATATAGTATAGAAGAACCCAGACGAAAAATTTAAGAAGTTTTGGTGGGTGGGCGGGCGCGGGTCAGTTACCTTTGCCCAGGCGTGCACGAAAGTGCCAGTTGTACAGGCAGTATCCGACGAGAAGAATGATGGCCAGCAAGGCCACCGCTCCCAATGTAATACCTCCTTCTAAATTTAAGGGTATCAAACATGATTACAAGTGAGGGTAAGGGGCACTTGCCCCCCACCCCTCGGACCCTACATGCCATCATAGTAATAAATTAACTAATACACTATTAGGAAAACACTTATAAATAGAAATAGATTCTGTGGCGCATTTAAAAAGGCGTGCTCCACAAAATATTTATGTGGCGCATCAAAAAATATGGTCCATAAAATCGTTAGAATATTGTGCGCATAAAAAATATTCACCACAAAATTGAGTATTTCTGTGGGGCATATAGCAATATGCGCTAGAGGAATACACAATTTTGTGGCGCATATGCCACCGAATTTTTTGTTTCGATTTTAATATTCTAGATTTTTGAAAATATTAATTTGTTTTGAAATTTTAGAATTTTTAGAATAGTTTCCAATTTTTCAACTTCTAGGATTTTTTCAATTTTTTCAATTATTTTTTAATGTCTATTTTTTTAATATTTGAATATTTTTTATTTTCTAGGTTCTTTTGATATTTTAAAATTTAAAATTTTAGATTTATTTTGAAATTATATATTTTTTAGTTTCTTTTCTAATTTTTGAACTTTAAGGATTTTTTTTGATATTTTTGAAAATTTAGTTTTTTTAAAATTTATAAAATTTAAATTTCTTTGTTTTTTAAATTTTTTTTGGCTTTATAGGGTTGTTATGATACTAATATCAATAAGAACTTCAGTACCATAAGGACAACTCAATTAAATAGAATTCAGAAGTTAATCATGTTTGGTTTGGATCAATTTGAGGATGGGTGACCTAGTGGGAAGTCATCTTTTTTATATCATTTGAGATATGTTCGGAGTGTTACTAGATGTTTAAAAAATTCAAATATTTGAATTTTTCTAAGTTATTTTATTTTTTGATTTTTTTTGAATTTTTTTTGAATTTTTTTAGAACTCTATGACACATATCGTGTGGATGCGCCACATAAATGTGAGAATTCTGTGACGCATGTAGATATGTGGTATATAAATAAAATTTAATGGCGTGACTTTTGTGACACATGGGATATGCGCCACAGAAAGTGAAAAACGTGCGCCACTAATATGCAGTTTCCTACTATTGTATGGTAGAAAATGGCAACTTCAATGCCTACCGCTATGTCAACACTTACATAAAAATAGGTAATTGAAGAACTTCATCACCTAAATGAGAAGTGAATGCCTTTTTGTGGCCATATTATTGGATTTTTTTTATAAAGGGAGGGTGTGTCTATGTCTTTGTTGACTGAGATTTTCTTAAGTCTGAGTTACCTCAGAAATGTGTAACTGCAGTTCAAAAAAAAGTACAACTCGGTTGAGTTGCACATTTCTAGCAGAAAAGTGCAATTGCACTTTTTTAATAGACTTAAGAAAATTGCAGTTGATCACTGAGACATAGCAAAACCGTCTATTAATATCGAGAGATACGATTACGTCCATCCTCTGCAACGATGCAATATCCTAACGGTACGTAGTACTGATGCACACAACAAAAAAGAATACTAAGAAATAAAAAGTCCCGCTACGGTATTCTAGTGCTAGTAGCAACACTGATTTCCTAATCTAGCGATTAGATGTGTCTTTACTTTCTCGACAACACATGGCGTCTCTTCTAAAAACTAGTTACATCTAATAGTAATAGATACCATTTAATATGTGACTTCAACGGTGTATATATGTTCTGTTGATGCTTTATGCATGCTTAGTCCTGCTATAGTTATTGTTCATCTCTTTCATCAAAACGATAGTTGAGACTGGCTAGAGTATTTTCAGCGTGCTATATCATTCCAATTATTAATGAGTATCTTATCGCAATAAATAGATTCATTTACAGGCTTGCATCGTCCAAACATTTTCATTTCGTTCTGGAGGTATGTATACACGCCGTGTTGAAAGGAGCGGAAAGAAGAATAACTTTACTGAGTGCTGGAAAAGAGAAATGCTTCTTGTTGTCGAATTATCGCATACTCTTTCCGCAAAGAGTGAAAACAACGCGCGGGGGCACAAGAATCTTGACACTTTTGCATAGCAGGCTATGTGTAACACCTGTCGGAAGTAACAAATTACAAAGAGATGCTGCTGAAAATCTTTGGTGTGAAACTATGAAATCCCGACAGAGCAAGCAGGATACTTTAACCTATAAGTTTTCTCCGGATTCTCACAAAGATAGCCACAAGTTAATAGTGCTCCAATAATGGAGACGGTCACCGTAGAATCTTCACTGTACAGCAATCCCTGCCGTTCATTGTCTCCTGTCACTGCCACTCACCACGCTATAAATACCACCTCTTCCTCAGCACATTTCCAGCAAGCAAACATCGAGGCATCCCTGCATCGACCACACTATCTAGCAAGCATCACCATCTGCTAGGTCCTAGAATGGCGGCCTACTACAACGGCGGCAGGACCATGTCCTACTCCAACAACGACGGGTGCTACGAGGGCGGCCGGACCATGTACTCCAACACCAACGAGGAGTGCTACGAAGCCCCCAAGCACGGCCACGGCCACGACCACGGTCATGGTCACGGCCACGGCCACGGCATGACCAACATGTACTCCAACACCACCACCGACGAGTGCTACGACGCCGGCAGGAACGGCCGTGGCGGGATGAACATGTACACCAACACCACCGACGTCGAGTGCTTCGAAGGAGGCAGGCACGGCCACGGCCATGGCCACGGTGGCGGTCAGACCATGTACTCCAACACCACCGAGGAGCAGTGCTACGGCGAGCAGGGGCAGCAGGGGTACTACAAGAAGGAGGAAAAGACGCACAAGAACCGGGAGCGCATGGGCGAGGTCGGCGCCCTGGCCACCGGCGCCTTCGCGCTGGTAAGATATTAAGCTCGCAGCAGCACGATCAATATCCCCTATCCATTATCCGTCGATGTTATTACATGATCTGATTCTGATACATATATGTTGGATGATTCATTTGCAGTACGAGGGTTACGAGGTGAAGAAGGACCCCGCGCACGCGCAGAAGCACAAGATCGAGGCCGGTCTGGCTGGGGCGGCGGCGCTGGGCGCCGGCGGCTACGCGTTCCACGAGCACCGCGAGCAGAAGCAGGCCAGCTACGGCGGCGGGGCGCACCGCCAGGAGTACAGGATGCCCGTTCAGAACCACTACTGCAACTAAGCAATCATGCAACCAACGTCGTCGATCGATCGTATCGGCCGGCGAAGAGCATGGAGGCATGAGCAGCTACTACGTAGTACGTATAGACTCCAATAAGATAGAGCGTCATGCCGGCATGTATTTCCTAATTTCGGCTTACTTGCAATAAGCTAGCTGCATGCGTGCGTGCCACTGATCACGTGCGTACTGTTGTGTACTCTGTACATGTGCGTCTGGGATAGTACGGTCGCGTATATCTCTACTACTATAATACACGAGTTTTGAATTTGGATTGGCCACCTACAACAATGCAGACCAAATATTAGCCGTTGATTTGTTCCACTAGGTGGATATCTGCCATCCATCGGTACACAATCAAAGTGATCCAACGGCTGAAATTTCATGGATTCGCTCTGTACGGACTGGCGCCAAAGCAAAAGCTGCCTGCTCGCGGCGCTCCTAGGACTTTCTAGACTTCTCGCGGCGCTGCCTGCTCCCTCCGCCACTGCACGCGCATGCGCAGGAGCACTGCAGCAGGTTGAGTGGACGGGCAGCTCGCTGAGTCGAAGTGCGGCCGGAGAATCGCATGAGAGCTGAGCACGAGTTCGGTGCCGCCCGTCAGAGCAACGCAGCATCCGCCGGCCAACCGGTCGTCCGGCCCAAGCTCGAGGCCATTGGAGCAAGACGCTGCATCCGTCGGTCGTCCGGGTGCTCCGGCCCGAGATGGAGGCATCCGCAGTCGTTGGTCTTCTTGGTCCTCCCATCCATGAAGATTCAGATCTTGTTTCCTGGCCTTCCATCTCTGCAACCCCGTTCCCATTCCTGCATGGGCAACAATTAGCCATTCCACGGCTCGATTTGGCAACATTCTGTGAGGTTTAGAAGGGAAAAGGGGAGAGGATTTTTTTGACTCGATTTCATCGGAAGAGGCCAAGGAAGAGATAGAAATACAATTGTTTTATGCTTAGGTCCAGTACAGAAGACGGCCAATACTGCAGAGAATTTTCACTAAGCTAAATTGGAACCAACATGTTAGAATAGCCATCCAGAAGCAGAATAAACGCTGCGCTTGCTCTTACAGCAATTCAGCAAATTGCCTCAATTTTTGTGTGTACTGTCAAGTCACTGGGTTCCGTACTCTCTAAATAAGAATTGTCGATTTCTGTTAATAAATGGCAAAGAGTAGCTTATATATGTGTTGTTTTATTTGTCGATTTTGTACTTTTATAACTACTAGGAGAGTGCTTTTTTGTTGAAGTGTGCCTGACCTCTAATCGGCAATGCAGTTTTTACAACCAAATTACTTGTTGTAGCTGTATTATTTTAAGGCCTGCACAATAAAATTTGAAAATCCATCCAATTCAACAATAAAAAAATATTGTTGGTCTTTAGGCCTTTAGCAAGACTCGACCAAATTTTCAAAATCGATCCATAAACGAATTTTTCTTGTGTTATTAATCTTCCTAAGTTCATAATTATTGTATAACGGATGCAATATTTTTAAATCATATTCGTAGGCTTATCATAGAACGCTACGTGCATAGCACGTACCTTCTACTAGTTTATACTACGTGTGTGTATGGATTTCGTGATCTTTGAAAATAGTACTAACATATTACTCCGTATATCGGGATTGATCTACACTTAATCTATTGTCGTTTCAAGTCACTTACCAATCAGCAGTATAACAAACATGAAAAATTATATTACTACTCCTTGCCCTAGAAAGGGCTAGTGCTGCATTACCAACATCGTCGGTGGAGTAACAATCTGAGTACGGGACCCTGAAAGAAAAAAAAATTACAACACATCCCTCAAAATTAGCACAAAATGCCCTAAGAATGTCAATCAGGTATTTCTTCTCCACCATTGGGATTTGGACTCGACCACCGCCAGCTGCTCCCGTCCTCACCGGGGACTATACCACTTTGAGGCAATGAGAACATGTATCGCTAGCGAGAATCCCTGTGGGGACCTCCACATAAGACATTGACACAGCGATAGAGGTTGAATTGATGCCAGCGAAGGCATGTGGAGAGGATACCTCCTCGGCCAGAAATCATGGTGGCTATCCAATGTCCACCATGTATTGGTCTCCAATTTGCAGCAGTGATTTTTCCCGCAACCCCCCAAGATTGCCTGTAGCAAGCTTGGAGCACGTCACCCTCATGTCGTCACCACGTTGACAAAGAGAACGAGGCATCACCTTACTGGCGAGCAGGCTCGAGTCATCGCCAACAGAGGCCTTATTGTCGGAGTAGCAAGTAGCTCCACTCATCGTCGCCCCCAACTCCAACCTAAGGAGCACCACACAGACGAGAAGAACCATCGGCGAGCATCAGATCTGGCCCAAAAGGAAGCCGCCACCTTCCTCCCTGCAACGCGCTGAAACGCTATTGGGCAACAAAAAAACAAGAAGACCTAGGCCTTAGGGCACCCACAATGTGTATACAAATGTGGTTCTATATTTGCTTTTTGGATTTTGGAACTAGTTCCCTACATTGTGAAGTAGTTCCAAAAGAAGCAAAAGTGAGAACCGGAGCAAGTAGTTGCTCCGTTGCCAAGTCTGTGGCCAAATTCTTGATGGAATAAAGAATGCATATCTAAGGAAGAAAGAGAAGATGGCTGAGGTGAGAGAGAACATGGCTGGAAAGAAAAACAATTCCTTTAAATTGCTTGTGTCGGCACTGGGGCCCACTATATAGACATTTCGAAATAGGCAACATTGTGTAGATGTTGCCATATATCACTTTGATGTCAAATTGTGTGTTCCGTCAGATTTGGCGATCTATACATTGTGGATGCCCTTAAAGCTACCTACTACTATACATGGACGAGTCCCTCACCCATCTCAACATCGGCGACCGTCGGAAAAGAGAATGGGGGGGGGGGCAAACGGCCCTGATCTGGAGAGGGTCGGAGGCATAAGGGAAAGGGGTCTTATATTATTGATCTTCTTGACTATTACCAATAGTCCATGTTTCGTCCCTCAACTTCAATATCAGAACAAAATTGTTGAACTCTCAAATGTCAATACCATATAGATTTCGTCATTTGCCTCATCGAGGATGTTCTAACACTGGTACTGGTTTAGCGGATGTGATAGCCTAGTCACCAAAACATTGACCGAGACCTGGAATGGCAGAAAAAAGCAGTATTCTTTTTCTAAAGACAAATAATTTGAAGAAAAATGGGAATTATAAGAGAGAAAAAAAGTAACATAAACTAAGGTACTGGAAAGTTATCTTTAAAAATCATGTACATTCATCCTCCGAGTCAATCCAAATTAGAGGGCATATTTTGTTACTTAGGAAAATTCTTTGACCAACTATTACGCGCGGAAAACCAAAACTGATCCCGGGTGCATATGCATCCGATATGTATAAAACTTATTTCGAAATCTTAAAAAAAATTAGGAATTTCTTTTGGCATTTAGAGGGACATGTTCTATGTGTGCACGTAAAGTTTCACATGACATCGACAATTTTACACATGGCACAAAACATATCAGTTTTTTGCTGAAACAACTTTGTGAGCATGTAACATGTCAAGATATACATGTGACATTTTTACTTGTATTTTTATATATTTGTAAATATGTTTAAAGTGCATTTCAATAAAGGGTGCATATGCACCCGAGTGCAAAAACACCATGTCCTGTTACGCGGTCAAAATTAAAGAACTAAGTAAGTTCTTTGGACCGCAAATATAATGATATCAATTTTTGTCACAAAAATATATATCACTAGAGTAATTTTTGTCCTAAGGAAAAAATTACCCTCGAATTTTTGAACGGGGCGACTACGAAAGTACAAAAAACACCGAAACCTTTTAGGTTAAAAAGATCTAAACTATTCTACAAATGATGTTGAAAATTCGGGCCTTCTAAAATATGATGTAGAAAATTTGAGTTTGAATCATTCCATGGGTTTGAATATGTTTATTAAGATCTTATTGGAATATTTATGCTTCTTCTGTTCCATTCTTCTCGAATTTTATTCTGATTGTTTTCGTAACAATTATACTCGCGCGGCTACCATGGGTTGGAAAGACTGGTGGGGTACCAAACCCTCTGTTCATGGAAATTTCACGCGTATGCGTTTCCTTGTATAGTAAAACGCTCGAAGGAGAGGCCAAACAAAGAGCTAATACTAGGCATACAACAACTTGTGTCTTAGGTGCAAATTCATTCATACAATAAGTTGAAAACTGGGGCGAACTGGTACAAGGAAACTTGAAAAGCAAACAAGAGGAAAGGATAAACCGTGGCTCTAAGGGGTGTGGCACTTGCAGGGACCTACTCGGACTGGACACCGACTCCGACTTCGACTAGGGGCAGCTAGCGACGGGAGCCCATATAGGCACGCTCACCGTGCTCTTTCCCCAAGACGACTTCGAGCCTGCTCTACTCGACTCGATGACCGCGACGATGCCGATAAAGGAAGAAAACCAGCCGTCGCCGTCGCCGTCGCCGCCAGGGAGCACCGCCTGCGTTAAGGAGATGGCTCTAGACCTTGCCCCAGCGCAGAAGCTTCCTCCGGGCATCTACTTCAGCCCGACGAAGCCGGAGAGCCTGCTCACCTACCTCAACCGGTGGATCGCCGGGGTCGCCATGCCGGACGCGGCCGGGTGGGTCAATGAGGCCGACGTGTACGCTAAACACCCCGCCGTGCTGGCGGGCGAGCACTTCCCGGCGAGCACCCGCAACGACGAACCCAGCTGGTGGTTCCTCTGCCACTGCAAGCTGCAGCCGACGCGCCGCAGCAGCGCCGCCCCGCGCGCCGAACGCGGCGTCCTCACGGGAGGCTGCTGGAAGCTGGAGCAGAAAAAGGAGGCGGTGGAATGCGCGGAGACCCGCCGGATCCTCGGTTACAAGCGCAGCTTCGGGTTCCACCTCAAGAAGGAGTACAAGTCGCAGTGGCTCATGGAGGAGTACACCAGCGTGGCTATCCCGGAGGACGGCGTCGCCCTCGCCGGCGGCAAGAGAATTCTGCCGGCGCTCTACAGGGTGTACCCCACCCCACGCGATCACGAGGAGAAGGAGGAGAAGAAGAAGAATGCTAAGAAGAAGAGAGGCCGGGACGATGCTGGGGAGGGCAGCGCGCCCGTGAGGCCTGCCCGGGTGGTAGTTCCGGAGGACTACTTTGACGCCATTGAGGCGTTGCTGCTGCAGTCGAGCGTTGGTGGTGTCGGCCAAGAGCAGACGCACGACACCGAAGCAGCAGCGCCGCCCGACGATGATCACACCGTGAACATGCACGAGAAGGAGATGTGCGCCATGCCTGAGGAGGGACCGAAAATGCTACTATTACAGGGCAACACCAACGACGGCGAGGCTCCTCCGCAGCCTGATCTCCTTCTGGTGGACGAGGGCGACGTGGTGTGGAAGATGGGCCGAGATAATGTTCTCGCGGACTCCTCTTGGATCGACGAACACTACTGAATTGATCAGGATGATTACTTTGTGTTTGTAGAGATCCGGTACGGCTAATTATTCTTGCGGTGGCCATTATATTGGATGGATGTGTTTGTGTGTTTAATCTATTTGTTTCTTTTTTTTGCGAAAATTCAATTGATTTGTTGCAGCTAGCTCGCCATTAATAGCAGGAGGAATTTTTTTTTGATTGTCCAAGAACTTGTAATGATCCGGGTTTCGTGGTTGCTAAACGGTGATGTTTAGTTTTGAACAGTGATAAGTGTGTTTCTAAATCGATCATAGAAAATAAAAATTTATACTTATACGTACTTATCATCTGCAAAACTAGCCCTAAGAGCATCTCCGGTCGTTTGGGAACCTCAAACAAAAAACTCTCCAGTCGCGTCCTAATTTAATGCTAAAAACGTCACATTTTGAGTCCGGCGTCTTCAGAGACTCTATACGAGGAGGCGTCGGGGACGCCGGATACAAAATAAGCACTTGATGCATCCATGGAACTCCTAGTCCCCACATGTCATTCTCTTTTCCCACATTTTTTTTTCCTAATTTTCCCACTGATCTCCTCTATAAAAATAAGAAAGGGTTTTTTTTGTACAGATTTTTGATATCTTTTTGTCTAACGCTGTCTCCAAAAGCGTCTCCAATCATTATAGCGGATGCTTTTTGAGAAACACGACTGGAGAGGCTCTAAAGACCGACACGAGGGACCACGAGAAGGCATCAAATGGAAAAGGAATTCAATGGTCGCCTCTCCTCTTCCCTGTCTTCTCCTACCTCTAGTCAGATATTCCTCTTTTTCAGGTGTGTTTGTTCTCGACAAGCAAAAAAAAAACGGGGATCGCGTCTTGGCAATCACATGCCATCGGCAATGGGTTGTGGCAGTCGTCTGCATGAACTAGTTTTTTCACTTTGTGCGATATGCAGGTCCTAAGTTATGGAGAAAGTTTCAAAAACACCACCACAATTCACGACATTGTAAAAAAATCACGGGTTTTCAATTTTTTTGTAAATAACCAAAAGTTTTGGGTGACATCGTTGTAGGAAGCACAGATTCACCGGTAAACACATATTGACACCATTTCTGACCACTGTGGCCTGGTGTAAGAGATGACGTGGCGTCCTAAATAATACATCGCTTGACAGAGGCGTTAATGTAAGCGTATGACTCACTAATGGATATGGGACGCACACGTCAGCGCATATTCTTCCTTCTTATCCCTGCTCCCAATTCCAATCCGGTGCCGCCCTCATCAGGAGACTACAATGCCGCTCGGGAAGTAGCAGGAGCAAGCGCGGTGGGCGGGAATATACCTGGGCATTCTTCGGGCCGGGCTTAACAAAGCCTACGCAAAAAACCTAGGCCCAGACCCTGGCCCGACCCAACCATCGGGCCTAACTTTTAGACCCAAACCCGGCCCATCACTACAAAAGCCCGTCAGGCCTCGGGCTGGGCCGCTTCCTTATTTCTCACATTTTTTAGGCCCGGCCCGGCCCAACCATCGGGCCTAAATCTTCGGCCCAGACCTGACCCACAGACATGCTCGGGCTGGCCCAAGCCCAGAAAATTCGGGATGGGCCGTTCGGGGTGTGCTTCTCCCTACCGCTGGCCGCCCGACCTTGCTAAGGTCGACCTGGCGGGGATGGCGTACACCTGGCCGGATCCTCCCCTCCCGTCAGTCTCCACATGCACGCGCACGCCAACGTCATCTCTAATCCGCCATCGCTCCCTCAGAGTGGCAGGGTGGACGAGGAGGCCTCACACGTATGTCATCTCCCGCATTTGTTGTGCCGCAACCTTGGTTGTGCATGTACACCAGGACGCCACGGCCGTCTCCATGGTCGGCGGCGCGAGGAGGTGACCATGGCAGCATCTCCACTAGCTCTCGCACAAGTTCGACCACCGGGACGGCGGGTTCTCACTTCTCACCCTAGCCTCCGGCCAGATTGGTCAAGGCACGTGGGAAAATTTAGGAATAGAAGGAAATAAACAAAGAAATATAAAAAGTAGAAAAATAATTGATGGGCCGCTAACTGTTGTCAGGAGCTCCTGTCAAATTTAGCCACGTCACGCCTGCGAGTGGGACATACAAACAATTTGTCTGGTTAATTAAACGAATTAGTGCTTCTTGCAACAGTGTCATCCAAAACTGGTGGTTATTTGCAAAAAAATTGAAAACCAGCAGTTTTTGTCACAATGTTGTGAATTGTGGTGGTTTTTTTTATTATGTCTAGGTTATGAGAATTGACAGCAATGTGATTGTGGCCTAAGTTCACGGCAGAAACCAAATTAGGATATTATTAGCTAAAGAAAGTGTTGCATGATCACCGGCGATACAGAGGCTGTCGTCGAGTCAGTCAGGTTGACATGACTTGACGATTGTAGTTCAGGTTTAACCAGAGTTTCATTCAACAGTGAACCACATCATCTACAGTTCATCGCGGGGTTCCACCTTAGCAGCGGCAACATGCTGCTGCCGCTCAAGCAGATAGCGAGCTGCCAACGCTGCTTGCATGGCGGCGCCATACGGCAGAGCATCCTCGTTGACGGTGAAGTAGGGGTTGTGGTGTGGCGCTTGCGGGCCGCGGGTCTCGTTGAGCATCCCCACGAAGTAGTAATATGTCCTGGGCACGGCCTCAGCGTACATGGAGAAGTCCTCGGCTCCCATCATCGGCTGCTTGTCTCTCACGTCGCCGGGGCCGACCATCTCGCCGCCAACCTTCACGAAGAAATCATGGAGCTCCGGGTTGTTGATTACTGGCGGAGTGAAAGGCATATCGTTGCCAAGGAAGTCCACGACGGCGCTGCAGCGCTGGACGGATGCCTGTGCCACTATGACCTGAGACAATAAACACACCTTTCATTACAATTTGTCCACGAATTGAACTCAGGATGGAACGAGGGTTTGGTTACCGGGAGCTAAATTCAGTTATGGGTAACCATATTTCCACCGCACCCTTCAGAAAATGTCATACCGCGCAAAAATACCCGATTTTTTTCGAATTCAAACAAACACCCTCAGTAAATGGACATAGGAGGAATTTAAAGTCAAGATTTGGTTTTCGAATTTATCCGGTAACCGTCCGGATTTCTCGGAAACCACAGCGGAAATCGCAACCCCCTCGAGACAATATACCAATTCCGTAACGAAAACCTTGGATGCAACTTCTCGACAACATTAAACTAGACTTGCACACTGAACAGCTATGGCGTACCTGTGGGAATCTTCTTTAAATAGTGAAGTATATATCAATTTTTTAGTGGTCTCAGCATGACTATTCATGCTTACCAAAAAATAGCTTGACCATTTATGATCAAATAAACACAAAAAGACACTTCATTTCTGAAAGACACAAATGATGCAGCTTTCAGAATAATTAAATAATAATGAGGGAACAGACTAACCACCAGCTCAATTGTCAATGTCTATAATCAAATCGGGATATTATTAACTAGAAACTGTTGCATAATCACATAGGCGGCCAGAGCTAAGCTGTCGTATCATTGTGTACAAACTGCACTGTTGTACCATTATCTTCAAATTCAGATAGCTTAACTATAAAACATTGTGACTGCCTGATTTGCCATGTTGACAGTTAGCTATAAAACATTTAACCCAAGAATTTAAATGCCAGCAGTACTCAGTCAAATCAATTTTTATTTCTTTACCCTTTGAGGTACCGATAATTAGGAACTGATTGACCAGATAAATGACAGAGAAAATCCCAAGTATAATGTATTTACCTCTTCAATTCGCTGCTTCAGTAGATCAAAACTCTCCCTGGAAAAGGCTCGGAAGGTACCACCTATTATGACAGAATCAGGTATGACATTGAAGGCTCCTCCACCTTGAAACTTTCCAACCGTTACTACCTGCAGAAAAAAACAAACCCAACACGAGGAGGGGAATTTACGGGTAGTTATTGGAGTACACATGGACCTCAAAAACAATTTGGCGATGCTAAAGGAATGACTAGGACTATCACCATTTACAACATAACAGATATCTAAAAGCAGCCGCTGCAAAAATAATAATATTTGAACTAGATTAGTACTAGGCTAAACACTAGTTCAAAAAATTTGAACTAGATTTGTACTAGGCCAAACACTAGTTCAAAGTTTTTAACTAGATTTGTGCTAGGTAACCCCCCTAGTTGAAAAAAAATGTAACTAAATTTGAACTAGGCAAAACCAGGTAACACTTGGAATAGCACCTGTGAGTCCAAAGGGTCAGCTTCTCGGGAAACAAGTTGCTGCAGGCTTGCAATAACACTGGATGCAGCCAGTATTGGATCGATAGTATGATGAGGAAGTGCAGCATGCCCTCCCTTCCCACTTATTACCGCCTCAAAGAATCCGCACCCTGCCATTACAGGACCAGGCCTCGATGCCAGCACGCCGATAGGCACAGTGTCAAGTACATGGATACCAAACATGACCTCTATGTTCTCCACAGCTCCATCTTCTATCATCTTCTTTGCCCCACCACCACCTTCCTCAGCTGGTTGGAAAACAAGAACAACAGTACCCTGCGGTAAACAGCAACAAGACATCTGTAAAGAAAAATTGGCAAGTTTGGAGGATGAAAATGCCTATTTTGTTTGGTTGCTTTTAAAGAATAGAGTGCTCACTAAGGATAACTTTAAATATCAAAGCAATGAAAGGTTGGAATGGATTGACAACTGTGAGTTCAATGGTAGCAAATAAAGTCTCAATCAGTATATTTTGACTGCCCTCTAGCTAGATATAATTGGAGTGTGTGGCTGTGTGCTCACTGGGGATTGGTGCTAAGCCTCAGAATTTCATGGATCTATATCAAAATTGGTTACCTCAATTCATAGCTAGAGATAGAAAAGTGGTGATGACATGTGGATCCTAGTAATATCATCTTTTCTTTGCCTAACTGGGGAGTATTCGACCAAAGCGACATGATCAACTATTGATCAACCAAATGAACATGCGCATTTTCATATAAATTTTGGAGGGTGACTACTTTTTAACCGATGAATCAGAAGCAACAACAAAATGATGAACCTATATTCAACTGCCAATCTCCAAGCACTCTTTTCGAATTAAAGATAGTATTTAAATCTTCTTGCAACTTTTCATCGTGGGATGAGAAAAATCGCAATCATTTACAGTACAATGAGAATTGTTAACCAACCTGCAACCCGTCACGGTGCTCCTGAAGAATCTTAGCAGAGCCCAACAGCATAGCAACGTGTGCATCATGGCCACATCCATGCATCTTCCCTGGCACTTTGCTCTTATGCTCCCATTCCACGCTTTCCTGGAAATACGTAAGGGCAACTTAAGTAACATGACAAAGGTCCAATAACTGGGAATAGCATTTATGCTTCCCCTTCAAGGTACCACATGGTAAAAGCTAAAACCAGGTTGACAAAAAAATTTGCAGTCCAATAAATAGTTCCTCCTCCATATCTAAATATAAGACGTATCAGGAGTTCAATTTAAACTCCTAAAACGTCTTATATTTAGGGATAGAGGTTGTAGGTGTTTCCATACCAACCATGAAAAAAAAACATGGTGACAAGATCATAATCAAATACTAGCAAAGTTCAGATAGAATCAGATAGTAAATGATGGGAAATGGTGCAATTATCATCTTGTACTTATATAAAAAATGAGGCATAATTAATTGTCTCATAACCATTCATGATAAGCATGAACCCTTATATGATCCTAGTCAAAAGGCTAGGAAACTGGAAAAGGACTAGGTTAGTAGTATATACCTATTGTACAAAAAGAAGCGTTTGCTTTGATCCATGTTAACAAACCTAGTTTACATTTCCATGCTGTCAAGCTCAAAGATATGCATCCTCTCGACATCAAGATTTGCATACAATTATCTTGTCAAATCCAGTTGACCTCTCACACACTATAGTACTTTTGAGTGGTCTAGTCAAGACATCAGGGTTTGTTTACATTTTTCTGAATAAATTTGCAATTTTACTGCGCTGATAAATTGAAAGAGGTGGCTAGCGCCATCAAGACCGATTCATCTCTAAACTTAACAGGCGTGCTAGAAATCGTGCAATTTTGCGATCACAGATAATTATGGGAAAGGATCAGCAGCCGAACCAAGAAGTTATCCTCTACCTGCTGCAGGAAATCTAAAACACGATGGCTCGATACAACAATTGGAACAGTAAAGCAGCATCAGCAGGAAATCAAAGCATAAAAGGTAGCAGTAAGTTGGCAACCTGCATGGCGAGCGCGTCCATGTCGGCCCGGAGCGCGACGAAGGGCGGGCCGCCCGTACCGACAGTGGCGACGACGCCGGTGACGGCGAAAGGGTGCCTGTAGGGAATCCCCATGGCGTCGAGCTCCCGCCGCACGAGCTCGCTGGTGGCGAACTCCTCATAGCCAAGCTCTGGGTTCTCGTGGATCCGCCGCCGCACCCCCACCATCCAGTCCATGAACTCCGCATCCTTGGCCCGCCGCAGGAGACTCGCCGGGTCATCTAGCGCTGCACCGCAGCTCGCGGCGAGGAGGAGGAAGGCAGGAGCGCAAAGCAGCAGCGGGAGAGGCAGAGCACCAGCGGCCATGGTGAACAATAAACTAGTCCTACGGTGCTGTTGTGGTTTGAACTCTTGTATGACTGACGTGGAGTTGGTTTGGGTGCACTTATTTATCCGTTTTCCTCTATCCTTTTGCTCTGAGATGCCGTGGTTCCGTTCATTTTCTATGTTGGATTGGCTGGATTAGAGTGGTTTGTTGTAAAGGTTGGCGGGCATCCAGTTGCTTGCCACTAAAACGTGCTCAAATGCATAATCAAAAGCCTTGTTATAATTTGAGAACATTTCATTTGCTTACTTGGTGCTCATGAGAAAAATCTTCAACTTTATCATATTTCACAGAACTCAAGGCTTAGACAGCACCTACGTTCTCTGTAAGCGGCCTTTTACAGCTAGGGTGACAGCGAGCCCTTTATTTTTGAAAAAAAAAAACGAAAACTTCATTTCACAGTTCCAAAAAATAGAATTCTAGATGTATTCAATGACGTGTACTACAATCGCGCAGAATCTAAATACAAAATCAATTCGAAAGGATGCAAGCATCAACCTTTGGTTTATTTGTCACTTGATGTACATGGATCCTTCCTTTTAGTGGAATAGGTCGACCATGCAAGCTCCAGCAAATCACCTGATAAAATCAGAAACCAAATAGTGAAAGGAACAAATGTATATCCGCAAGACTACTGATTATCCAGGATGTTGAAACATTAAATGGGTACAATAAGCGCAAAAGCTGTAGCCGATCAAGCCAATGATGAGCATACTTTGCATCAAGTTTCATACCACTACCCAGAGTTTCAGCAGCAGAGCATGTACTGAAGAAACGATTTGACGATCAGATCCTCCTGTTCTCTACAAGCTTGAAGCGGTGGAAGCATAACAATGGCTTTGTAGTAAAACCTCCAACTTAATCCTCAAACCTCCAACTTAATCCATCTAAAGCCTCCAACTTCATCCTCATCCTCAGTCAGAGTACAAGGTCTGTTCTGCAGGATGCAATAGGATGAAGATTCCCACTTTTGTAAACCCAAACTCCAGCAAATTAAATTTCAAGCTCAAGCAGGGCACTTGACAGCTACCCAGCAGACGAATTTGATTATATAGTTGACCTGTAAAACAGAATATGCAGGACTAAGCCTACCAAAATAGCACATATAAAGCAGCAAGCAACCGTGAAATGTAATACACTCGAAACGCCCTTCTTTCACAGATCCCCATGTCAAGAAGAAATAACTGGCTACACCATCACATGCACAGCAATCGTATACCAAATGACACAAAATCATCACAGATCGAACCACAGAACTCCCAGCATTACATTTCAGTCTGGAATATCAAAACTCGGTTAACGAGGTAACAAGGTCCCTGATGAGTGATCACAGATACTAGAACAAGATGGGTCCAACATGCTACTAGGAAAGGAGCATTGTCTGGCTTGATGCTTAAACCTCCTGGACGCTCAAACCTGCAAAAAGGAACATCACGATTAGCAAACATTTACCAACAGCAGGAGTTCTAGAGCAGTAAAGAACAGAAAAAAAAGGTGTACACATCATAATGACTAGATAAGATGCAAAATATGTGTGATTGAGAGGAGGACCAACTATGAACAAATTGAAAACAAGCCACTTGTCACAAAATTGTACGGTATTCATAACATCGCTGCACAACTCATCGAAACAGTGCAAACTAGAACAAACAAAAATAACATTAGACCTAACAAATTGTTACACTGGTAGTGCAATCACACTGCAGAGGAAAATATAGCTGATGGCAAGCTGGTACATGCAACCCGCCAAGATGCCTCTGTTTTATCTCACATGGTATCCCTCGGTTGGATCTCATAGCTATTGGCCATCACGGATGAACATAAAAGCAGACTAGTTGAAACCACAAGCCATAAGTCAAAAGAAATAAAGACTGAAAAGGCTTGAAGCTAAAACTAGCAGAGCATTCATCTTTGGCATTACAATTTCTGTTCAAGGGACACGCCACTTGAGATGAATATTACAAACATAACTACTCAACAGGACAACAATACAGTGGGGAGAAACCAAGGGGATGTAACGATTCTGCTGCAATCATACTCATGTCCCTCAGATCTCATAGCTAATATGGCCATCACCGACGAATCTAAGCAATGGTTTTAGCCCCAAGCCATCGTCAACTCAACAAAAGTGTATGACGAATGGCTTGAAGCTAAAACCAGTCAATAATCATCTTTGGACCTAAATTTTATCTTCACTGGGACATCAACTGCATACACACTATATAACTGAAAAATGCAAGGCGAACTCAAAGTACGGAAAAAATAGCAGATACAAGCATGCACAGCCGACAAACATACATTCCAAGTGATGTTTATACCACATAGATAGACCATGTCAGATAATTACCTGGTGGGAGTGACTGCTTGAGCTTGTTGGCCTTGTCAGCGTCGAAGACGCAGAGGGTGTAGAGGTACCTGGAGCAGCGCACCTTGAACTTGACGGCGTCCTTGGTCCTCTTGATCCGCACCGATCGCGCGTCCTTGCGCCGCGCCGTCAGCAGGAAGTCCTTGATCTCGTGGATCTGCTTCGGCTGCACCACGCGGAACAAACACATGAAGGATTACTTAGTTGCCATATCATCTTGGGCGGAGACATCATCGTTGTGGGGAGAGGATCATTCTCACCATGGTGGACGACGGGGGAAGTCGCCTGTAGGAGGAGGTGGTGGTGGCGGCGGCGTGGGGAAGAGGAAGGGAGAAGGAGAAGACCCTTCTCTGCACATTTATGCTTGGGGTAACCTACTTGCCACACGATATCTGGCCCAGGTATTGATGGGCCAGGCGAGCAGGCCCAAAGTGATAGAACTGAGCCCTCTTCACTAAATAAAAAGTTGCCCCAAATCTTTCTCCGCACATTTGGAGCCTTGTGCTCGCAAGCATAGCTAAAAAATCGTACTACTTGTGAGTGAACCAGTGAGCCAGAACGACCATTATTTTAAATTAAATTTTAAATTATTTTAAATTAAATTTAGTGAAGTCTGGTTCGAGTGCAAATAAAAACCATTATTTTAAATTAAATTTTAAGCAAATTTCAGAACAAGACGAGCGCAAAACGTATAGATAGTAAATTTCAACATTTATAAGCACAAAACATGGTGGGTCTAAGTGATATTGGGTGTTATATGTGGTGTTGTTTCTTCCTAGCATAAGGTTGTGAGTTCGATTCCTCTTGTGATATCTGTTTTTCCTATTTTTTGTTGTTTGGATCGTTGCCTCTTTAAAACCCCGTCAGGCAATTGGGTCGCGTTTATTTTGATTGAGCCATTAAATCAATATGGTTTTTTAAACTATGGCAGCAAGGGGAAGCAAGGTGGGGATGAAGGAAAGGGGGAGGAAGGGTTTTCGCAATTTTTCCCTTTATTTTTTATATTTATTTTTTCAAAATAAAATATCTTGAGAACGGTTTGTTCAAATTACGAACCGTTTTTCACTTTTGAGATCCCCGCGCAAAGATTCTAAAACTAAATCTCATGTTTATAGGTTTTGAGAAACTTTTTTTGTACTTCCAAAATTAGCATGCTTGTACCCGAGGTTTATATGTAACTGTACTCTGATTTTCACTGAGTTGTAATAGTGCTTCTCTCTCGGGTGGACCCAAAACAAAGTTCTAGTGGGGGGCAAACTCATGAGTGGGGGCATCTCTTTTGTAAATTCGAATGATTTCACTTTAATTCAGAAATTTGAGTTGTGGCGAAGGCCCCCGCTCAGCTCTTCTTGGGTCCACCCTGGCTTCGCTGTACTTAGAGGATTCACTAGGAGTGTATTTGTACTTCATTGTTTTTGGTTTTTTAGAAGTTATACTCGTGTCTTCTGCTAACTGTATTCGAGTCTTTTATGTAATTGTACTTTTGTCTTGTATGTAATTGTCTTCGTGCTTTGTTCATATCTGTACTCATTAGATGGTGTACTCGTGTGTTTGTACACATGTCTTGTATGTTACTATAGTCGTCCTTTTTCGTAACGGTACTCGTGCTATTTTTCTTAACTGTACTTGTGCTTTGTTCGTAATTGTATTCACTTGTCAAGCTTTGTACGTAACCGAGTTATACTCGTGTCTTGTATTTAATTGTACTTGTGTCTTCTATGTAACATACTCGTGCGTTGTATGTGAATGTAATCCATTTTTCACTCAATTATACGTATTTCGGGATACTCGAATTTGTTTATAGCTTGCACGTAGCTTATACTTCTGTATGATTGATATAGATAGCATGAAAATCCTTACCAAAGGTGATGGTGCTTTTAGGTTAGGGGGACGAAGCCGGTGTACAACCACATGAACCAATTAGTTCATAATCCTATCTCGTTGCTTACATCTAGTTGATTAGACCTTGGACTTTGTTCGTTCTTGGGGAAGTTTTTCTATATGATAAGAACCCATCAACTCTAACATTAGATGAATCTCTAATTAATCTCTTGTATTGCTTGGACACTCGTGTGGTGTATATGGAGTATAAAACTGATGGAACATGAACCGTAAGACTTGGAATATAAATTGGTCTCTGGAATCCTAGTCCATCCCAGTTATATAAACGTAATCTAACAATTAACTTCCAATAAAGGATTCCAATTAAGGACTTTGATGTGGCTCAGATTAGCTTTCTATGAAAACATCTGAACATATGGTAACTAGCTCACAGGCGTCATTTGCATACATGCAAGCACATACATTCTTTTCATGCTTAAACTTTAAAATGTTTCATCTGTCAAACTGTAAATCAAAATTTAGAAATGTTTTCACAGGTGGCTTTGTCGCAACGAGATCTTTGAAACTAAATCACATATTAATATGTTTTGACCAAAAAAATCGACTATAGTTTTCAAATTATAGTCACTTGGTCATAGGGTATAGTCTAGTTTGTCAGCAAGTCAAAATGAAATGATTATCAGGTCTTTTAAACTTTACTCTTCATAAGTGGAACTCATGTATTTAGAGTGGATTAAATTTCGACTCTCTCAACATGTAGGTCACTTCTATGACAAAAAAAATGTAAAAATTATCTCATAACTGTTTATTGTTTTGGTGGTAACTGTTAACTAGCAACATGGTAGCTATTATAACCTGAAATTTTCGATGACTTTTTTCTTCAAAATATATTAATATGAGATTTCTTTGAAGTCCTTATTAAGGACTAACCCACCGGTGAAAATGGTTCGTCAATTGGATAAACGTTTTAAGAGATAATAGTTGGTTTTAATTTTTTGAATTATGAAAAGATATCTTACATACATGTAGTGTTGTGGGTATACTTCATGGGTGTACCATCGACAGTGCCTAGATCCGGCAAGCCCGGGTGGCCCACAGATGGTGATGAGGCATGTGGCCCATCGGGCGGCCCGATTCTTGTTGATCATGAAGGAAGAAGTCCAGCCCCGGATCAGCAGGCCGGATCCGTACCGACCTTAGGAGTAACCCGGATCCATGGAGGCCCATGAGGAATCCGGATCCAGTACGACATGTACGGAAGGCGGATCCGTGACGTGCACGACAAGATGTTGTACCGTAGTTAGGCTATCTGTAATCCGGCTAGGACTCTCCATGTAAACCCTAGATCCGTGCGCCTTTATAAGCCGGATCCCGGGAGCCCTAGAGGCACAACCACAACCATTGTAACAACGCGCAAGCGCCCAGATAATTCCGGACAAGCGGCGGTAGGCCCTGTCATCGTGCGGGTGTTCCGAGGCTGGGTAACTCGCGTACCACCGTCCCGTGTGCACTCCGCCCTATGGCCCCTACTTCTTCTCCCCTCGTGAGGATCCCTCCTCCGAGGTATTGTCGATTAGGCAACGACGGTTGGCGCCCACCGTGGGGCCCGAGGCGTACGGAGGCCGGAACCGGGAGGGCTCCGCCATGGGAAGCTACGACGACTCGATCGGCCGTGGGGCGTGTACTCTACGCCGGGAATTTTCCGATCGTCCCCCGGACGAATTTTGGATTCCGGCTAGGTCAAACCCCGTCAAGCTCTCCATCGTCCCAATCGGCGGCATCCACATCTTCATCGGGGAAACCGTCGATTCCGACGGAAACCCACCGGTAAGTAACGCCGACGCGGCCGCCGGCGAGCGGGACGCGGTCGCGAAGTTCCGATCCGAGACGCAGGAGCCTCCTAAGGAAGATTCCGCCTTAGATCCGAAAAACTTTAAACCCACCCAATCCGCCCCGAGCAGGAAATAACGGTGGAAGACCAATGCGGATCCGCACGGGTCTCCCGGGTGTTAGAAAAGCAAAGGTGTCACTTCGTACACTTCATAGCCCATACCGCAGGAGCCGCCCCTCAAGAGGACGGAGCTGGTCCCGTGCGGGTTGAGGCGCCGGAAAACGCTGCTCCGGATCGGCAAGAGCTCGTCGGAGAAAGCGGATCTCCGGTAGAAGAGTCGATTCTGGGAAACTTAAGCCCAATTTCCGGAGATACTCAATCCATGGACACTGAAGAGTTCGATCGTAAGGTGAAGGAATATGGATACGGTGCCCAGCCTGAAGTCGATTCCGCCCAGCCAAAGAAGGTCCTGGCGACCATTGCGGCGCTGGGAGAACACGGATCAGAAGCAGCAGACACCCAATCTGACCCCCAGCCATCTCGTAGGGGATCCCCGATGTCGCGAGAGCGACCTCGCGAGGACCCTACCCCGGAGGACCACTGTCAACCGAAGACATGATCGCACAAGCAGCCATGGATGCGGCTTATCCCTTGGATGTTCTTAACACACCCATCACTCCCGACGATGTTGAAGCTTTAGAAGCTAAAAGACTGGAGCTACTGGCCACAGCCAAAAAGATCAAGAACACTGCAGCCGCCATACTGGAGGAACGGAAAGACGCAGAAATTTTTGTGTCAGGTTACATCCAGCGTGAGAAGGAAGTGGACGAAGGATTGGTAAAGGTCAAGGAACTCCGAAAGCATTGGGAGGACAAGATCGTTGAAGCTCATCATGAGATCGAAAAGCTCCGGCGTGACATGATAACTCCCCGCAGGATCACCTTCGCAACTCCAACGGGGCAGCAACCGCTTGCCACCCCGAAGGACAACATGACGAAAGCCGCGGAACTCCTGAAAAAGAAGGATGAGGAGATTGACATCGACTTCGTCCGAAAGCTCGTTGCTTCAGCGGTGCGGCAACAAAGCAAGGCGGATACTTCACGCGAGGTTGGCATCCAACCCGGATATTTGCGTATCCACCGCGCGAAGGACGCCCCAGGAGATCAACACCGTGATGATGAATCGCGCACCGGTTCCACGGAACGCCGGAGAGAAGCAAGAGAGCACCCAAACCCGATCCCGGTTCCTTCGGATTCAACTCCGAGAGACCCGGCAAGGGGTAAGGGCCCAATGTACACTCGGTAGAGACAAATACCGTGTTCCATCACCACCACCCCGAGCTTCGCGTCCTCCGCTACCCCCTAGACGCCGCGAGTCCTGCCGGAATTCCCGGGCCCCATGGGCCAGGCGGAATCAGCATTCGCGACGCGATGCCGGCTCCTAGAGACAGGAACGGGGAGCGTACGGCTGGAGCAACTCGCAGGCCAGAACCAAAACCGCGAGCCAGAGCCTCGTCGGAGTCAAGAACGCGACCACGAGCCTCGCAGAAGCCAAGGACACGACCCGGAGCCCAGGAGGAGCCGGAATGAGGAGCGCGACCCGGAACCTCGCCGGAGCAGGAACGACCAGGGCAGCCAGCGCCACGACGAAGGCAGCCACAGGAGCCGGAGCCAGCACCGGGAGGACCGGGGAGAGTATGAAGGCGGAAGCAGGAGGTCGGATCGGCCCCCTCGCAGATCTCCCTCACCACCACCTAGCGGTGGCGACGGAGGTGGAGGCGGAGGTGGCGGCCGGAGATCTCGCTCTCGCTCAAAATCCCCCCGACACGGCTCGCGCGACGCACGGGAACGCCTCAACGAATACAGAACCGACTACATCGGACCAAAGTGCTTTGGCAGGATGATTCGAGAGGAACCAAAGCCAAGGAGCTCCCTCAAGCTACCCGGAAACTTGAAGCATTATGATGGCACCGAAAGGCCGGATACTGGATTGAGGACTACTACAATGCGAGTAACCTTTGCCGGAGGAACCCCTAATATCGCCTGCCGCATGCTCCAATTATATCTTGTAGGGCCAGCCCGGATCTGGCTCAGCGACCTCGAGAAGAACACCATCTTTTGTTGGTTCGACCTGAAAACAGCTTTCGAGAAACATTTTAGGGGCACCTACAAAAGACCTGCCACGGCAAGCGACTTGCAAGCCTGTATCCAGAAGAAGGGAGAATCCTCAAGAAACTTCCTTACACGGTGGTTGGCGTGCAGGAACGAGTGCGAAAACGTCGACCACACCACTGCCATGTACGCCTTCATCGGCGGACTGCAAAGAGGAGGACTGCTGCGGCACAAGCTCACTTGTTTAGCTAATGCAAATAAGTTAACTTTGGATGAGATGATCTCCATTGCCAGCGACCACACTGCCGCCGATGACGACGCAGGCGGTGATATCGCGGCCACAGCAATCCCCTTACACCAACAAAAGAAGAACCGTGACAACGGCAATAACAGCGGCCACAAACGCAAAAATCCTGATGACCAGAAGAGCGGCGGATCCGACTTGGTCGCCGTGGCGTTTCAACGCGGAGGTTCGGGAGGCGGAAGAGGACGCGGTCGTGGTGGCGGAGCTGGCAGGGGTCAGCAGCAGGGCTCTGAGGTCACAGCTGGCGGATCCCGCGCCCCGCAAACCTACGAAGAGTATAGGGACATGCCCTGCACCGGCCCACTTGGATCCGGTTACGGGGAAGTCCACACACACCAATCGCAGCCGCAAGTGGGTCAACGATCTAAAGAACGACCCGGAGGCAGGATACAAGCGAGCCCGGAAGCACCGCCCTCGCGGCAAAGGAGGCAAGGGCAAGAACAAGGACAAGGATGAGGATAGTTCCGAGGCAATGGAAGAGAATGATAACTCGCCGGACCCCAAGTCAGGGACCGCAGGTAAATCCAACCCATTTGACAAAAAGAGCGTGGGGGCTTACCACACTTTCCTCGGAACCCCAACAGTACGTGCCACCAAGTCTGCTGCTCGGATCCTGAACGCCATAGTTCCGGCCGTGCCGCAGTACGTCAGATGGTCGGAAATCCCGTGCACATTTGACAGAGAGGATCACCCCGTCATTGTGCCAAAGGAGTGCTACGCCTTGGTTGTAAGTCCCCGCATAGACGGGTATGATTTCTCCAAGTGCCTCATGGATGGTGGAGCCAGCTTGAACATCATGTACCCGGAGACTCTGGAGCGGATGAACCTCACCAAGGAACAGCTCAAACACAGCACGACTGAGTTTCATGGCGTGGTTCCGGGTAAGAAGGCAAATTCCCTCGGCAGCATCACACTTCCCGTGGCCTTTGGCGATGTTCACAATTTCCGCGAAGAAAGGATCACATTTGAAGTTGTGCCCTTCAAGAGCTCCTATCACGTAATCTTCGGCAGGCCCACCTACCACAAGTTTCACGCAAGGGCGTGCTACATCTACAACAAACTCAAGATTCCGGGTCCTAAAGGTATGATTACCATATCCGGAGACTACAAAAAGGCTCATGAGTGCGAGTTGGGCGAAGCCGCCTTCGCAGAGTCTGTGATATCTGGAGAGGAGCTGAAAGGCTACAGAGCCGCGGTGGATCCGACTGAGATGCAGACCACCAAGAAGCAAATCTCAGAAGACAAGGCGTCCTTCAAGGCCGCGATAGAGACCAAAAAAGTCAGCTTCAAGGAAGGCGACGATAGCAAGCAAGTCTCAATCGGAGCCAATATGGACCCCAAATAGGAAAGCGCGCTCGTCGAGTTCCTCCGCGCTAACATGGATATCTTCGCATGGCAACCTTCTGACATGTCCGGAGTACCTAGGGAACTCGCCGAGCACTACCTCAATATAAATCCGGGGGCTAAACCGGTGAAGCAAGCTATGCGACGCTTTGGAGATAAGAAGCGCCGCGCCATAGGAATGGAATTAGCTAAGTTACTAGAGGCAGGTTTTGTAGTAGAAGTTATCCACACTGATTGGGTCGCAAATCCCGTCCTTGTACCCAAAAAGAACACCGTAATACTAAGAATGTGCATCGATTACTGCGGCTTGAACAAACATTGCCCGAAGGATCCGTTTCCCCTGCCGCGCATTGACCAAGTCATTGATTCGACGGCGAGGGCGGAACTCTTGTGTTTTCTTGATGCGTATTCCGGTTATCACCAGATCCGGATGAAGGAGTCCGACCAAAAGGCGACCTCGTTCATCACCCCGTTTGGCACTTACTGCTATGTTACTATGCCCTTTGGCTTGAAAAACACAGGTGCCACCTACCAACGTACGATGCAGCGGTGCTTGAAGGACCAGATCGGCCGGAACGTACACGCTTACGTCGACGACATCGCAGTCATGACTCGGAAAGGATCCGACTTGATTAGCGATCTCACAGAAACCTTTGAGAACCTCCGTCGGTACAAGATGATGTTGAATCCGCTGAAGTGCGTCTTTGGCGTGCCAGCCGGAAAACTCCTTGGCTTCATTGTCTCTAACAGGGGCATTGAAGTGAACCCGGAGAAAATCAAGGCAATTTTGTGCATAAAGAGGCCAACTTGTCTCAAAGATGTGCAACGGCTTACTGGCTGCGTCGCAGCAATCAGCAGGTTCGTTAGCCGTCTTGGCGAGAAGGCACTTCCCCTGTACAAGCTGTTGAAGAAAACAGACAAGTTTGTCTGGGACGAGGCGACGGATGCGGCACTACAAGGGTTGAAGGAGATACTTACCTCCCCACCTATCCTAGCAGCTCCGGGAGAGTCGAGCCTATGCTCCTTTACACGGCAGCCACCAACAGGGTCATCAGCCTCGTTATCGTGGTGGAAAGACAGGAAGAAGGTCACGAATATGGAGTCCAAAGGCCAGTTTACTATATTAGTGAAGTCCTCACGGAATCCAAACAGCGCTACCCCCACTTTCAGAAGTTAGCCTACGGAGTATTCCTGGGCAGCAGGAAGCTGAGACACTACTTCCAAGAACATCCAGTAACAGTCGTGAGCAAAGCTCCGCTGTCAACAATTCTCAACAATGCTGACGCAACAGGACGCACAGCAAAATGGGGCATTGAATTATCCGCCTTCGACATCACCTATAAAGCCAGGACCGCGGTCAAATCCCAGGTTTTGGCAGATTTCGTCGCAGATTGGACAGAGACCCCGGATGCGAGTCTGGAGCCGGAACCAGAGACATGGGTTATGCACTTCGACGGATCCAAGCAGCATCAAGGCTCAGGAGCCGGAGTCACCCTGAAGTCCCCTACCGGAGAAGAACTGCAATATGTCTTGCAGATTCACTTCGAAGCTACAAACAACATGGCAGAGTACGAGGCTCTACTACACGGACTGCGCATCGCTAAGGAAATAGGGATCAAGCATATCATCTGTTGCGGAGATTCCGACCTGGTGGCACAGCAAGTAGCCGGAACCTGGAACGCCAGAAATTCCGTCATGGCGGCTTACAGAGACGAAGTTGACGAGATCGCCAAGTGCTTTCTAGGATACGAAGTCAAGTATGTCCGGAGAGACGACAACACGACGGCGGACATGCTGTCCAAGCTCGGATCCGGGAGGAAGCCAATTCCGCCTGGAATTTTCTCGGAGCATCTCGGGATACCCTCGGTGAAGGGCGCTAACCCGGAAAACCCGAGAGGTGGCGGTATCTCCGGCCAAAGAGGTGATGGCTATCATTCCGGCTTGGACACGGCCTTTCCTGGACTACCTCATCGATCGAAGTTGCCGGAGGACGAGGTCCTCGCACGACGGATCATCGAACGAGCAAGATCCTACACAATAGTTGATGGACAGCTCTACAAACGAAGCGCGACAGGGGTATTTCTCAAATGCGTCTCTAATCAAGATGGCATTGAAATCCTCAGAGAGATCCACGCAGGGGATTGCGGGCATCATGCCGCCCCCAGGTCACTCGTTGCAAAAGCTTTTCGGTTAGGTTTTTACTGGCTCACAGCTAAGGAAGACGCTGACAAAATAGTCAGAACCTGCCGAGGTTGCCAGTACTACGCTACTCAACCAAACGCTCCAGCTCAAGAGCTGAGGACCATACCTATCACCTGGCCATTTGCGGTCTGGGGGCTTGATATGGTTGGTAAGTTAAAAAGATCATCTCCTGGTGGTTGCGAATACCTCTTGGTCGCTGTTGACAAATTCAGCAAGTGGATAGAGGCAAAGCCAGTGAGAAAAGCCGACGGTGCTACGGCACTAAAATTTGTCTGCAGCCTCGTAATGAGATTCGGCATCCCACACAGCATCATAACAGATAATGGCACAAACTTCGCTCAGGGAGAATTAAAGGATTATTGTGAGACCATGGGGATTCGATTGGACCTTGCATCTGTGGCTCACCCACAATCCAATGGTCAAGTTGAAAGGGCTAACGGTCTAATATTATCAGGAATCAAGCCACGCCTTGAAGAACCGCTGCGACGAGCAGCCGGAGCTTGGGCTGACGAACTGGACGCTGTCTTGTGGAGTTTGCGAACTACCCCTAACAGGTCAACAGGGTTTACACCATTTTTCCTGGTATATGGATCCGAAGCCGTGATTCCCTCCGACATCATCCACGATTCACCGCGAGTTTCCGCCTACAATGAAGAAACGGTGACGAGGCCGGACAGCTATCCGTGGACCTCGATCGAAGAAGCTCGGAACTTAGCCGACCAGCGCTCCGCCATCTACCGGCGAAACTCCGACGTTATCACAGTCGTCGAGTACGGAATCGCTCCTTCATGGCAGGAGACCTGGTCCTCCGCCTTCGACAGGTGAAAGACCATAAGCTGCAATCTCCATGGGAAGGACCCTTCGTCGTTAGCAAAGTGCTTCACAACGGGTCATACTACCTTGTTGATTTCCGCGAGCTAAGAGACAGACCTGCCAATTGGCGCCGGAAACGCAAGCGTGAGGATCCGGACGACATCTACGACGAGACAGATCGTCCCTGGAACATTGCACAGCTACGTCCTTTCCACACTTAGCATATTTCTCCTGAGTTGCAAACTCTGTAATAGTTATATATGATCAATGAAATAAAGCTTATGGTTCACTCTTTGAGTCATTTACCTCCTTTACTTGTTCATTTTTCGATCATGTATATTTTCCGACTAAAACCGCAGAGCTGGATATTTCCGCCTAGGCGTGTATGAAAGTTGTGATTTTCGAAAATCGTCCGTCAGGACGTAAGTTTAAGTTTTCTGATTAAATTGTTGTCTGTTGCGAACTCGTGGATTCCTAGTAGCGATTTCCGGCACCTATGCTTGGGGGCTTGTTTCCGCGGTTATTGACGGATTACCATTGGGTTTCGTCGCCGCTGGCGAGCGTTTCCGACTACGGTCTTCCGGCTCGCGGAAGGTCAAGCGAGCAAGCCGGAAAACAACGATATCAGCACTTGCTTTCCGACATAAAACGAAACATGCAGAAATAATATTAACGGATAGCAGGATAAGTTGTTTCCGCCCATGCATAGTTGTTTCGTCCCTAGCTACTTAAAAATTTAAGTCTTATTACAAACCCACTCTGGGGCCAAAATGATGCAACTTGTTTCATTGTTTTAAACAGGAGATCTACTCGGAGTCCTCCTCCTCAGACTGCTGGTAGTTGGAGCCATCATCACTGTCGCCAGATCCAGCTGCGGAGCCGTCACCAGAGCCCTCTCCGGAATGCTCGCCGCTTGACCCGGATCCTTCCCCGTAATACTCCGGCTCACCTGCTTCTTCCTCAGCATCGGAAAATCCTTCGGGCAGATCGTGCTTGTTATACCAGAACGAGTGATCCACTCGCCTGACGAACAGCTGTTCATAGCCTTCGGTTTCCGCGAGGAGGGCACTCATGTCGGAACCCTTGGGGGCTCCGCGCGCAACAGTTGCCAGGTTGAGCGAGGGGAAGTGAGCCTTGCAGGTGGCTAAGACTAGGGAGGCGACTCCGCGTGCTGAAGAACTCTGCCAGTCCTTGATGAACTCCGGTACCAGTCCCATAAGTTTGGTCATCGTATCGATGACTGTGGTTTTGGCCTTCTTCAGAGACAGAGCCATGGCGATTCCGCGACAGGCTTCAAATAACTTGTCAATTGATATACGCGCTTCATCGTATGCCTCCGTCCTCGTAAGGTTTGACTCTTTTGTCCATTCGAAGCCAAGGCTCGCTGTGGAAGAAGAAGCAGTTCCGTTAGAGATAAAGTTTGCGAGATGGCCGGAGCAGAAACACGGAAAACGCTTACGGAAGATAAGTTTGTCAATGGCCTCCGCCTCCGCTTCCAGAGCTTTGTTCTTGGATATCACGGAAATCACGCGGCCCTGGCTTTTCTCCAGTTTGTCATTCAGCTCCGCCAAGTCGCGGGCATGTTTTTCGCGCAGCTCCTTCCTCGCTTGATGTTCCTGAGAGGCGGAGGTCTTCACAAAGTCTTTGAGGGATTCATTTTCCGCCTCCAGCACCTGGACCCTAGCGGACAGCTCGTCCCATTTGGAGTGCTTGGCAGTTTCTTCTGTACGAAGACAGAATGGTACATATTATGCATCCGGAAAAGCTATATCAAAACCAACAGTAAAACTCGGATCTAGTACCTTGAAGGCGGGTCTCAAGCAGCTGGATAGCCTTCTGGCCATTTTCCGCGTTCTGGCGCAGCCCTTCGATCTCCGTGATCTGCTCCAGCACATGTACGCGCAGGTCCTCGTGCAGTTTCCGCGTGGTCTGTGCAGAGGAGTTAGTCGGATATTTAAAATCTTGGGGGCTGGCGAGGAATTCAAAGTCTTGGTACAAAAATTTTAAAATTTCCGCCTCAGGTACATTTTTCGGAAAGCATCGGCTAATACATGTTACACGGAAATATATCACCCAATGCTTGGGGGCTAGTAGTATTACCTGCCGCACTTCCCTGTGCTTGGCGAAAAAATCCTTCAGGCTGACCTCCAGGTCGGCGAGTTCACGCACCTCCTCGTCCGGTTTACCCCACACTTTATTCAACATGGCGGAAACTTCCGCGTGACGTTGTGAAAGGGTGAGCTTCTGGAAGGACGGAGTTGGTTGGAGGTGAACTCGGGTCGCGTTGGTCACTTGGAGGAGCTTAACCTTTTGCTCCTTTTCCTCTTCAGTGGGCTCCGCGAACGCGGAGCTTGGTTGATCTGGCGGAGGAATCGGTGAGGAGGTCCCCTTGGCGGAGTCGCCATGATGAGCGGGGTCTTCAGGAAGATCATCAACGTTTATGATGTCCTTCGGATCCGGCTTAGAGGTGGATGAAGCTTTAGGCGGAACTCCAGCATCAGGAGTAATAGGAACGGGAGCCGGAGATGGTTTGGTTTTCCGAAGGGTCTTTGGGGCCTTGGGAGGCTGGCTTTCGGAGCTTCAGTAAGAAACATACAAGTATAAGAGCGAGTGTTGAATCAAAACTTGGGTCTCGGAAGTGAACGTTTACCCGGAGGGTTTGAAGAAGTGCTGGGAAGCAGGTTGTCCTCTGTTGCTGGTGTTAATTAGCGAGAGGCGTTTCTTTTCCGCCTCCAATTTCCGGGTAGCCGCGGTGCTGGGCACTTCGCGGGCACGCTTTGCACGAGGGCTGGAAGGTGCCGGCTTCTTCCTCTTAGCGGGGCGGGAAGCCTCGGGAGCTTCCGCCTCCGATGCGGCTTCCGGGTCCATGTTGCTGCTGGATGGGACTCGGAGGAGAGTTCCGAGTTCCTTTTCCTCAAGCGCCTCGAGCTAGTACAAAGTTAAACATTTAGATGAAAAAAGTGAGAAAAACAGTAGACCAAAGTCAAGGCGACGTACAGCAGTTCCGGATCCATTTGTATGGATGTCTTTGTTACACACGTGAACATGGAGTTCACGTGAGATCTTGATGAGGACCCGGATCCTTTTGTCGAGGGCGTCGGCCGAAAGGTTGTCTTTGGTGGCGCGCATTGGATCGTCGCGCCCTGTGTACTCAAACATCAGGCGGTCCCTGTGTTGCAGCGGCTGGATCCGCTTGGTGAACCAGGAAAGGGTTAAGTCCTTCCCCGTTAGCCCCTCCTCCGTGAGCTTGCAGATCCGCCTAACGGCGCGGGTCAGGCTGAGGCGAGTCGGAGAAGTGGGGGCGATGCGTCCATGACGGAAGCTCGACGGCGGGGCGGTTCTTAAAGGCAGGAAGTTTCTTTTCGCTCGCGGGGTCGGAGACGTCCTTCAGATAGAAGAAGCCCGCGGACCAATACCTCGCGGATTCGTGACGGTCGGTTGGAGGGTAGACGCGGCCCGGGCGGAGCATAAATGTAATGGATCCGCATGTGGCGAGTTCGCCAGCCTGCCGGATCTTCTTGACAGAGAAAAAATATTGGAACAGAGAAATCTCAGGGGTTACCCGGAGATGGCCTTCGCAGAGGGCGACGTGGTTGCTGATGGCGAGCACGGAGTTTGGAGATATGTTGTGAGGTTGGAGTCCATACGTCTTCAGAATCTCCAAGAAAAATTCTGAAGGCGGAAACGAAAATCCGCGCTCCACCAGTGCTTTTGTCAGCACCATCTCATCGTCCCTCGGAGCCGGAGCAGGTTCATCCGGAACTGACCTCCAGCTTCCGGGCTGCAGAAAGCCTTCCGATTCGAGGTTCTTTAACTCCATCTCGGTGGTGGTGCATGGCCACCATTTTCCTTTGGCTTCGGAGTCTCGCTTCCGAGCTTTCGTTTTCTTTGTGGCCTCGTCCGCTTGGTGCTCCGTCTGACCCGCCCCGGAGGTTTTCTCCGGGTGAGCAGAGGTCCCCGCTGATACGTCTCCAACGTATCGATAATTTCTTATGTTCCATGCTACTTTATTGATGATACCTACATGTTTTATGCACATTATATGTCATATTTATGCATTTTTTGGAACTAACCTATTAACAAGATGCCGAAGAGCCGGTTGTCTGCATTTCTGCTTGTTTTTGGTTTCGAAATCCTAGTAAAGAAATATTCTCGGAATTGGACGAAACTTTCGCCCGGGGTCCTATTT